>NC_068939.1:31729798-32329798 GCF_016801865.2 Culex pipiens pallens
GAACCTGATAAAAATTTACCAGAAACTGATGAATATTTCCCAATTCTTGATGTATTATAACACTTTTTTTGACATAAAATCTATTACCATTTTCTGATGAATATTACCATCATTTTTGCCTTCCTCACCTCAATGAGGAAAGGCTTTAAAATCACTCGAAAAATGAACTTCTTTATTAGACCTCGTAGACCCACCTTCACGTATACCTATCGACTCAGAATCAAATTTTGTACAAATGTCTGTGCGTGTGTCTGGATGTGAGTCCGTGCACCGAAAAATATGCACACGATTATCTCCGGATTGGCTGAACCGATTTCGACCGTTTTGGTCTCATTCGATCCGTCTCGGGGTCCCACAAGACCCTAGTTAATATTATGAAGTTTAGTAAAGTACTTCAAAAGTTATGCTAAGAAAACGATTCCGAATAAAGTCCGGAAGATTGTGAAAAGGGTGGTTTTTGTAAGAAAACCCGTCATGCTATACATTTTTTTAAATGTATTTAAAAGACCTTTCCAACGAGCCCAAAACGTTGAAGATCTTACAATCTTATCAAAAGTTATGAGCACTTAAGTGTTATTTATGCACTTTTTGGAGGCCGGATCTCAAATATTTTGATGAAAACGTTGTCCGGATCCACCATGTGACCTGTCCTTGTATAAGTAATCAAAAGACCTTTCCAATGAGCCTAAAACGTTGAAGATCTGACAACCCTATCAAAAGTTATAACCTCTTAAGTGTTATTTATACACTTTTTTAGGCCGGATCTCAGATATTTTGATAAAAATAAGTCTTTTTATACTCTTTTTTGAGGCTCTGTAGTGTAACTTTATGAATGTAAGGAAGGCACCATCCACCTAAAGGTGGATTAAGCAACGTTTTTTCTTGTATTTCCGTGATTTTTATTATGCTCAACCAAAAAAAAAAGGGCATTGGATGGTTCACTGGGGAATTCTTTGTGTATGATTAAGAGCAATTCCAGCCCAAAACAGGAATTTTTCAGGTACTTTTTTCTCGACCCTCTCCGATTTCAATGAAACTTTGTAGACATGTTATCCTACGCTTATATAAGCCATTTTTTTGTATATGGAGCCAGTTCCACACGATAATGACATTTGAGAAGGGCGTAAGTGTTTTAAATATTTTTGTAATTCGGAATTTAAATATTTCTGTACCTCGAAGCCGTTGCATCGTATCAAAAAGTGGTCAAAGACAAACTTGTAGGAAATTTGACGGGCTTTTCGATAAAAATACACTGAAAGAAAAAAACACTCAACTTTTATGAGTTTTTTTAGATTTTTAAGTATAAAAGCCAAATTTGAGGGGGAGCCCACGATTTTTTTTTCGTTCAAAATTTTTGTGAAGTTAGCTTAAGATGTTACCAAAAGACTCACGAAAAATGCAGGATGGAGCAACTCACCTAAAAAAATACAGAAATCATTTACTGAAACTGTTTTTTTGAAAAGTGCTCTAAACGTCAAAATTTTCAAAAACCGAATACGGGAATCGATTCTCCAGACAATTTTACATATAAGTCTTCATATTGACTACTGTCCTAAGTCCAATCCTTGTGAAGTTACAGCGGTTTTAAAAATAAAAATGTTGAAAAAATAGGTTTTTTGATGGTTTCTGGCAATTTCTATATGACACACTTGA
Organism: Culex pipiens pallens; assembly: GCF_016801865.2. Classification (NCBI taxonomy): domain Eukaryota; kingdom Metazoa; phylum Arthropoda; class Insecta; order Diptera; family Culicidae; genus Culex; species Culex pipiens. The sequence continues at coordinate 31,731,452 of NC_068939.1, forward strand.
TTTTTCAGTCTCGTTAATATTTTTACCGGAAAGCTCGTCCAATTTCCCATAAGTTTGTCTTTGACCACATTTCAATTGGATGTATGGGCTTACAGATATAAGCTAATTTACTGTCCAGGTTACTATAATACACTGAAAAAATATGATGGTTTCAGTTATGAGCAATGTAATTAGCTTATATCTGTAAGCTCATACATCCAATTGAAATGTGGTCAAAGGCAAACTTATGGGAAATTGGACGACCTTTCCGGTAAAAATATTAACGAGACTGAAAAATCAAGTGTGTCATATAGAAATTGCCAAAAACCATCAAAAAACCTATTTTTTCAACATTTTTATTTTTAAAACCGCTGTAACTTCACAAGGATTGGACTTAGGACAGTAGTCAATATGGAGACTTTTATGTAAAATTGTCTGGAAAATCGATTCCCGTATTTGGCTTTTGAAAATTTTGACGTTTAGAGCACTTTTCGAAAAAACAGTTTCAGTAAATGATTTTTGTATTTTTTTAGGTGAGTTGCTCCATCCTGCATTTTTCGTGAGTCTTTTGGTAACATCTTAGGCTATCTTCACAAAAATTTTGAACGAAAAAAAATCGTGGGCTCCCCCTCAAATTTGACTTTTATGCTTAAAAATCAAAAAAACTCATAAAAGTTGAGTGTTTTTTTCTTTCAGTGTATTTTTATCGAAAAGCCCGTCAAATTTCCTACAAGTTTGTCTTTGACCACTTTTTGATACGATGCAACGGCTTCGAGATACAGAAATATTTAAATTCCGAATTACAAAAATATTTAAAACACTTACGCCCTTCTCAAATGTCATTATCGTGTGGAACTGGCTCCATATACACAAAAATGGCTTATAAAAGCGAATGATAACATGTCTACAAAGTTTCATTGAAATTGGAGAGGGTCGGGTACAACCGATTCTCTATTTGGCATGGAATTGCTCTTAAACATTTAAAATTTATAGCATGCATTAAAATTCAATATAATATAATGTCTAAAATTGTTTGGAAAAACAAGGCCGTTGCGAATATTTTCCAAAATTTGTCACAAATATTTTTCGCAAGCCGCAACACGGTCACCCTAACCATTCCTCAAGTGCGTGTTCCGTTCCGGCTGCCAGTTTCGGCCCGCAGCATCTGCAAAAGGTGTCCAATCGAAGCCGAAGAATTCGCTGCGGTCCGAATCGGTTTGACCCCTCCCTGAACTCCCAGGCTTGCCGCGCGTGTGTGCCACCACGCTGAGCAGATCTTCTTCGCCAATGACGACCACTTTTGGCTGATCGTCAGCAGTGCGATGCATTCACGCGGAGAGCAAGATATTTGAATGCAATAAAATGGGGTGGCCAAAAGGTGAAGTTGCTGGCGGCGATTTGAGGGGGAGGAGGAGGATGTAGTTGGTCAGAAGGAACTTGGTAGGGGGAAGGGTGTCCTCGTTCCGAGATTGACATTTAGCCGAAAGTTGGGGTTTTTTTTGCAGCCTGCATGGTTCAATAATGATGAGGCGAATACTTGAAAAAAAGTACTTCAAAAAACGACAACTTTACAGCTCCTGCTGATCTTCGACAACGAGCTGATTGGGATTCTTAAGGAGTTCAGCTGTCATTAAATGATCTGTCATTTTTTTTGAATTATCCGCACATTTTTGATATGATAATTCAGCTCGACAGAAACCTTTGGTCTGATTCTGAAAGAAATAAAAATAAGAAACCCAATTTAGCATTAATTTGTTTCAAGTGTTTCATCTTCTCTCGTACCTTCTCAATGCGATTTTTTTCTGCACTGCCTTGTCGACCTTGCCAGAGCTTGTGCCGAATTGAGAAGGAAGAGGAGATTTGCAGCCCCGCGAAGGTCAAGACCGCTGGCACAGGTTGGAGATGCTGGGCTTAGAGAGCCCCCCCCGACTGGCGGAACATCAGAAGTGATGACGACGGATGTGAGAATCTACCTCTGGGGGCTGCGGATGCTGCTGGGAAAATTGAGATTTGATTGAATTGCTAATACCATTGGACAGTTTGCGGGTTCGCAGCCGGAAAGGGGGTCGGAGAGTTGGGCGAAATTGAGTGGTTTAGAAGAGGTGGCTTGGGGATGAAGATGTTTGGCTTAATTTGTTTTGTTGCCGGTGGTGACTATTGTTGTCCACTGCAATTATTGTCTGACACTTGGTTTTTTAGTTATAAGAATAAGCTGAAATTGTATTTCCGGATCGTTTTTGGTTGCTGGCTGGATTTTTTTTTCATTTATTCATGCATTAACAATTTCAAAAGAACTTATTTAGTAAAAACTAAAAACTAAAAACTAAAAACTAAAAACTAAAAACTAAAAACTAAAAACTAAAAACTAAAAACTAAAAACTAAAAACTAAAAACTAAAAACTAAAAACTAAAAACTAAAAACTAAAAACTAAAAAAACTAAAAACTAAAAACTAAAAACTAAAAACTAAAACTAAAAACTAAAAACTAAAAACTAAAAACTAAAAACTAAAAAACTAAAAACTAAAAACTAAAAACTAAAAACTAAAAACTAAAAACTAAAAACTAAAAACTAAAAACTAAAAACTAAAAACTAAAAACTAAAAACTAAAAACTAAAAACTAAAAACTAAAAACTAAAAAACTAAAAACTAAAAACTAAAAACTAAAAACTAAAAACTAAAAACTAAAAACTAAAAACTAAAAACTAAAAACTAAAAACAAAAAACTAAAAACTAAAAACTAAAAACTAAAAACTAAAAACTAAAAACTAAAAACTAAAAACTAAAAACTAAAAACTAAAAACTAAAAACTAAAAACTAAAAACTAAAAACTAAAAACTAAAAACTAAAAACTAAAAACTAAAAACTAAAAACTAAACACTAAACACTAAACACTAAACACTAAACACTAAACACTAAACACTAAACACTAAACACTAAACACTAAACACTAAACACTAAACACTAAACACTAAACACTAAACACTAAACACTAAACACTAAACACTAAACACTAAACACTAAACACTAAACACTAAACACTAAACACTAAACACTAAACACTAAACACTAAACACTAAACACTAAACACTAAACACTAAACACTAAACACTAAACACTAAACACTAAACACTAAACACTAAACACTAAACACTAAACACTAAACACTAAACACTAAACACTAAACACTAAACACTAAACACTAAACACTAAACACTAAACACTAAACACTAAACACTAAACACTAAACACTAAACACTAAACACTAAACACTAAACACTAAACACTAAACACTAAACACTAAACACTAAACACTAAACACTAAACACTAAACACTAAACACTAAACACTAAACACTAAACACTAAACACTAAACACTAAACACTAAACACTAAACACTAAACACTAAACACTAAACACTAAACACTAAACACTAAACACTAAACACTAAACACTAAACACTAAACACTAAACACTAAACACTAAACACTAAACACTAAACACTAAACACTAAACACTAAACACTAAACACTAAACACTAAACACTAAACACTAAACACTAAACACTAAACACTAAACACTAAACACTAAACACTAAACACTAAACACTAAACACTAAACACTAAACACTAAACACTAAACACTAAACACTAAACACTAAACACTAAACACTAAACACTAAACACTAAACACTAAACACTAAACACTAAACACTAAACACTAAACACTAAACACTAAACACTAAACACTAAACACTAAACACTAAACACTAAACACTAAACACTAAACACTAAACACTAAACACTAAACACTAAACACTAAACACTAAACACTAAACACTAGACACTAAACACTAAACACTAAACACTAAACACTAAACACTAAACACTAAACACTAAACACTAAACACTAAACACTAAACACTAAACACTAAACACTAAACACTAAACACTAAACACTAAACACTAAACACTAAACACTAAACACTAAACACTAAACACTAAACACTAAACACTAAACACTAAACACTAAACACTAAACACTAAACACTAAACACTAAACACTAAACACTAAACACTAAACACTAAACACTAAACACTAAACACTAAACACTAAACACTAAACACTAAACACTAAACACTAAACACTAAACACTAAACACTAAACACTAAACACTAAACACTAAACACTAAACACTAAACACTAAACACTAAACACTAAACACTAAAAACTGAAAACTAAAAACTTTCTAGATTGTGACGAAATGTGAACGCATTCATCCTTCTCTGTAAATTGTGTTTGCAAAAAAGTTTTGAATAGTTTAGAAAACCAAACCAATTGTTTTCGTGATTTCGCAGTTTGAAAAATGAGGGATTTTTTCAAATCGAATTTAGAAAATAAACCATCATGTCAATTTGGCCTGTTGTTAAAAAACCTTAATATGTTTGAGAATGAAATCTCTTAAAACTTGTTGTAATTATTATGCAACTTAAAAAGCAGGAACACAAAATTAATCTTTAAAGTTAAAACTGTCTTTTACTCAGATAATCTCACCCAACATTTCAAGGAGCCCAACTTTTCAGCTTGCATCATTCCAATTGTTCCTCCACCTGCGCTCGGTGACATCTTCTTCGGCGCGGCTTTTGGACAAAGCGGCAAACCTTAACGCTGTGGGCCAGAAGCCACGAAAATTACCATAACACCATCAACCCCTCCCGAAAATAAAGACGATGATTAATCATGTATCGTTAAAAGTGTTTCTCCTCACGTTGGAGATGCATTGCGTGAGAAAATTTTTATATTTTTTTTCTTGTTTCGCTCAACATGAGGGTTCGAAATTTATGCTACAATCATAACTCACCCAATTGACACCCCCGTTCCAAAGAAGAAAGGGAGGAGGGGTGTCAAACCACTGTATGAGGTGCGATTTTAATCGGCGAAAAAGTTCGTATGCCATAAGTATAGCGCAAACTAGTCGGCTTAAAATTTCCATAAATTTAAAGTGAATTTCTACGAGATTGCAGCATGCAGCAGCAACATCATCATCGGATAACGTGCTGTTCACTAGTACCATGTAAAGTGATGCTTTATACAGCCAATTTGCCTGGGGAGGTACAAGGAGGAAAACATGAGGAGAGTGATTGAAAAAATGTGGAATAATTCTTATTTTTTTTTCTTATAACCTGATTTGCTTCAATAAATAGAACTTCAATCAATCAATCATTCACTTTAATCAAGCAAATTCCAACCCAGCAGCGTCACCACCTTCCAGGTCACACAGCAAAATCGGCCCCTCCCCGATGCGCAAATCCATCGCCGTTCACGGTCTCGTGTCACGGAACGTGACCTCGACGAAGCTTTGTTGACCAAAGTATCCAATCCTTTGGTTACTAACCAGTGCCATCCAATAGTCACTGCGCCGTGTATTTACAATATTTAGTCAGAGTCCGGTTTTTTTTACTAAGCAAAAGCAAACTTGCAAGCGTTGATAAATGACCACGCAAGGTAAGCTGGACCTGTCCCAGCCACGGCCGGATTGCGTTAACCCATGGCGCGCGCGCTCGCGGCTGCGAAGATGACCCGGTTCAACTTTTGACTTCTCCTTTTGCATGATTTGTGGGTGGGTGGGTTTTTGACCGAGTGAGCTGCGTGGTGAATACAAGCTTTTTTTTGGGGGGTTGGTGCGAGGTGGATGTGAGAGTTTGAAAGCTTTCAAGCTTTGGTGAGTTTTTACAAGCCTTCAAAAGCTTTGTGGTGAAAATGGTCGCAAAGCTTTTTACTATGAGAGCTTTTTAGCTATTGAAACGATGTTTCACAAATATCCCGATCGTATGCAACATTTAACTGGAAGTGATCGATCGTTATGTTTTCGAGTTACAGTGGTTCACAAACTTAGTTCAAACATTTCTTGAAAATGTCAAACAATTCTTTCAAATGTCAGATTCAAGTTCATATTATTTATAAATCGGGCTATCAAGTTTGAAGTTGACTGTGTTTTTCAAGAGGACTATATTATGAAATGGTACAAATGTCTTAATTAAAACATAAAACTTTATTGAATTCATCGTGTCATAGTTTTCATCTTATTTAAATCGATTTAAGTCGATAATTGAGCATAATGGTTTGCTTTTACCTTCATGTGGAAGCTTTTCTTGCAATCTTTCGATTGATGTACAGACCGGCTGTATATTGCTACGTTTTATATCAAGTTTTTAAAGAAAAACCCTTGAAATCCACAAATTCGGAACACTTTTTTCTTACGATGTAAACAAACTTGTTTTTCTCTCCCGAAGTACGTTTTTTTTTACAAAATAATGACTTCACACTCTAAAACCAATCAAACTCATGCTTAGTAATGTTTTATGAGTGCTCTGATAACTTTTTTTGTGAAAATATCAGTTAATTTCAGGTGTTCTACAATTGTGGGAGGAACAGGCAATTTGGAGGCAATTTGCTGCTCCGGATAAAATACTCTTGGAAGGCAGGTTTTTGTTTAAAACTACTACTTTCACTAGTGAAATTGCAAGAGAATGTCCAAAGAAAGGTCCTAAAAATAGTAGGGTCGACAGAAAATTACCACAAAAGTGTTCCAAATTTGTGGGTCTTCCGAATATGTGAGATGACTGTAATTGAATCACAAAAAAATCGATGTCTTATTTTTCACCCATAAACTACGTTAACCCTCTACAACCCAACCCCACCTCCAAACGGGTTCCGATCTAAAAAAGAAAAAGAAATCCATTTTCAATAAGTTATGATCTTTAAAAAGCATTGAAAAAAGGACTCTTAAAATAAAAAAAAATAAAGTTGGAAGTGTAACTTGTTTAACGTAACTTTGAAAATGTTTTAAGAAAATGTTATTTTTTGGGGTCAACTTTGGCTGTGTTTCTTACTAAAATTTACCTTATATTAAGAGAAAATAAGTATGCAGCAATTTTTGTAGTGTACCAGACTATGCCTCTTAACATTTTTTTTACAATTTAAATGATAATGGTATCGTTTTATAATAGAAAATAACAAGCAAACTATTTAAAAAGTGACTGAAAAATACGAAAAAAAAACTAGATAGGCAAAAGGTAATAATATAAGGTGGTAGAGTGAGCATAAAACTGTCAGAAACAAACATAAACTAAACAAGATAAATGCAAATTAAAACATTAAAAATAAAACAAGAAAAAAATAAAAAAAAAACAAGAGAAGTAAAGTTTTTTATAAAAAAAAAAGTTGCTCAAAATGACCTCCTGAACACGAGAAAAAAAAAATGTGGGCAGTAGAGGATTGAAGCGATCTCGAATTTTTAAATTCAAGATGGCGGCCAAAATGACAGCGATTAACTTTTGAAAAAATGCATTATGTAATTTAATAGGTAATTAACTATTCAAATTTGACTAAAATAGGGTCGCAGAACTCGATTTACGTGTGAAAATTAGGAAAATCAAAAATTTTGTTCGTGATTCCATTATCTTAGGTCCCATACAAATCTTTGGATAATCTAGGCTGTAAATGAAATGTATAGTAATAAACATACAAATGACAAAAAAAACTTTAACAGATCTTACTATTGATTTTTTATGGATTTGATATCTCCAGTAAAGTTGAAGTTATTTAGTCTAAAACATTTTTTTTAAATATTTGATGTTTTCAATATTAAAAGTTATTAAAAGTTATGAATTATATTGCAAAAGTAACATTAAAATTGTAACCAAAAGTTTTCTTTTTTCAAAATGCACTATTTCAAGTTTCAAATATTTTTTTAAATTTGTTTAAAGTCAAACTATTTTCAACTTGTACTTGAGTGATTCGCTTTGAATTCACAAATTGACATATCTGTGTTTTTTTTATCTTTTTTTTCTTTTATTTCTTTTTTTTTTCTTCAAAATATTTCAAATACATCTTCTGAGCCACAGTGCGTGATGATGCAATATCTGGTTTAGGATACTTAATTTAAACAAAATGTCGAAAGACTGAAAAAAAAATCATTTTTTCAAGAAAAATATAATTTTCAATCGAAAAGTATTCCACACTTTAAAAAAAATGTGCAGTTTCAAAGTTGTAACTTTTAAGTTTTAATTTTAGAGCGCTCTTCGTTTTTTTTTCTTTCTGAACTTTTGAAAATCGGGCTATTAATCCCTGAAATACAGCAGTACTGAGAATTCGAATCAACGAATGTTTTTTTTTCAAATGTTTTACCTAATTAGCATGTTTAGCAACTTGGTATTGACTTTTTTTTAAACTAGGATCCAGTCAATAATCAAAATAATTATGCTCAACAATACCAAATTGAATTTTGGATTGTTCCAAGGGTTGTTCTGTGTGTCTAAAGACACGATATACGGTGATATTTGAGGAATAAATGTGGCTTAAAAAAAGAATAAATATTTATCATTACATCTAATTTATTTTGATGTAATGGGGAACTGTAAATCATAGGGATCTAAAAATTTTAAATAATTATAAGTAATGGGTAATTCTTTACCAACTCACACAAAATCGGAAAAAAATGCCCCGACCCCTCTTCGATTTGCGTCTATCTCATCACCGTTTCAGGCTGCAAATTATTGAAAAACACCACACCACAAAAATGTAAGGGGTCGTACCGCCCCTCCGTCACGAGATATCAAAAAACGGACCTCGGATTCGTGATCAGGGACAAAAGTTACCCCTAAGGACAAAGTTTCACGCAAATCGAAGAGGGGTCGGGGCAACTGTTGTGTGAGTTGGCGGAGAATTACCCTCTTAAGGTTCATGCGTCCCCTCGAATGAAGAATTTGAAAAAAAATCAATAAACATGAAGTGAATTGGAGTGGTTAGCCTTTTGTGTGAGATTGTCAAGATTAAAAAAATCAATTTAAACGTTTTTATTATTCGTAAATTGACCTGAAAGGAATGATTGATTGCATCTGTTCCCACGTAGCACAAAAGTATATAATCCAAGTAAAGTCAATAAATTTGATCACTTTACGGCACTACTTTAGTAAAACGTCATTATACAGTAGCCCACGGTCGGTCAGCATCCCATCGAAAAGTCCCACAATAAATTGACTCAGCTTTGTGGTTAATGATAACGATTTTGTCTTCAACGTCGCCCAAAACAGGTTGAACCGTTTGTTTATCAGCTCATCCTCATCGCGTGTGGGCAAACACGCTACACACTGATGCTGAATTAATTTCCCATTTTGAATAATCTAATCGTGTTACTACTAGAGTAGAGGGAAATCGACAGTTTGACTTAGTCTAATTTTCCCACCATATTTTGGCTTAATTTGGAAATTCAAATCAGTCGGAAGTTTTAACATGACTTGCAAAAAAATATCCAGATGTTGTTGACAAGTTTGACTAATAGTGGAGTTTAACTAATCGGGGTGAACCTGACTATGCATAATCAAATTGCATTTTCTTAATATTGAAAACGGCAAGGATTTCTTTTCACGACTATCCATTTCAGAGTGTGAAAAAAAGTTGAAATTAATTTGGTCAATTTTATTGTCACTTTTTATCGTTTTATCGCTATCGGCTATAAAATCCTACCTCTTAAAATCTATCGTTTCTATACACTGAGATGACTGTGGTAACCTTGGTAGTAAAAATTAATCACTTTTCACTGCTTTTTTTTCTGTGCTACGTAGTTGGAGAGTATTTTTTGTTCGGTGCATCGTCACCGTGAAAATTTTACGCTAATAAATTCACGGTGATGATTCGTTTCAGTGTCGAAATGTCAAAGCACAGATAAACAGATGAAGCACTTTAGTTTCGACCGTTTCAAAGTGTGTTCATCTGCTCATCTTCTGCAAACTAATTTAACTTATTGCAATCCTAAATGTCTAGTTATTCTGCGAGTGAGCTTCGATGTACCGGAGGGCGCGCAGGATGTAGTCCGGGATGGGGGGTGGCGTCGGCAGGTGCACTCCCTGCGGGTGGTATCCGTTCTCGTCGGCGGTGTAGGTCAGCACAATCGGAACGCCATCGTCGCCGACCCACGAGGCCGAACCCTGCACCGATTGGCCACCCTGGCCGCTTTCCTCGGCCTGGATGCCGTTGCTGGTGGAAAACTTCCACGCGTACTTGCCGTCCGGTTCCAGGACGTTCTCCTGCGTCAGGATGTTGGCCCGGGCGTCGTCGGCGGAGGGGGCGCACGCCACCAGGGTGGCGAAGGTGAGTACGGTTACGGAGAGAACCTGGAATGAAATGAAAATTTTATGAATGTGCTGAATCATGTAAGATTTTTGTTTCTTAACAAACTGTTAATTTGGTGAGCTTAATCTAAAAAAATGAATAAACAGGTAAACAAAACGAAATTCTGATCAATTTAACCCTTAACTTTTATTTATCTTTCATAATTTATAATAATTATATTATAGGCATTTATCATCAGCATTTATTTTTGTTTGTAATTGATAGGCATAATTAGGTCTGTTATTTTGCTTATTTGGAATTTTTCGTATTTTTTAGTAACATTTTATTTTTGCGTTTAAGCAAATTGAGTACAATATAGTTACTGAAAGTTTTGACATTAATAGTAAAAATACTGGATATTAAACATAAGCATAGGTGCCCACCCGCAGTTGCTACTCCGTTATTGACCAGGACCTCCAGAAGTTACATCCACGAGCCGTGGAAGATGAGTGGGTGCTATCTTTCCTCGCTTCGCAACTTCTCAAAGGCCCCTATCATGCTGATCAATACCGGCGCCGGCCACGACCAGTGGTAGGGTCACGGGGAAGTGGATGGGAATGTTAGTCCGATACTTGAGTGATAGAGACCGCCCAATGGACTGCTTCTCCGACAAAGTATCACATGAGTTTGAATAGACAAAAGGTCGAAAGGATAAATGGACGAAAGAATAATAGGTCAAATATTCGTTTTTTTTTTAATTGAGTATAATATTTAGTTCAAAAAGTGTTTCATGAAAACAACATCAGCATCATTTGTTACCCTACCCAGCGAATCAAAATGATAAAAATGAAATTGGTGAAAATGAAATGGTAAATATGATACATTTTGCATATTCTACACTCCACAATAAATTTTGATTCAAAATGTTTGAAAAGGAATGTTTGGAAATAAAATAAAAAAAATATTTGGGGCAGACGGTTAGTTAATTAGTTAACATTTTTGGAAGAGGTAACTCCAACTTTCTGTTCGTTGGATCAAGTTAAATCTTACTTGAAAAGCCAAAATTGACTCAATTTAAGAAAGTTGGTAAAAATAGGGTCATACACCCTTTATTTATTTATTTATTTTTTATTTTTTTATATTTTTTTATTTTTAATCATATTACATAACAGAATGACTTGATGGAATGGAAAACTCACAATAGCTATATCTGAAACAAGATAACAGAATTTAATTTATTTTGAAGTAGCTTCTTATGTTAACCAAGAATAGAGAAAAACTCAAAAATATTCCAAAAAAGAATAAATTATTTTGACAATACAGAGACTCAAAAAAATCAGGAAAATTATTTTCAAAAAATGGATAAACTAACAAAAATATAACAGAATCCAGAAAAAAATGAAAGAATATCAAATTCTTCATTTTATTTTTTCGTTAAGGCCGATGCAAATATTAAAAAAAGTTTTTGTCCCTCGGCCCTGGCCGACAAAAAAATAAAAAAATAAAAAAATTTAAATAACAAGCCATAGTCTTCAAATTTAAATGAAAAAAGTGTTTTAAAATGCATTTTACACTAGTTCAGTTGTTTTGCAATCATTAGTTTTCAAAAAATCTAAGATCTGACAAAAACAAAAATTGTATCGAAAAAAAAGGTTTTGCATCGAAAATTTTCAAAAAATCTTAAGAGCGAGTCCACGAACAGGGCATACCCCTTTGTATGGGACGTCGTTTGGACCTCACCAATCTGCCTGAAATTTTCAGGGGTTGTTTGTACATATAAAACTAGCATCTGGCCAAAATATGAGCACTCTAGGTCAACGGGAAGTGGGGCAAATCGGGACACAAAGTTTGAAGGTTCAAAAACGTAAAAAATCTTAAAAAGACTATAACTTAGGCAAAATTCAATTTAATTTCAAAATTCAAAATGCATCTTGAAGGGCTTCAAAAATGCAACAAAATGCAGGGTAGAGCATGCTAAAAATGATTTTAAACGCAGAAGAATGTATTTTAATTTGATTTCAGCTGGTTGCACTTGAATTTTCATTGAAATTTTGAAGTTTATTGTAAAAATATTTTTTTTGCCCCCTGATTTTTCGGGCCAATTTTGAAGGGGGGGGTGACAAAAACTTTTAAAAATATTTGTACCAGCCTAAGACCTTTTCATAACTGACAAAACAATTACTGAAATATTATTATTTTTTGAATAAAAATAAACTGAAACATTAAAGAGACAAAAAATATTTTAAACGAATTTAAATTTGTACGATTTATGATAGTATTATGACTTATCTCATTCAGTTTTTTTTAAGATCTGTTTAAGATTGAAAAGGTAAAAAAAAAATAGTAAAACATGAATAAGACCGTTGCAAATTTTTTACATTGTTTATATTGACCTTTTCCCTCCTCCACCCTTCCTTCAAAATCAGCCCGGGAAATCAGAAAAAATATCTTTTCGAAAAACTTCAAAATTTTATTGCAAATCAAAGTCTATTGAATTGAAAACAATTTGGAACGCATGCTCCTGCATTTATAATTTGTACGTTTGGGATCATTAATAAATATTCAATGTATTTGTAAATTTCCGATGCATTGTATAGCATCATGTTTTTTCTGAAAAAAAAAGTTCATCAATGCTTAGATATTTGAAGAAGGTATGCTTGTAATTTAAATTTTTACATTTTTCTTTTTTCTTCCTTCGGTTAGAGTAAAGGGAAATACCCTTCAAAAAATATTTTCAACGGCCTATGTAATTTAAAAAATGGAAAAACTAATTGTAAAAAAAATGTTTTTTAATGAAATCGTTTAAAATATGTTTGACCTCAGACTATTTCTTGAAAAACATTTTTAAGAATGGGATCAATCATAAACTACGTGGACGCTTTTTTGCAATGTCAGACCACTCCCCCTCCCTCTCCCGCCCCTTCGTGGGCAATATCCTTTAGTCTCACATCCTGTGTCTCAGAAAGTTTATGAGTCAAATAACACTATACTTCCATTTTTGAACCAAGATTTTTTTTATTTGGCTGTACATTTTCTAATTGATATTCACGACAAGTATTGCAATCATCTCCATGAATTTATTTTTCAAATGACAAAAATATCTTCAAACAATATGAGATTTTTAAATTATGATTTTTCCAAAGCATTTTTTTTTACTGAAAAGTAGCATTTTTGATTTTTTTTTATTTACCATCGTTAACAGAATGTATTTATTTTACAATTTGGAGTTTTTAAATTATTTATTCAATTTAATGTCGACAGAATGATTTTGTTTTTCTAGTTATTTGTTAACAATAAGCAGCAAAATAATTTCAAAATCGTTTCTTCTATGCAATTACCTTTTATTAGGTTTTTTAAATTTCCTTCAAACTATTAAATTTTTTAAACGACAGATTTGCTGAATATTTATGATGACAACAATTGCCACACACACATTCGTTTTTGTTGTCAGAAGTGCACTTTTCATGGTTTTTTTTTTGCATTCAACCAAATTTGTAATTTTGCGAGCATTAGATAGGTAATAATTGTTGCACATTAGGGTGACAAGAAAAATTGAAAATTTCGGAAAATCGCAAGAGATACTCCCTGGATCGATTTTTTAGGCAAAAACAAGTAACTGTGCCAATTTTGAGCCAAATCGGTTAAGGCTAAGGGGTCGCTTTACATCGTTGAAGTTTATATGTGGAAAATCGCAAAAATGTATGGGGGAAAACATCGCTTCAGGATTTTTGCAGCAGGTGGCGCAGATCTCGCCCAAAATTGTCCAAGTGTGAGATTCTTGTAGGAAATTTAATTACCTACAACTTTGTAGAAGGGTGCAAGACGGTCCGAGTTGATCCTGATGAGTTATTAGCAATGCGATGAAAAGAAATCGGCTTATATACTTGAAAGTATACAAGGGTATCAGAGGGTATCTCTGATGTCGATTTTTTTTATTGTCACCCTATTGCACATCCTTCTCAATTTCGGACTAGGTCTGGAGGACAAAATTTTTGAGTAATATTTGTCATTGCAAAAACAAAAGTAATGTATAATGGTTAATGAACCCTATACATCAGAAATATTTGAACATCGCAATGAACATCGAATTTTGAGCTTACTTTGATTCAAGCGACACTGGACCCAATTTTTAATTAGGTGAAGTGAATTATATATGTTATGTTAAAATTTTACACATTTCGACTCTTAATAAGTCACATAAAACGTGGAAATTTAGTAAAAAATTAAGTTATAAGAAATTGGAAAATTTAAAGCAATTCATTCAATCACAATTTCTAAACCAATTGCACAGTTGCACAAAATCTGCTTGTTTGCATTTAACTATGCTTTAACTTCACAAAACATTCAACAAATGTTGCTAATTCAGTGTTAGTTTGCTTTCCCAAAATGAACCAACCTAAATCATCACCATCAGTGATCTACTTATTCTATAAAATCGTGAGAGACCAATTTTACTGAAAATTTGATCCGATCGAGTTATTGGAACAACAGCTCATTTCTACTTGAAACAGCCCAGTTAGCCGACCAGTGTCAACCACTTCATCCTCGACCTTCACGGAATGGTCCGCCAACGGTGAACTTGAAACCAAGGGTCAGTCCATCGTGATACAATAAATCCTTCTATTATCACGGTCCCAGCTGAACGATTGCTGGAATCACACTTTTTTTTTTGTTCAAAACTCATATCTATCGTTTCCATTCATCGTCGTTCCTTCAATTAACACAAATCTCCAAATAAATTCCATTAACCTGGCCGGCTAATTAGCACTTCCTTTTGCGGCTCAACGTCCAGTTCTCGGAATTTGGCACTCCTTTATCACTAAATGGCTCACCACTTTCATCATTTTGGCTTCTTGTTTTCACACTGCTACTACTCCTTAAGTCACTTATCACACTGTGGCTGCTGCTGCTGCTAAATGCTGACTTTAAGCTTTGTTCTAGTTTGCCCCTCGAGCTGATACTGATCATGAATTTGGGAGAACATCTGCTTTTTATATGTGCGGCACCCAAAATGAAATTCATCCTCCAAAGCCCCAAAAAACCACCGTCAAGCCAAAACGGGGTGGCAGGTGAGATTCTGGTGAAACTGGTGACGATGGTGGTGGTGGTGGTGGTAGTGCCTTAGTTTTCCCTCCATCTTGGTGGCGATATATTCGGCACCTCTACGCTACGATGATCTCTTGCGGGTCAATCCGTTTGACATTGTGGGATAATGCTATCCACGCAGTAGGGCGGTTGGTGCCGTATTGACATCAAAGGAAAATTCAAAAGATAAATAATGCTTCGAAAGCAACCTAAAAAAATTTAAAGAAAACGCAATGATAAAATAACTAAATAATATTAAATTTTAGTTTCATTGAATCGAATTGATAATATTAAGAGATTAAAGAAACTTCTTAAAAATGTCAAAAAACATGAATAATGTAAAAAAAAACTTGAAAAAAAGAATATCTCATGCATTATCCAAATCTTTTGAGACATCTAAAAAACAAACTCAAAATTAAACTAAGAGTTCTAAACTTCAGAAAATAATGCAAAGGATGAAAGTAATAAAAATTGACTATAAATACAAATTTTGATTTAACATTTTGAAAAAAAAACCCAAATCTTAAAAATGAAAAACGTGGTGAAAACTCAACAAAAAAGAAGTAAAATTAAATGCAAACTCGATAATATAAATTGTAAATGAATGCAAGCTAAACAAAATTTCAATAAAAATTCGATTACAAAAATAAATCCGAAATCACTGAAAATTCAAAACTGATTCACAAAAAAAATAATTGAAGATTCAATTTCAAGTTAAATGAACATTTAGTTAACGTTAATCTATGAATATCTAATTGTTACTCTAACAAAATTCAATCGTAATAAAATTAAAATTAAATTCCTTAAAAACCAGATATGAAAAGTAATTTAATTAAGTAAAAAATTAAAAGTAATTTGTTTAATAAATAAAAACCACTTAAAAATAGAAGAAAAAAAAGCATGTGTTGAAAATTAAAAAAAAGTAAATCAATAATTTACTGAAAATAAAACAAACAAAGAAAACTCACATGAAAATGATATAAAAATCAAGTAACATTCATTCAATAAGAAATAAAATAAAAATAAAAATGGATGCAAACAAAACTTAATTGAAATGAACTCCAAGAAAAATAATTTAAGTTAAATAATAAAAATAAAATATGAACGATAATTCAATGAAAATTAATAAAAATTCAATGAAAATTAATGAAAATTCAATAGAAATTCAATAAAAATTCAATAAAAAAAAGTTCAAAAAACATTCAAAGAAAAAAAAAATCTAACCGCATGTTCTTCCAGGATGCTTTCTACGGACTGGCTGCGCTTGTGTTCTATTAGATTAGATTAGATTAGATTGGATTAAAAACATTCAAAGAAAATTGAAAGAAAATTCAAAGAGAATTCATAAAAAATTCAAAGCATATTCAAAGAATATTCAAAGAAAATTCAAAGAAAATTCAAAGAAAATTCAAAGAAAATTCAAAGAAAATTCAAAGAAAATTCAAAGAAAATTCAAAGAAAATTCAAAGAAAATTCAAAGAAAATTCAAAGAAAATTCAAAGAAAATTCAAAGAAAATTCAAAGAAAATTCAAAGAAAATTCAAAGAAAATTCAAAGAAAATTCAAAGAAAATTCAAAGAAAATTCAAAGAAAATTCAAAGAAAATTCAAAGAAAATTCAAAGAAAATTCAAAGAAAATTCAAAAAAAATACAAAGAAAATTCAAAGAAAATTCAAAGAAAATTCAAAGAAAATTCAAAGAAAATTCAAAGAAAATTCCAAGAAAATTAAAAAAAAATTCAAAGAAAATTCAAAGAAAATTCAAAGAAAATTCCAAGAAAATTCAAAGAAAATTCAAAGAAAATTCCAAGAAAATTCAAAGAAAATTCAAAGAAAATTCCAAGAAAATTCAATGAAAATTCAAAGAAAATTCAAACAAAATTCATAGAAAATTCAAAAAAAATACAAAGAAAATTCAAAGAAAATTCAAAGAAAATTCAAAGAAAATTCAAAGAAAATTCAAAGAAAATTCCAAGAAAATTAAAAAAAAATTCAAAGAAAATTCAAAGAAAATTCAAAGAAAATTCCAAGAAAATTCAAAGAAAATTCAAAGAAAATTCCAAGAAAATTCAAAGAAAATTCAAAGAAAATTCATAGAAAATTCAAAGAAAATTCAAAGAAAATTCAAAGAAAATTCAAAGAAAATTCAAAGAAAATTCAAAGAAAATTCAAAGAAAATTCAAAGAAAATTCAAAGAAAATTCAAAGAAAATTCAAAGAAAATTCAAAGAAAATACAAAGAAAATTCAAAGAAAATTCAAAGAAAATTCAAAGAAAATTTAAAGAAAATTCAAAGAAAATTCAAAGAAAATTCAAAGAAAATTCAAAGAAAATTCAAAGAAAATTCAAATAAAAATTAAGGAAAAATCCAAGGAAAATTCAAAGAAAATTCAAAGAAAATTCAAAGAAAATTCAAAGAAAATTCAAAGAAAATTCAAAGAAAATTCAATGAAAATTCAAAGAAAATTCAAAGAAAATTCATAGAAAATTCAAAAAAAATACAAAGAAAATTCAAAGAAAATTCAAAGAAAATTCAAAGAAAATTCAAAGAAAATTCCAAGAAAATTAAAAAAAAATTCAAAGAAAATTCAAAGAAAATTCAAAGAAAATTCCAAGAAAATTCAAAGAAAATTCAAAGAAAATTCCAAGAAAATTCAAAGAAAATTCAAAGAAAATTCATAGAAAATTCAAAGAAAATTCCAAGAAAATTCAAAGAAAATTCAAAGAAAATTCAAAGAAAATTCAAAGAAAATTCAAAGAAAATACAAAGAAAATTCAAAGAAAATTCAAAGAAAATTCAAAGAAAATTCAAAGAAAATTCAAAGAAAATTCAAAGAAAATTCAAAGAAAATACAAAGAAAATTCAAAGAAAATTCAAAGAAAATTCAAAGAAAATTTAAAGAAAATTCAAAGAAAATTCAAAGAAAATTCAAAGAAAATTCAAAGAAAATTCAAAGAAAATTCAAAGAAAATTCCAAGAAAATTCAAAGAAAATTCAAAGAAAAATCAAAGAAAATTCAAAGAAAATTCAAAGAAAATTCAAAGAAAATTCAATGAAAATTCAAAGAAAATTCAAACAAAATTCATAGAAAATTCAAAAAAAATACAAAGAAAATTCAAAGAAAATTCAAAGAAAATTCAAAGAAAATTCAAAGAAAATTCAAAGAAAATTCAAAGAAAATTCCAAGAAAATTAAAAAAAAATTCAAAGAAAATTCAAAGAAAATTCAAAGAAAATTCCAAGAAAATTCAAAGAAAATTCAAAGAAAATTCCAAGAAAATTCAAAGAAAATTCAAAGAAAATTCATAGAAAATTCAAAGAAAATTCAAAGAAAATTCAAAGAAAATTCAAAGAAAATTCAAAGAAAATTCAAAGAAAATTCAAAGAAAATTCAAAGAAAATTCAAAGAAAATTCAAAGAAAATTCAAAGAAAATTCAAAGAAAATTCAAAGAAAATACAAAGAAAATTCAAAGAAAATTCAAAGAAAATTCAAAGAAAATTTAAAGAAAATTCAAAGAAAATTCAAAGAAAATTCAAAGAAAATTCAAAGAAAATTCAAAGAAAATTCAAAGAAAATTCCAAGAAAATTCAAAGAAAATTCAAAGAAAAATCAAAGAAAATTCAAAGAAAATTCAAAGAAAATTCAAAGAAAATTCAATGAAAATTCAAAGAAAATTCAAACAAAATTCATAGAAAATTCAAAAAAAATACAAAGAAAATTCAAAGAAAATTCAAAGAAAATTCAAAGAAAATTCAAAGAAAATTCAAAGAAAATTCCAAGAAAATTAAAAAAAAATTCAAAGAAAATTCAAAGAAAATTCAAAGAAAATTCCAAGAAAATTCAAAGAAAATTCAAAGAAAATTCCAAGAAAATTCAAAGAAAATTCAAAGAAAATTCATAGAAAATTCAAAGAAAATTCAAAGAAAATTCAAAGAAAATTCAAAGAAAATTCAAAGAAAATTCAAAGAAAATTCAAAGAAAATTCAAAGAAAATTCAAAGAAAATTCAAAGAAAATTCAAAGAAAATTCAAAGAAAATTCAATGAAAATACATAGAAAATTCAAAGAAAATTCAAAGAAAATTCAAAGAAAATTTAAAGAAAATTCAAAGAAAATTCAAAGAAAATTCAAAGAAAATTCAAAGAAAATTCAAAGAAAATTCAAAGAAAATTCCAAGAAAATTCAAAGAAAATTCAAAGAAAAATCAAAGAAAATTCAAAGAAAATTCAAAGAAAATTCAAAGAAAATTCAATGAAAATTCAAAGAAAATTCAAACAAAATTCATAGAAAATTCAAAAAAAATACAAAGAAAATTCAAAGAAAATTCAAAGAAAATTCAAAGAAAATTCAAAGAAAATTCCAAGAAAATTAAAAAAAAATTCAAAGAAAATTCAAAGAAAATTCAAAGAAAATTCCAAGAAAATTCAAAGAAAATTCAAAGAAAATTCCAAGAAAATTCAAAGAAAATTCAAAGAAAATTCATAGAAAATTCAAAGAAAATTCAAAGAAAATTCAAAGAAAATTCAAAGAAAATTCAAAGAAAATTCAAAGAAAATTCAAAGAAAATTCAAAGAAAATTCAAAGAAAATTCAAAGAAAATTCAAAGAAAATTCAAAGAAAATACAAAGAAAATTCAAAGAAAATTCAAAGAAAATTCAAAGAAAATTTAAAGAAAATTCAAAGAAAATTCAAAGAAAATTCAAAGAAAATTCAAAGAAAATTCAAAGAAAATTCAAAGAAAATTCCAAGAAAATTCAAAGAAAATTCAAAGAAAAATCAAAGAAAATTCAAAGAAAATTCAAAGAAAATTCAAAGAAAATTCAATGAAAATTCAAAGAAAATTCAAACAAAATTCATAGAAAATTCAAAAAAAATACAAAGAAAATTCAAAGAAAATTCAAAGAAAACTCAAAGAAAATTCAAAGAAAATTCAAAGAAAATTCAAAGAAAATTCAAAGAAAATTCAAAGAAAATTCAAAGAAAATTCAAAGAAAATTCAAAGAAAATTCAAAGAAAATTCAAAGAAAATTCAAAGAAAATTCAAAGAAAATTCAAAGAAAATACAAAGAAAATTCAAAGAAAATTCAAAGAAAATTCAAAGAAAATTTAAAGAAAATTCAAAGAAAATTCAAAGAAAATTCAAAGAAAATTCAAAGAAAATTCAAAGAAAATTCAAAGAAAATTCCAAGAAAATTCAAAGAAAATTCAAAGAAAAATCAAAGAAAATTCAAAGAAAATTCAAAGAAAATTCAAAGAAAATTCAATGAAAATTCAAAGAAAATTCAAACAAAATTCATAGAAAATTCAAAAAAAATACAAAGAAAATTCAAAGAAAATTCAAAGAAAACTCAAAGAAAATTCAAAGAAAATTCAAAGAAAATTCAAAGAAAATTCAAAGAAAATTCAAAGAAAATTCAAAGAAAATTCAAAGAAAATTCAAAGAAAATTCAAAGAAAATTCAAAGAAAATTCAAAGAAAATTCAAAGAAAATTCAAAGAAAATTCAAAGAAAATTCAAAGAAAATTCAAAGAAAATTCAAAGAAAATTCAAAGAAAATTCAAAGAAAATTCAAAGAAAATTCAAAGAAAATTCAAAGAAAATTCAAAGAAAATTCAAAGAAAATTCAAAGAAAATTCAAAGAAAATTCAAGGAAAATTCAAAGAAAATTCAAAGAAAATTCAAAGAAAATTCAAAGAAAATTCAAAGAAAATTCAAAGAAAATTCAAAGAAAATTCAAAGAAAATTCAAAGAAAATTCAAAGAAAATTCAAAGAAAATTCAAAGAAAATTCAAAGAAAATTCAAAGAAAATTCAAAGAAAATTCAAAGAAAATTCAAAGAAAATTCAAAGAAAATTCAAAGAAAATTCAAAGAAAATTCAAAGAAAATTCAAAGAAAATTCAAAGAAAATTCAAGGAAAATTCAAAGAAAATTCAAAGAAAATTCAAAGAAAATTCAAAGAAAATTCAAAGAAAATTCAAATAAAATTCAAAGAAAATTCAAAGAAAATTCAAAGAAAATTCAAAGAAAATTCAAAGAAAATTCAAAGAAAATTCAAAGAAAATTCAAAAAAAATTCAAGGAAAATTCAAAGAAAATTCAAAGAAATTTCAAAGAAAATTCAAAGAAAATTTAAAGAAAATTTAAAGAAAATTCAAAGAAAATTCATAGAAAATTCAAAGAAAATTCAAAGAAAATTCAAAGAAAATTCAAAGAAAATTCAAAGAAAATTCAAAGAAAATTCAAAGAAAATTCAAAGAAAATTCAAAGAAAATTCAAAGAAAATTCAAAGAAAATTCAAAGAAAATTCAAAGAAAATTCAAAGAAAATTCAAAGAAAATTCAAAGAAAATTCAAAGAAAATTCAAAGAAAATTCAAAGAAAATTCAAAGAAAATTCAAAGAAAATTCAAAGAAAATTCAAAGAAAATTCAAAGAAAATTCAAAGAAAATTCCAAGAAAATTCAAAGAAAATTCAAAGAAAATTCCAAGAAAATTCAAAGAAAATTCAAAGAAAATTCAAAGAAAATTCAAAGAAAATTCAAAGAAAATTCAAAGAAAATTCAAAGAAAATTCAAAGAAAATTCAAAGAAAATTCAAAGAAAATTCAAAGAAAATTCAAAGAAAATTCAAAGAAAATTCAAAGAAAATTCAAAGAAAATTCAAAGAAAATTCAAGGAAAATTCAAAGAAAATTCAAAGAAAATTCAAAGAAAATTCAAAGAAAATTCAAAGAAAATTCAAAGAAAATTCAAAGAAAATTCAAAGAAAATTCAAAGAAAATTCAAAGAAAATTCAAAGAAAATTCAAAGAAAATTCAAAGAAAATTCAAAGAAAATTCAAAGAAAATTCAAAGAAAATTCAAAGAAAATTCAAAGAAAATTCAAAGAAAATTCAAAGAAAATTCAAAGAAAATTCAAAGAAAATTCAAAGAAAATTCAAAGAAAATTCAAAGAAAATTCAAAGAAAATTCAAATAAAAATTAAGGAAAAATCCAAGGAAAATTCAAAGAAAATTCAAAGAAAATTCAAAGAAAATTCAATGAAAATTCAAAGAAAATTCAAAGAAAATTCAAAGAAAATTCAAAGAAAATTCAAAGAAAATTCAAAGAAAATTCAAAGAAAATTCAAAGAAAATTCAAAGAAAATTCAAAGAAAATTCAAAATTATCTAAATATTCAAAATTCATTGATAATTCAATAAAAGTCGTTTAAATTTCCATGAAAATAAACAAAAAATCAATGAAAACAAAAATAAATTTTAATTCAAAGAAAATGGCACAAGTCTGAAAGATAAACGCGAGGATTTTGAAAAACAGCTCATTCGGCAATATTTTTCAGAAAGTCAAATAAATTGAAGTTTCATACATTCTCAAAAAACCGGATCAAACAAATTTAGATGAAAATGATTTCTGAATAATTGAAATTACTTTCCAAATAAGCCAAAAAGATCTGACAACCCTATCAAGAGTTTTTTTTTTTTATTCTTAACTTATTTTTATTAGGTCCTTTAAGGTAATGTGACCAGGTTGGGACCGAGGATCAATAAAAACAATATATAATAAAAAACCAAAACAACTTTTTAAATTCCATACTTGGAGATCTTGTAACTGACGAGGGTTACTTGGTCCAAGCGGGTCTTGCAGGTCTTGAACCTGCCGATGTACTCGGAGAAAATCCCCCACAGCTCAGCCGAACTGTAGAGTACCTCCCCGGCTTCCTTCTCCGTGGAACCCTATCAAGAGTTAAAAGTATCACAAATCATACTTATATTGCATTTGACGATCGGAAGATGCTTTTTTTGGAAAATATCCAACATAAATTTAGGAATGGCACCTCATTACCACATTAAGATAGACAAGAAATTTTTTTTTCTGAAATGTTGAAACCATGAGTTGATTAACAGATATAATATTTTTCATATAATTTTAATTTATCAGAATACAATACTATCCGTCAGTTCCAAAAAGTTTAAATAAAATATCTTTTCGTCGAAATCAAGTTCAGCTTCTGATTTGGACAAGTATCAGCGCCAGCTGGTTTCCTCATCTTCAACGGTTCCAGTTGAACTGTAGCCACGCCCCACGTCATAAAATTCAGCCATAACGGACATTATTTCGAATTCCACAAAAATATATTTTAAAGGTACAATTTTAACTTAGTTTTTGAATTTTTTTGAAACAAAATTTCATCGAAGAATTATTTAGGTTTTAAAAATAATGTCTTCAATTGTTTCCTAACCCAAAGTTGACATCAAAATTTTAAAAGGGCGGAGAAGTGGATTGATTTACGAGCTTGCTTTACGAGTTTGGATCGATCTGTGAATCGAACGGTTTGTTGTCACTTTTTTACGACGTTTGATCAAACTTGGTGCCACGCGCCATGTGCATCAAAGTGTCAACGTTGGTGGTACAACACTGACATCGATTGACAAAGCCAATGGTTCGAATGGGTTGTACCACGTATGCAAATGAAAATGAGCCGAAAATGTTGAGCAATTTTGACAAAAGGCACTTTTATCTGTTTTTCAGTGGGAAGATGGTGCTTTTCTTGAAGATTGAAGTTTGTGTTTTTTGCTACACTTTATTATTGCTCAATAAAGTTTATACAAACTGACTGGAAGGATTAATTCCGGGGCTAAATATTTACAATCGGTAGTAAAAATCAATAGAGACGCAAAAAAAGATTATGTGGTGGTCCATGGTGAATAAGAATGAATTAGGGAGGCAAAATTTAAATAAATCGAGTGTTTATTAGGTCGACTACATAATATGAGAAACTGACTGAAACTGGTTCGTTTTTTTTGCATCTAATTTTAAGGGTTTAACGACGTAAGTTACCTTGAGATTGTTTTAAACAGTTTCAGAACATGGAATTAATAAATATGGAAATTACCGAAAAGTGATTCTTGTGTTTACTTTAAACAAATTTTGAAAAGATTCCAAAATTTTGATCATTTTGACCTTTTCTGCAACGGTTAGAATTGATCGTCCATATCTACCCAAGTCACGTTTAATGCCAGCCGAATGTCAAACCATTAATTCGACCCCGTTTTGGGCCGTGGCGGTGCGAGGATCGATCGAAATGGGGCCTGATTATTAGTGTGAGAATGAGAAAAATTGCATCCCTCTGCGATCGCTACCTCGAATCCACAAATAAGAAGATGAAGACAAAAAAAATATCACCCAAAAATTCGAAGGGGTCAAGCGAGCCAAGATCGGCACGCTGAAATTTATTCCACCTTATCGAATCACCACAGGCTACCGATATGCTACCAATAATCCGAGCGTGAATCGTGAAGGAGCACCGTTTTGTTTTTACGAGGATCGGTCAAATTTTCTCACCAGGTTGGGAGAGCCAACGTCCTTGTTTGAAGAGGCGGTTTGCCTTCGACGGCAGATGACGCACATTGGGGTGGATGGGTGGTTAAAATACAGTTTGTCATACCATTTGAGGTATTTACAACATTGAAAAACAGGATAATTTTAAGTATTTTTTTAATGTTAGAATTTAATTTTAAATCAATTACCGTAAAACGGGGTGACTTTGATAGCCGGGGTGACTTTTATAGGTTTGCGATTTTTGCGCAAAATGAAGAGTACAATTAAAATACGTAAGGAATGGTTTAGAAACATACTGACCGTGGTAGAGAAATGTTCAAAGTATCTCAAGAAGAACTTTTCATAAAATTTTAACAATTTTGAATAGTTAGTTAACTATAGTTAAGAAAATGTTGATGAATGTCATTATTTTAAACTTCTCAAAATGTCATGATTTTCTCAATGAACATTATTTTTAATCGGAAAACGGAATGCATTTTCGGATTCTTTGGACAATTTTCCACTAGGAGAAGGTTAAATAAATTTGTAAATAATAAATAATATGTGTTTTTGAAACACCATTTAAAAAAATCTCCAAATTTATAAGCAATTTCAGTTAAATAAATTTCATGTAAAATGTGAAAACTTGTGATTCGTGCTTCAAATTCTGTAAAAAATGCAAAATAAATCGATAATTTTATAAACAAAACCAGTTTTAACAAATTTTAGGCGAAATTTCGACTTTTTAACAATTTTACCGTAAATTTATATGTATTTTGCTTAAAAGCTTATACACTTAGTTAACTAAATGTAAACATTGTTTTTTTTTTCTTAAAAACTATATCAGCTACTTTAGTGATGGTATATTTAGGGTACAAATAAAGTTTGAACATCTTAAATATGATTTTAACAAGAAAAACTATGACTATCAAAGTCACCCCGGAATTAAAACTAAGAATTTTTAACGTAACTATTTTTTAAAACATTATTGAAAAAACTTTTTTTCCGAAATAGTGCATGGACTTTGTGTAGTCTACCCCAGTACATGTTTTAAAAATAACAATCTTGAGAAAAACCTAACCTGTTGGAAAATATGCTAAAAACAATTTGAAATCCTATCAAAGTCACCCCGGTTTACGGTACCATTAAGTGTTTTGTTTTGTTGTTTTGTTGTTTTGTTGTTTTGTTGTTTTTGGACCATCCATAAACCACGTGGACACTTTTTTGGAAATCTCAAACCCCCCCTCCCCCTTCGTGGACAATTGTCCATACAAAAAGAATCTTTTTTGTATGGAGCATGGACAATCGCTTACCCCCCCCCCCCCCCCCTAAGGTGTCCACGTGGTTTATGGATGGTCCCTTTGTTGTTTTGTTGTTTTGTTGTTTTGTTGTTTTGTTGTTTTGTTGTTTTGTTGTTTTGTTGTTTTGTTGTTTTGTTGTTTTGTTGTTTTGTTGTTTTGTTGTTTTGTTGTTTTGTTGTTTTTAGTTTTCTGTTTTTTGTTTTTTGTTTTTTATTTTTTTTTTGTTTTTTGTTTTTTGATTTTTGTTTTTTGTTTTTTTGTTTTTTGATTTTTTTTTGTATGTTACTGACAAGGTTTATAAAAATAAAATATTTGGTGGAGTAAAGTTTTGCTACGATTTTCGCTATAATTTTCTATTGTATTATTTTTGTGAGTATGAAATGTGATAAACAACTGGATTAGGTGACGTTTCGTATATGTTTTCTTTAAATCTGCATATTGGTGTTTTTAAAATCAAATAAAAAAAATCATGTTTACTCTACTCCACCACTGTTCAAATTTGTGGGACCATTTCGATTTTGTTGTTACTGATATTAATTAAGCCGTTATTGGGGCATAGATTCTTGAAATACGATAAGGATGAGTGGTTTAAATGATAGCTTGCTGTTTTGAAGAAATCCCCAACGAACAGGTGAAACAAAAAGTTTTTTTTGCAATATCGATTTTGACAACGGAATGGCATTAATATAAAATCTAAAATTTTGAAAACTTGGATTATAGTGGCAATATTCGATAATTAGGGGCAATTTGTCCAATCGTAAATCACTGCAAATATCCGGATGCTCACCCGAGATAGCCCCTCCATTAGCTTAGAACCATCACCGGCTAGTTTGAGCTTCTCATCTTTGAACGGCGTGGCGGTGGCGGCGTTCAACAGCGTCTCGTCAATGAACAATATCAAATTTACCCACCGTAAATATTATCTCCCACGACCACCACCCGGCAAACCACCACCGGCCAAGAGTGCGCGCGCTGGAAGTGAATAATTGAGCAAATTTTGGAGCAAATCAAGCAATCGGAGATGGGCGCAAACCGAAAGATTCAAACCCTGCGGCAACAGGTCTAATTAAAACAAACCGGACGTTCCACTGGGGTGGACTCCGCGACTTCACGGTGAAGTTCAAGGTCTTTTCAGAAGAGAAGAGTTCTTTCTTCGGGGCGGAAGGCTGCGTGGCAGGATGGGTTCAAAGCCCGTGATTTTTGGTTTGTAGTTGGTGAGTTGACACTTCGACGTCAATCGATTCCGGTGGTAATTAAAAATAACCGAAAACCCTCGTATGGAAATGTGGGGATTTGCTGATGGGACCTAGACCTCGATAAATATTGAGGGGTCAACGATGGATATATATGTTGATTTGGAAGCAGTTACCTGTTATGCAAATATCGGAATGAAATGGAATGTTATATTTGTATTACATAGTAAGACACAGTAATGCTCAAATTCAATGATTTAAATGATATTTAAAACTTTAAAATTAACATAACTTTAAAATATTGGAAATATAAATGAAAATTGATTTTGAGATCGGGTCAATGTGGTTTTGGCAATATCTATTAATTGTAAATCTCACAAATTTCATACTACATTTTTTTTAAACTTAGCTGATATCCGGAAGATTCAATATTGAGTGATTCTTAGAAAGCAAACTCAAAATATCATACATTTCTAAACTTAAAATAAATTTTCAATCTGGAAAAGGTATCTTCAATTGGGCAACTCTGTCTAGAGTTCAGAGTACATAATTAAAAATTAAATGACTTTTCAATGCAGAATGTTCTGGATTTTGATAAAAATTAGTTCATCGTTGGATGATATGTAATAGAAATTAGAGTGGCCAGGAATTATGACTCTACTCCACAAGAAAATAAACTGTATTTTCAGTTATTCAAAGCATCTATGCCGATTGTTAGTGCAAGTTTAACCGAATGATTTTTGAGCCTGTTAAAATCAAGGTTGTTAACGATAAAATGATCGAGGGTCGATAACGATAACGATAGTTCTTTCGATAATTGTATCGGCGATAATTTTATCACCGAAAATGGACGGTAACTCATTTCTTAAATGGGTAATTCTCTACCAACTCACACGAAATCGGGAAAAGTTGCCCCGACCCCTCTTCGATTTGCGTGAAACTTTGTCCTAAGGGGTAACTTTTGTCCCTGATCACGAAACCGAGGTCCGTTTTTTGATATCTCATGACGGAGGGGCGGTACGACCCCTTCCATTTTTGAACATGCGAAAAAAGAGGTGTTTTTCAACAATTTGCAGCCTGAAACGGTGATGAGATAGAAATTTGGTGTCAAAGGGACTTTTATGTAAAATTAGACGCCCGATTTGATGGCGTACTCAGAATTCCGAATAAACGTATTTTTCATCGAAAAAAACACTAAAAAAGTTTTGAAAATTCTCCCATTTTCCGTTACTCGACTGTAAAAAGTTTTGGAACATGTCATTTTATGGGAAATACAATGTACTTTTCGAATCTACATTGTCCCAGAAGGGTCATATTTTCATTTAGAACAATATTTTTCATTTTAAAATTTCGTGTTTTTTCTAACTTTGCAGGGTTATTTTTTAGAGTGTAACAATGTTCTACAAAATTGTAGAGCAGACAATTACAAAAATTTTGATATATAGACATAAGGGGTTTGCTTATAAACATCACGAGTTATCGCGATTTTACGAAAAAAAGTTTTGAAAAAGTTACTTTTTGCGTTTCTCTTTGTTTCGTCTTCCGTGTATGTCGCGGGTGACCATAAATGGCCATGATCGATGACGACCAACTTTTTCAATACTTTTTTTCGTAAAATCGCGATAACTCGTGATGTTTATGAGCAAACCCCTTATGTCTGTATATCAAAATTTTTGTAATTGTCTGCTCTACAACTTTGTAGAACATTGTTACACTCTAAAAAATAACCCTGCAAAGTTAGAAAAAACACGAAATTTTAAAATGAAAAATTTTGTTCTAAATGAAAAAATGACCCTTCTGGGACAATGTAGATTCGAAAAGTACATTAAATTTCCCATAAAATGACATGTTCCAAATTTTTTTACAGTCGAGTAACGGAAAATGGGAGAATTTTTAAAACTTTTTTAGTGTTTTTTTTCGATGAAAAATACGTTTATTCGAAATTCTGAGTACGCCATCAAATCGGGCGTCTAATTTTACACAAAAGTCCCTTTGACACCAAATTTCTATCTCATCACCGTTTCAGGCTGCAAAATATTGAAAAACACCTCTTTTTTCACATGTTCAAAAGTGGAAGGGGTCGTACCGCCCCTCCGTCACGAGATATCAAAAAACAGACCTCGTATTCGTGATCAGGGACAAAAGTTACCCCTTAGGACAAAGTTTCACGCAAATCGAAGAGGGGTCGGGGCAACTGCTGTGTGAGTTGGCGGAGAATTACCCAAATCTTTCTAAAATCGATTAATTCAACCATATCATGTTAAATTTTCAATACTTTCACCACCAACTGTATCTGTGCTTTCACAAAGAATATATTTTTTGAAAATGTAGTAAGTTTTAAAGTATGTGTGTACCAGGGATGCCAGATACACAGATTTGTCTGTGTTTCACAGACATTTGAGCTCATGTCGGACATTTTTTGAGGTACACAGACTTTTTAAAAACTTCATTAAATTGTTATTTTGTTAAAATATCAATCGAAACTTATTTCGTTAGTCTTCAAATGCTTAAAAACACAATTTTTGATAGATTTCTATGACTGTAAATTGATTTATTTGAATTTTAGACAAAGACACAGACATACACAGACTTTTTCACAGACATTTTAAAAAATCATGTGGCATCCCTGGTGTGTACAGTGTTCACAAAAAATCTTATTTTTTTTTTCAGGAGAGTCCAAACTTTCATGATTTGAATTAAAAAAAAACGAAGTTGATTTTATAGCTGCCGGCCACCATTGCTAGTACCAACCACTAGAGTCTTCCTTTTATCTACAAAGACTTCGCCGCCCTGGGCTCCTAAGTGTATGAAAGTATGGCACGGAGCGACGACGCCGAATACCAATATTTACACAAAGAATTTTAAAGCGGGATTCGAACCGGCGACCTCTGGATTGTGAGTCCAGTGCGCGGTCCGATTGATCCACACGGGCGGCAATATGGGTATCAAACAAAGCATAATTTTGCATCCCGAACAGACGGTAATAAATAAATTCATGCCATTTCAATAACTAATACTGCTAAAATAACAGAAAGTGTTAAGGAATATTCTTGAAAATTCATTTTTGCATAAGAGTTAAATAACAGTTTATGTTATCATAACAAAAATTGTTATTGGTCTGATATTGATTGGAAGCCAAAACAACTATGGAATAACATTTTTTGTTATGGAAGAATACCACCAACTGTTATTGGGATGATCGGATTAGTTGTTAAAATAACAAAAAATAATAACAAAGATTAGTTCGAAGAATAACTCAAACTGTTATTATTCTGTTATAACAATAACAATCCAATAACAAAAAAATCATAACGACGAATAACAAAGTTTGTTATAAATAACATAAAATGTTATTGGTCTAGTATTTTCAAATAACAAACAATGTTATTCCCAAGTTATTTCCGTCTGCTCGGGATACCTTTTCACTTTATTAGTGATGATTTTAACAAATTATTGAATTTGTTCGAAAATACTCAATTTTTTAAAAAACTCAATATGGGTATTAAACGAAGCGAAATTTTGTATACTTTTTTCACTTTATTTGAGTATTCGGAAAATATCAAAAATTTCACAAATTACCGTATTTTTTTCTAAAAATCTCAAATTTTCAAAATATACAAAATGGGTATCAAAAGAAGCGAAATTTGATTTGCTTTTTCATATAAATAAAGTTTTTTTTCAGAAAATGTAAAAAAAATCACAAATTACCATATTTTTTCGAAAATACTCAAATTTTTAAAATTTGCAATATGTGTATCAAATGAAGCAAAATATTGTATGTTTTTATTACTTTATTAGATTTTTTTTTGAAAATTCTAAAATTTCCATAAATTACCGTATTTTTTTTGAAAATACTCAAATTTTCAAAATGTGGATATGGGTATCAAACGGAACAAAATTTTGTTTGCATTTTCACATTGAAATGGATTTTTTTCGAAAATACAGAAATTTTCACAAAATACCGTATTTTTTGGAAAGTACTAAAAATTCTTATATTGGCAATATCAATCGAAGCCAAATTTTTATGCTTTTTCACTTTTTCACAAAATACCGTTTTTTTCGAAAATAATTTTTTTTTTACATGCAATATGGGTTTCAAACGACACAAAATTTTGTATGATATAAAGCATACACAATTTGAATGTATGTATGAAGCATGCACAATTTCGCATCGTTTGATACCAAGATTGCACTTTATGAAAATTTGAGTATTTTCGAAAAATACGGTATTTTGGGATAATTTCAGTATTTTTCATTAAAAAAACTCCAATAATTTGAAAAAGCATACAAAATTTTGCTTTGTTTGATTCCTATATTGCAAATTAAGAAAATTTTATTATTTTCGAAAAAAAACGGTATTTTGTGAACAATTTTGAGTACATATTTATACTTTGAAACATACTATATTTTCAAAAAAAATACATCCTTGGTGGCGCATTAAAAATTTAATAAGATATGTTTGAATTAATCAATTTTATAAAGATTTTCTTAATGATTCATCGTTCATTATCGGCGATAAAATTATCGTCGATAGAAAAATCGAAATAACGATAAAGATATCGATAGATTATCGTTGTTGTCCTGACGATAGCGATAATGATTATCAGACGATAATATTAACGAAGATAATTTTATTGATAAATAACCTAGGTCAAAATGAACAATTTTATTTAAAAAAAATGTTTTTGCTCAATTATGGTACAATTTTTTAAAGATTTTGTCACCTGTATCCTATTTCAATTAAAAGTTTCGTTCAGCAGAAACACTCGTGATTATTTTTTTTAAGTGAAACTATAATATTTAAGACATAAAACCGGTTACTCTGAACATGTATTATTTTGAAACGATAATAAAATATGAGGAGATTAATGTATTCATCAGAGCTAGTGATTTTTTACGGCCAAATATGAAAATCAACGCAATATTTTTCAAAAATTTCGAAGTTGTAAAAGAAGTAGAAGTCTAATCAACTGTAAACAAAATTAAATGATTTTTTTGCGTTCATAGTCGTATCTTAAAATTCTTTGGCGTTTTTTTTTTCTCGGAATTCCACAAAAGAATTTTTAAAACGTTGGTTGAATAAATAATAATTTGTTTAATAAATGCTCTCATTTTTTCAATTAATCTGTTGATAACAAAATCAGATAATTTTTTAGAGGATTGATCAAACCAAGCTATTATCGATTCCACATCCACTGATGGTTTAAGATTTCCTGTTTCTTTTTCAGACACTTATTCCAAAAGTCAAGCCAATGACCATATCTCGGGTGAGTTTTCAAAAAGCCGTAAGAGCCACCGTGACCTCTGACACTAATTTAAGTTTTTGTCGAAAATGAGACAACATTTTATTTTTTTTTAGTTTGGGGCACTTGAAGGACGTGGAGATGAACAATCTCGAGCATTTCTGATATTGGTTTTTCGTAAGTAGGTCTAATAACGATGCAAAAAGGACTTTGTTTACCAATGGCTCTTACGGCTTTTTGAAAACTAATCCGAGATATCATACTCACTAATTCTATACTAATCTGTAGAGGAACCATAAATTTGAATTAGCTTGATTAACCCTTCCTCTAACCTGAGGTAACACGTGAGCTAAACGCCAATATATGGTTTAGCCAACACAAACCATTATAAACACCTTCTACACTGCCCATAATTGAAAATTCGGCTATTATGCCAAATCAAGTATTCCGAGAAAAACGCGTTTTAGTGTTTGTCATCAAATCTCCGTTAAGGCAATTTCCCATAAGAGTGGCATATTAGCCGTTTGGTTTTTCGCATCGGCAGCCAAATCTAAACATTATTTTAGTGAAATTCAAGATTCAGAAGATGCGTTGGAACATCCTCTACCACCCTGTGCTAATATCTCGTTTTTGCCAAAAGTGGATATTAGCCGTTTTTTCAATGGTGGGCAGTACACACCCACGCATTTTGCATAGAATCACAAACGTTTGATTTTCTGCCACCCTCATTCAAAATCCTAGAACAAAAAAAACAAAAATCTTCAAAATTAAACCAGTCTCCGTTCCGTTCTCACAAACCCCCGCTGGGGGGACCTCTCGTAAAAACGTCCATTTTAAAAGCCATTATCGCGCAAATTAAACTTTAAAAAATTAGACAAAAACCCACCCCGAAAGTGATTCATTGCCGGTCAAAGCTCGAAGCCTCAAAAGCTCGCGACATTTAATTTGCTTTTATGGCCCATTTCGGGGCGGGTTACAAAAGACTCGGCAAAAACAAACCAACCCTCCTCCGTCCCTCCCCCCCACTTTGAATAAAAGCCCATTGATAAGCTATATTGGTTTTGGGCCAAAACTAATCCGCTAGTGATAATGGATTATTGATAAGCGCGACTAGTTCGATTTTTACGACCGTTTATTTCGCGGCTGGGCTTTTTCTTTCTTTTAAAACAGTTTTAACTCAAATTTGCATACTTGCCTGGAGATTTTTCGAGCAACCTGGGAACTGGTGTTTAATTAACATAAATGTTGCAATTATTTGACTGTTGATGCTCGGTCAAATGTCACGAAGTGGATTCAACTTATAAACAAAAAAAAAATACGTTTTTTTATCGCATCTGCTCTCAATCAATTCTGAAAAACCTTTTCTTGGGTCGTCTCTTGCAAAACCGAACAAATGTCTGGCATCAATTTTAAAAGATAACCCACACAATTTTGTCTGTTCCATTTGGGATAGATTTTCAAAAAAAGGATGCCTCAAACTTCAGGTGGTCTGCAATTAAAGTTAATGGGACTAGTTTGTCAATACTTAAATTGTGAAACTTATTTTGCAATATTGAAATGTCATGGGAAAATGTTAGGAAATTGCTACAATTTTAATTGATTTCTTAAAAAAAAACCTTTTTAGGCTGGATTCGTAACAAGCAATTTTCTAAATTATAAAGAGTTTACAACTGCCTCCACCTTAATAACAACACACTCATCAATTCAACCTTAATCAGTTCAACGCTTGGTATGTTTTTGTTTTCTTGTAGACCGCCAAAAAGGGAAACATATCAACATAACCCTTGTAACTTAATAGTCAAGCCGGAACCAGTGCCTTTAAACTGCGCTGATTTATGTTCGACAGAGCGAAATTTATAAATTTTGGTCAGTTAAGCAGCAGGAAATTCCAACAAACCAAGACAAATTTGGTCACACTATTGTGTGCTAATGGATGGTTAATCTGTTTACATTTTTGAGCGAAACTAATCTTATTCTGTGCGTGTTTTTCTTGTTAGTTTTAGTGAACCAAATCAATTTAACCGTGATTGTAATTTATGGGAGGTCAGTGCAGCGAACTGATCTTGAAATCTTCCAAAATCAAAATTAAAAGAATCAGAATTAATCGAAAAACTTAACCATCGTTCAACAGAGACGTAGACCACCACCGAAGAGATAAACATCTGCAAACTTTGCCAAGTCGCAGCTCGGCTTAGCTCTCATCGTCAAATTTGCTCTGAATAAATTTAACAGGCATTTGAGTCGGGGGCTTCTTAGGGATAAAATCCTGATTTTACGACGCTTTGTTGGCGAATAAATGTCTCAATTTGCAAGTGTTATGGAGCGCGATTATGGTTTTGGTTTGGCTTGGTCAATGTCTTGAAGATAAATTTCCGGAATCTGGGAAAAACATATTTGTTAAGGTTGTTTTAACAACTCAACTTATAAACAAACAACCGTTTTTTCTAAACGTGCACAAATTTTATTTTGTCGAGATTCGATTGTTCAAAGTCCACGCAGAATTTTACTTCGAATTAACAAATCTTCGGATGATCCAATCACAACAAAGTTTTTGGTATCGAGCTTTGATAAATTGAGCTAAAAAACAATAAAATTAAAAATTACAGCCAACTTTAACTTCAAGTTCTTAAAAGCCACATATTTTTCATTCTTGCAAAAAAAAAACAAATTTTTAATGATCGATAACAATACTCTCTACTTTTGGCGAACAGTAAATTGGTTCCACTTTGACAGTTCAAAATTGAGGCCGTTTTGCGAACCACCATTCAGCTCCTAGCTAAAAACTTACAAATTTACAGAGAAATTGTAAAGCGCCATGCAACTTAGAAACTAAGCTTTCAGCAAGCATAATGTTGCATACTGTAAGGCGCATTAAAATTTTCTAGCAGATTAGCTTTGTTGGATGTTTTGTACTCTGAAGCTTACTTTCGAATATTGATTCTGGGACATGGGAAGATTTTTGTTTCACAATTTTGATACAATTTTATTTAGCATTTTTTGTCAAAAATCAAGTTTTTTGTCATGTTTTTTTTTATTTTTTCCCCGTGATTTTTCACAAAGTCAATGCATCAAAATTACAATGGTGGAAACATATTATTAGAAATTAACAAAATTAAATCAGTAATAATGAAAAGACCTAAATGGGTTTGATTTTGGTAGGAATAAATTCGATTCAATTTAAAAATTTGATTAAATTTTTAAATGTATTTTAAAAAATTAGTTGGATTGGAAAATTGTACGTTAAATTCCGAGAAACTGAGTTTTTGCCTATATGATGATAAAAAATAATAATTGACCATTATATTTATGAACATTTGGATAAAAGTTTGATTTACTAAGTGTAGGCTGCACCAAATTAATTGATAAACTAATTAATTTTTGACCGTTTGCCTTGGGCGTTATCCATAAAGTAGGTCATCAGGGGTGACATTGGGTCTGGGGGGTGAGATTGGGTCATACATTTTTTTTGCATTTTTGCATGACCCAAACTCACCCCCCAGATCAAATGTCACCCCTGATGACGGTATTATAATTTATTATATAGTCTCATATTTGTTTTCAACTGGAACTTCAATATTTTGCAAATTCTTGCTTGATAAAAATAAATGATTTGAAAGCAGGGTGTTCATAAGACAACTACTATAAATGGTTTGAACTTATTAGATAAAAAGCTGTGAAAAACAGTTTTCATGATATTTTTATACCTGAATGTTTTACCAGGTCTTCTATTTTTTAATAGATACAAAACTGTTTTGTATGCAGGAAACCTCTTTTTACGCGGTGCGTTACGTATTTCTAATTTGTCGGTTTCTCTGGAACGACGCAACATTTTTGTTATCTTTTAAATGCAAATTGTTAGTTTTGTTCAGATCTACAACACGCTTTTTGAAGCTTTCAAAAATATTGTATGGTTTTAAAGAAATCGACGAAATAAAAAGCGTAACGCCAAGGCGAAAAAAGAGGTTTCTCTGTATCGCAATGTTAATTCTAATAAATAAATAATTAGACATCTTATTTTTTTGTCATATTAAAAATGCCGAAAATATCAAAATTTTGAGAGTTTAAATATATATGGCAAAATGTGACATACTTTTTAAGGGGGATCCAACCTTGTGTGACAAAGTGTGACATAGGGAGGAGGGGGGGTTAATTTTGGCCGATTTTTGCGTGACATACTTTATGGATGACGCCTTGGTAAGGTCGAGAATTATGGAGATATCATTTTTAAATGAAATCCTTTATTCTATTTTCCTGAATGTCTCAAAATTCTTCATAAATTATAACACAGCTACTGTCAAACATTTGCAAAATTGTCAAAAATTCACAAACAAAATAATATTTGAATGCAAAAATAAACTTTCTTAAAAGTGTATCAAGCTGGTACAAATTTAATGTTAGTTATAGTTTTTGCTCTTTGGTTCTGGTTGAGGTCGAGGTAGGCAAAAAACTATATTTTAATGTCAAATAAGATTATCAAAATCTCATATTATATAATGCTTTAAACATCATTACATTTATGTATCTATAAAAAATGCAAAATATCTATGAAGTTATGAAAATATTCTTTTTTTTATCTTTTTCATGGTCCTAAAAATATATTTTTTAAAAATGATTAAGAAGTTCTTATCTGATAAGAAATACATAAAGTAGTAAAGTAAAAATAAAATATTAAAATTAAAATCACAGGCCATGGTATAATCATTTTAATAAAAAAAAAGTGTTTAAACATGCTTTTAACACCTGGCCAGTTGTTTTGCAATCATAAGATTGCAGAATATTGAGGTACTAACCAACGATGCCAGATTATTTTATGACAGATCTGTATTTTCTTAAAAATAAATCTGTATTTTATCTGTATCATGTCGAATTCGGAGCCATGGAAGATATTTTTAAATTTTTAACATTAGATTTAAGCATTTAAATCATATTAAAGCATATTCCAATCACTAAATTGCTGAAATTTTCAAATATAATCATTTTAAAAAATCTGTATTTACAGATTTTTGTGATTTTTGCGATTGCAAAATCTGTCAAAAACAGATTTATCTGTATATCTGACATGGCTGGTACTACCGATTTTGTTGCCAAAACTTTTTGTATTATTACTGTTCAACAGAATCTCACAAAAAAATTAAAACATTTTTGATCGATCCTTGACATGCAGGAAAATGCATTTCAAATTGTTTTCTGTTGACTAAACTAAAATTTTAAATAAAATTTTGAAGTTTTCTTGAAAAAATATTGGTTTTCCTCTTCTCACTTTCTCTTTTCAAACTGATTTTGACGCATTCCCCACGGCGTGTTTTCTGGGCAACCTTAAGGAGAAAAAATAGTCATCGCTACTGTCAAACGAGTCTTATAAGAAATTTTCTCAGCTTCCCAATGCTTTTAAGAGCGAAATGTTTCATCGGGAAATTTCTGAGATATCTATTTTTTAAGTTTTTTGTTCTAAATTCCTTTATTATTTATTGTAAACTTTATAACAACTATTCTGGAAACTTGTCAAATTACTTGTCATTTACTCATCAAAATGTGCAAAACAAGGCAAGAAACAACTTTAGAAAGGTTGCAAATCGCTAAACATTTTTAAAATTAAGTTTAACCGAATTTTTGAATATATGGGATGCATTCAAAAATGAAAATCATAAAACCTTCTTAAAAATATTATTTACAAGAATTAAAAGATAATTACACAATTTTTGTGTACAAATATCACGTGTCTGCTCTTATTGAGCTGATACAATCGATTTTTTGCAGGTTTGAGATTGTTAAGTTTATTAATGGATTTTTATGAATAAATACTAAATACTGAATAGATATTTCTTAAAGCATACATGAACCGGGATCCAAAAGATGATTTAAAATCGAAAATGAACTACCAATTACTGTTGCAAGGTTCAAAAGTCATATTCTCATGTGTATGAAATAACGAAAAAAAAGTTTTACTGTTGAAAATGCATTTAAATGTAGGAGTAAAATTTGTGTGTTTTAACTCTGAATGTTGAAAACACTGCCACATACATTTTTTGGTTTAAACAAAAATAAAATATTATTAAACAGAAAAAAATCAAACAGAGTCTTCCATTCCAAACTATTTAAACAAAAATCAAAGTATTTTTAAAACGTTTTAAAAAGATAAGATAAGACTTCTATAATATTGCTGATTCCTTGATCATTTCATACAAAATAAAAAATATAAAAATCATTTCATACTCATGAAAAGTTTTTCTCCTGAAGCTTTCCACAGAAATATTTAGTTCAATTTTGAGTATATAACATGTTTTGTATCCATGCAATTGATTAATGTTTGGTTAAGGAAATATGACATTTTTTTTTCTTCATAAAAATCTAGTGATATCCTAACAAATCTCAAACTTGCAACAAAAAAATCGGTTTTATCAGCTTAATTCAAGCTAAATCCGAGCAGAAACGTGATATTCGTACACAAAAATTATGTTATTATCTTTTGAATATTGTAAAACATATTTTTAATACGGTTTTATGATTTTCATTTTTGAATGCATCCCATATATTCAAAAATTCGGTTAAACTTAATTTTAAAAAAAGGTTGCAAACCTTTCTAAAGTTGTTTCTTGCCTTGTTTTGCACATTTTGATGAGTAAATGACAAGTAATTTGACAAGTTTCCAGAATAGTTATTACAAAGTTTACAATAAATAATACAGGGATTTAGAACAAATAACTCAAAAAATAGATATCTCAGAAATTTCCCCATGAAACATTTCGCTCTTAGAAGCATTGGGAAGCTGAGAAAATTTCCTATAAGACTCGTTTGACAGTAGCGATGACTATTTTTTCTTGAAATGTTTGTTCTAGAAAACACGCCGTGTCCCCCTTCATACAGGAATTCCCTACGAAAACAGCATGATTCGAAGAAAAAAGTTCTCCGATCGGGCTAAAAAATTTTCTCAGGTTCCTTGACCGAAATAATTAGACCCGTATTTTTTTTTGCCATTGGGGTGACCTACGCCGTGTTAGGGTGGTCCAAAAAATTGCCAATTTGGTCGATTTTCGCTAAAACCACTTTTTTAAAAAAAATCATAACTTCGCTCAATTTTAAACCGATTTTAGGTGTCTTGGACGCAAATGAAAAAGTATTAGATAAGCTTTTAAGGAAAAATAGTTCGATGTTTCAAATATATAGCTTAACATTTGAAAAGGTCATATAAATAAAAATGCTGTTTTGCAGGTCACGGGACCAAAGAGCCTATGTCTGAAAATATTTTTGTCGGACTCCTCGGAAAATTTTACAAAACATAACAAAAAATAGTGAAGTTCTGTTTTCAAAACTCCGAGATACGATTTTTTGGAAAAAACCGGGTTTTTCGACGCGCCACGCGCATAAATGGGAAAATGACGAAAACGGGAAAAATCGACTTTTTTCACTAAAACTGCTATAACTTTGATATTAAATCAATGACCTATACGTGTTTGGGTACCAAAAGTTGGGTCTTTTGATTATGAAATTTTATGATCAATTGTGTGTCTTCGGCAAAGTTATAGGTATTGTTGAGAAAACTGCAACTATTGCGCAAGGAAAACAATGGTTAAAAAATAGTCCGCGCAAAGTTATGAATTTACGAAAAAAAATTGATTTTTGGATATAAAGATTTATTAAATAATATTTATTTCGTCAATTCTAAGATTTTTTGAAAACAAATGATTTTACAACACTTTTTTTTATTGGAATGTTGATTTTCAATTTTCAATTTCTTATTTTGTTTTATTGCAGAAACGACTTTCATAAAAAATGTAGTTTGAAATGAGGTAGAAAAAAACTAAAATGGCGTTTTTAGGGACGGTTGGAATTTGTGATTGCAACAAAATAAAACAATTTTGCATGGCTCTCATTTTAATTTACCGACTATTGTTTGATAATTATAATAAAGCTACAATATATTCAATTATTTCACTTCTTCTTCATCAATCATATCAATCATAAAACGAAATCTCTCGATTAAGTGCTTCTCATCAACAACTTAATCCCTTCAAATGACTCTCCCTCCCGATCCGGAACCGCCGGAAGCCGAGTGAAAATTAAAATGTCATCCAATTTGTAAACACGGACAATAAATCATCACCCCAAAGTCGTCTCCACCGTTAATTAATCATACCGGCCATCAAGTCGTCAAGTCATTTCCGCGGAAGGGAAGAAGCTATTAAAAGATCCCTCTCTCCGCCATCCGCATCATCGTCGGGGTCTCAAAATGGACAGTTGGCGCCATTGGGTCTTCCACTTCCACCAGAGAGTGACCACCCCTCTCACTACGCAAAACAGGTGTTAATCAGCTCAACGTTTTTTTTGGCTGACTGCGCGGTGGCGGTCACAGATCTAGAGCTGGAATTACCCTCTTGTTGCCAAGGGGGGTTTGCTTTGGGGACGACTATGAAATAGAAATTAAGTCGTGATTGTTTCTTTTGGATTTTTTTTCTACTTCTTAGTAGTTTGTGGGTTGCAGTCTGGAGACACTTAAAACTTAACAGACCTCATAACCACAATCGTCAGTCCGACTGACTGCTTCAGATAAGATCTGGTCTTTCTGCACCTCGTTAACCCTTTGTTGACCATTTATATATTTGTTAATATGTATTGTTAAACTCGAAAAATTAATTTCAATCTAAAAAGAAAAAAATATAAACAAAAATCTAAATGAAAATTGTTGGACGAATAATTTATCCGTTAATGAAAAAAATATCAGTTGGTCACATCAAAAGTTATCTAAAATTTAGTTGTTCAAGCTCCTAGTTAAGCTGCGCCAAGTGCTGACGACTTTTTTTTTTACTATTTTAACACTCGCTTGATCCGTTGTCATTTCCAAGATTAGTTTCGATCGAGTCTTGATGGCTTTGTGATTAATGCAAGATTGTGTCGTTTCTCTTTTTTTTTTGCTTCGCCAAATTTCTGGTCCAACACCAACTGGAATGTCGGTTTGCCAAAAAGGAGTTTCATTCACATATATCGCGCGAATGTTGGGCGGAGGGTGTCAATAGTGCACTACACTAAGGCTGACTGTAGTGAACCTGCCGCCCTCCAC
The DNA here is from genome assembly GCF_016801865.2 of Culex pipiens pallens. Taxonomy (NCBI): domain Eukaryota; kingdom Metazoa; phylum Arthropoda; class Insecta; order Diptera; family Culicidae; genus Culex; species Culex pipiens. The sequence continues at coordinate 31,772,731 of NC_068939.1, forward strand.
TTGAACTTGAAATTTGTCTGCCCTCGAAACTAGATTGGGTCAACAATACCTGTAGAGAGTGGTCATTTTATACCATATATAAAGTGGGACAATTGGTCAACAGGTTATCAGTTCTAACACAGCTTCCAACTCAAAATGTTCAAACTTGTGAGCTTTTTCAACTCAACAACTTTTTTCCTCAAACTAAACAATGCTTTCTCAACTCACTAGATCCTCATCTCCACCCTGGCCGCGGCCGTTTGCGCCATCGGAAATCCAGAATCGACCGCCCAAATCCTGTCGTACAGCAACGTCCTCCAGGACGATGGCCACTACAACTGGGCGTACGAAACGAGCAACGGAATCGCTGCCCACGAGGAGGGCCTCGGAGCGCACCAAGCCAACGGAGCTTACTCGTACACCGGTCCCGATGGTGTTCGGTACCAGGTGGTTTACGTGGCCGATGAGAACGGATTCCGTCCGGAGGGTGCCCATCTGCCAACCCCACCTCCGACCCCGGAGCACGTGATCAAGTCGCTGGAGCAGATTCGGGCGAACCCACCGAAGGACCAGAAGGACTTTAGCTTGGAGGCGTTGGATGCCACGCTGGCACGACTGAGACTGCACTAGGAGAACTTTGTGTTCGTTGTTGTTGTTTTTTCTGTTAAGTAGCATCAATTGTGTTAAAATTAATAAAGTCTTTATAAAAAAAATTAAAATTCACGAGCAATTCTACCATGAACAGTTTTCTTTTGACTAATGAGCAATTCCAGCTCAAATCAGGAATTTTTCTGGTACTTTTGTACCCGACCCTCTCCGTTTTCAATTAAACTTTGTAGACATATTATCCTGGTCCTATATGAACCATTTTTGTGTATATGGAGCCAATAGTACTCGAAAATAACATTTGAGGAGGGCGTAAGGTATTTAAATATTTTTGTATTTTGTAATTTAAAAATTACTGTATCTCGAAGCCATTGCGTCTTATCAAAAAGTGGTCAAAGAAAAACTTGTAGGAAATTGGACGGGCTTTCTGAAAAAAATACACTGAAACAAAAATACACGCCACATCAATGACATTTTTTTTATTTTTAAGTCTAAAACTTAAATTTGAAGGTGACGTCACGATTTTTTTTCGTTCAACATTTTTGAGGAAATAGCCTAAAATGTTACCAAACGACTGACGAAAAATGTAAGATGGTATGTCTCTTCTAAAAAAATACAAAAAATCATGTACTAAAACTGTTTTTTTGAAAAGTGGTCCAAAGGTAAAAATTTTTAAAAACCAGTAGTGGGGATCGATTCTCTAGACAATTTTACATAAAAGTCTCCATATTGACCATTGTCCTATGTCCAATCCTTGGGAAGATACAGCGGTTTTAAAAATAAAAATGTTGAAAAAACGGGTTTTTTTGGTGGTTTTTGGCAATTTCAGTATCGTAAATATTTTTACCGGGAGTTTGCCTTTGACAACGTTTCAATTGGATGTAAGGGATTACAGATATAAGCTTAATTGCATTGCTAATAATTGAAAATTGAATATTTTTTTCAGTGTGGTAAAAACCAGGACAGTAAATTAGCTTACGTAAATATAAAAACGATATAAATCAAAAATCTGACTGAGGCAAACCTATGGAAAATTGGACGAGCTTTCCGGTAGAAATATTTACGAGACTGAAAAACCAAGTCTGTCATATAGAAATAGCCGAAAACCACAAAAAACCCGTTTTTTCAACAGTTTTATTTTTTAAATCGCTATAACCCAAGGATTGGACATAGGACAATGGTCAATATGGAGACTTTTATGTAAAATTGTCTGGAGAACCAAGCCCCACTACTGGTTTTTAAAATTTTGATGTGTAGACCACTTAAAAAAAAAAAAACAGTTTTAGTAAATGATTTTTGTATTTTTTTAGAAGAGACATACCATCCTGCATTTTTCCACATCCGTGGAACTTGAGGTTCAAAAACGGGGATATGCACGGTGCTGCCTCTAGCGGTGGAGAGCTCCAACTTTTCGACAAGTTTTTATGACAGTTTTGCATCGGTGGGTCGTCCATAGTGCATGTAATTAGAATATTTTGAATTTCATAAAGTCATAAAAAGTGGATTTTTTTTTAATTATGATAACAGCATTTATTTCCATCGAGAACATAATGTTGACTTAGCAGTAATTTGGCGTGCAATTAAACTTAAACAGCATTTTCAACAGAACTCTTTTTACAAAACTTGCCTCATTTGAAACAATGCCTTGGACAATTTCTCACACACATACACTGCCGTTCTACGCATAATTGTCCCGTGGGTTCCTATTCACCCTATGTGTCCCTAATCACCCCAGTTAGCAAGTTTCTTTTGCTATACAACAGGTAAACAAGACATAATGCTTAGTAAAACTAATGATTCCGTGTAAGAAAATACTTGATGGGACTATTATGCATAGAAGTGTAACGATGGGACCAACAGACTTGGTGTTGTTTTTAATGAGTTTCCGAACAAAGTTCCAGATTTTATGTGTTTTTCTTAAAGTACACATCAAACTTAACTTAAAAATATCATAAAGTCAAAATCCTCCAAAACTAACATGGGACAATTATGCGTAGAACGGCAGTACACATCCCTTGATATTGTCGTTGTTCTGTAGATTCTAATAATTATTGTCAGTAGATGTAGATAGTGAGTAATTCTTATTTTATTTTAATTTAATCCCATTTGTTGATCACAATTTTATTCTAATTCTATTTTCTTTTTCATCTGTGCCCAATCTCTTAAGAACGCATATAGTAGCGCAGAATATTATTTGTTCGATTGTTGTTCATAATATTGTTCGAGATGTTTTTCATAATTTTATGGTACATGCATATGATACATTCTCTAGCGACAAAAACGACCCGTTATGACTGATAGGTCTTACATTTTAATTATTTCTCACTCCGTTGCAACGTCACGGAGTGATCGATGTGGCAAATGAAAAGTTCGACTTAAAAAAGACTTCCATAGTCACTTCTTGTAGAAAATTCAATTTCCAATCCGAATGTAAAACAAATTTATATTTGGAACTGATTTTAATATCATACGAGAAATATTTCGCAAAAAAGTGTAAAATTTCGTGACGTTGCAATGCCGGAATATGCAATTGTATCACTCACAACCAAATGTTAATGTTCTAGCTAGTTTTCTTATATTCCAAATTTTATCCTTTTTCGATCCTTTTTTTTTAAATAATGCTTCTAATGTTTTAAGTTAAATCTTAGTTGATAATTTTATTTAATCATGCACCGGCTACATGAAATATGCATTGACCCCTCGTCCAATCAAAACTGGTATACTGAAAAATTGCCTCAAGTAAACAAAATCGCAGCACTCCATGATTTGAATTTTCGTTTTGCCTCTCGTGTTGGCCGTTTGTTTTTGCGATTCTTTTACCTTTCCTGCTCCAAAATGCCGGAAAAACTGTGCATTAAAAATCTGCATTTTCAGATATCATGGCTCATCGTTTTATTCGATTGCAAACAGGTATTTAGGTAGTGCATGGCTTGAATTCTTTGACATCGAACAAAAATATGGGAAGAGGAGGAGATTTGTAGCTCTAAAATCTGTTCCTCTCAATTTTCAAATCAACGACGTCATTAACCAATGGTCCATCAGTGAATCACGAGGGAGAGCTTTAATTGTTGAGGAAGAGCATACAAATTGAATCATTAGCAAAGAAATCGCGTCACCAAAGCAGCATAAACTCCTTCATTTAATGAATGAATGCTTGAATTACGCATGGTACTTTTGTGCGGGTTTTACTGAAAACTCTCATGATTTTCCAACTTTATATTTCCGTACGATTGATCGCTGTAATCTAAGCTTCTGTCAACAAACAAGTGGTATACGTGTTTTGATCTGTCAATTTGCAAGAGGTATAATAGATTCAAATTTTACAGTTGTTGATGCTGAGTAGGCTGTGACAAGCGTGGACAAATTTCCACTATACCAGTGACAGAACTGAACAATCGTCCCACTTTTTGAGCTAACAAGTTGTATGGAGTTCCACCTATGTGATTTTTCGTCAGTCTTTTGGTAACATTTTAGGCTATTTCCTCAAAAACGAAAAAAACGTGAACGAAAAAAAATCGTGACGTCACCTTTAAATTTAAGTTTTTCACTAAAAAATAAAAAAAATGTCATTGATGTGGCGTGTATTTTTGTTTCAGTGTATTTTTTTTTCAGAAAGCCCGTCCAATTTCCTACAAGTTTTTCTTTGACCACTTTTTGATACGACGCAACGGCTTCGAGATACAGTAATTTTTAAATTACAAAATACAAAAATATTTAAATACCTTACGCCCTCCTCAAATGTTATTTTCGAGTACTATTGGCTCCATATACACAAAAATGGTTCATATAGGACCAGGATAACATGTCATTGAAAACGGAAAGGGTCGAGTACAAAAGTACCAGACAAATTCCTGATTTGAGCTGGAATTGCTCATTAGTAAAAAGAAAACGGTTCATGGTAGAATTGCTCGTGAATTTTAATTTTTTTTATAAAGACTTTATTAATTTTAACACAATTGATGCTACTTAACAGAAAAAACAACAACAACGAACACAAAGTTCTCCTAGTGCAGTCTCAGTCGTGCCAGCGTGGCATCCAACGCCTCCAAGCTAAAGTCCTTCTGGTCCTTCGGTGGGTTCGCCCGAATCTGCTCCAGCGACTTGATCACGTGCTCCGGGGTCGGAGGTGGGGTTGGCAGATGGGCACCCTCCGGACGGAATCCGTTCTCATCGGCCACGTAAACCACCTGGTACCGAACACCATCGGGACCGGTGTACGAGTAAGCTCCGTTGGCTTGGTGCGCTCCGAGGCCCTCCTCGTGGGCAGCGATTCCGTTGCTCGTTTCGTACGCCCAGTTGTAGTGGCCATCGTCCTGGAGGACGTTGCTGTACGACAGGATTTGGGCGGTCGATTCTGGATTTCCGATGGCGCAAACGGCCGCAGCCAGGGTGGAGATGAGGATCTAGTGAGTTGAGAAAGCATTGTTTAGTTTGAGGAAAAAAGTTGTTGAGTTGAAAAAGCTCACAAGTTTGAACATTTTGATGTGGAAGCTGTGCTAGAACTGATAACCTGTTGACCAATTGTCCCACTTTATATATGGTATAAAATGACCACTCTCTACGTGTTTTGTTGACCCAATCTAGTTTCGAGGGCATACAAATTTCAAGTTCAAGTGGAGGGCGGCAGGTTCGCTACAGTTAGTGCTAGTGTAGTGCACTATTGACACCCTCCGCCCAACATTCGCGCGATATATGTGAATGAAACTCCTTTTTGGCAAACCGACATTCCAGTTGGTGTTGGACCAGAAATTTGGCGAAGCAAAAAAAAGAGAAACGACACAATCTTGCATTAATCACAAAGCCATCAAGACTCGATCGAAACTAATCTTGAATATGACAACGGATCAAGCGAGTGTTAAAATAGTAAGAAAAAAGTCGTCAGCACATGGTGCAGCCATCCTGAGAGATCGAACAAATCAATCTTGTTAACCCTTGAATGCATTATATTTGAATTTGGAAACTTTGTTTTAAAACAGAGAAAAAGATGTTGGTGTAATAGACATTTCATGTTTTAAGTTGAGTTTTTGCCAGCCATTTCTTTGCGTGACGGAACAACAAAAGTAGCAGATTTGTGCAAAAGCTCCTCAACTCCTCTTGAGGTAAAAAAACGCATTTAAAGCACATTGCAATTATTGAATCAAAATAAAAATTAAATCTTTCATATAACAAACACAATAAAAATTGAAAAAAGTTACATTTTGGTGTAGCTTCGCTAAGAATCGGTCATTGTATAAGAGCAATTCTCCATCAAAACTGGAAATAGATTTTATTTACACAGCAAAAAAAGGTGAATCTTGGTAGGTTGAAAATTTGGTTGGTTGAATATATACCTCTTTTGAGTAATATTACCTAAAAATTTGTCAAATTGTGAACATGATAAAAATTCACAAATTCCTGATGCAATATTACATATTTTTTATGACACAAAATCTGTCCCCAGTCCCTGATGAATAGTACGATTTTTTTTCAGTGTATTTTTTTTTGAATTGGCTCAAACTTTTTTGGGGCCGTCCATATGACCAAAGATTCCATACAATGTGGGCAGCTGCCTATACAATGAAGGTACGTAATTTTTCTGAAGGAATTTTCTGATCGATTCGGTGTCTTTGGCAAAGTTGCTAAATTTGATGAGGAAATGTTTTGTTTTAAATGAAAAAAAGATCCTTCTGGATTAATGCAGGTTCCAAAAGTACAATTTCCCTTAAAATGATATATTGCAAATTGTTTTAGAGTCGAGTAACGGAAAATGGCAGAGTTTTTTTTTACTTTTATAGTGTTTTTTTTCGATGAAACTACTTTTTTTTCGATGAAAATACGTTTTTTCGCAATTCTGAGTACGCCATCAAATTGGGCGTCCAATTAAACAGTCCTTTTGACACCAAATTTCTATCTCAAAACCGTTTCAGGCTGCAAATTATTAAAAAAAACACCATGTTTCGCATGTTCAAAAATGAAAGGGATCGTACCGCCCCTCACGAGATATCAAAAACGGACATCGGATTCGTGATCAGGGACAAAGTTACCCCTTAGGACAAAGTTTCAAGCAAATCGAAGAGGGGTCGGGGCAACTGCTGTGTGAGTTGGCGGAGAATGACCCATTTATCATTTTGCCAAACAAAAAATCAACCTATCAATGTAACTCCGAACATAAATGTCACCCCGGTTTACGGTATTCGCGTAACTGTGAACTGAACATGTGGGTGAGGTGATTTATACAAATTATTAGATATTCTTAATACAGAGTAGGTGTCGGAGTTGGAGCCTAAGTCAACAATTTGTGGAAAGCCGGAGTCGGAGTCGGCTTGAGTTGATAGGCCGGAGTCGGAGTTGGTTGCAGCTGAAAGCCAGAGCCGGAGTCAGAGTCGGAGTCGGAGTTGTTTGAAATATGACCCGACTGCGCAGCCCTGCTTAAGGCGCCTAGAACTGAAAAAGTATTGTGGATTTAGCTCGTAGCTGGATTTTCTGGCATCTTCTCACGGTCATTGAAAACGGTCGTGGATAGACCTAGGGGTTCCCAGTTAGAGTGAAAAAAATCAATTTGTTGAAAAATTATGGATTAAAATTTTGCTTTTTTATCCCTTCTCCAACATCAGGAATAATTGTTTGAACATGCTCGCAATTTTTTATTCGGTCGGAAAAATATTATTTTTCGTGAAAAAACTTTCATTTTTAATCACATGATCACCCCTAATTCTGGCCGATGCCGCCATCATGCGACCGCGTGCTCCGTTTGTTTGTCAACAAAGCTGCAGCTGGATGGTGAGACGAAGTGAGGGGGAAGATATTTTGACATTTTTATGCCCGCATCTGGCCCGCCGCCTATTTCGTCGGTCGTTGAGTCGCCGGTCGTTTCCAGCGATCGAGTCCAGCTAGGAACTGATCGTACAATATCTAGGAATTGAGATCATCAAGACCTGTAATCTAATTTAAAAAAAATGTTTGTATATAATATAGTCCCAGCCTTGCTAAAATTAATGTTTGTAAATACAGTCCAACCTCGATTATCCGATGGCCTTGACAAAATTTTACTTCGGATCAGAGATAGAATAATCGCAAAAAAAAACATTTTCGTTTGCGAACTTTCTTTACTCGCAAAAGAGAGAGGAGACGAATCACGTAAAAAAAACGCACCCGAAATTCTTCAAGAAAATCAATCTGCTCATGAATTGTTTGTGAATTTCCTTGTCAGCAACGCTTATAATCATTTATTTCACTTTGTTTACCCACCTTACAAAATGTGACAGGTCATTTTATGTCGTGTGACGTTACACTAGCAAGTGTTGTAGTAAAAAAGGTGTTCCGCAGAATAAACAAGATGATGATTTTTTTTTAGATTCCTTTTACCGATCTTTCGTGTGCTAGAGAGGAGAGCCATTCTCCCTTCGGATTTTTTCTCTTGATGAGCGTCCAAAGCTTTTCTTTTGATGGTGATTATTCCATCGCTGCTTCGGATAATCGAATCACATTTTTTTGTTGTGTTATTGTGTTGTGACCTCTAAACTACTCTAATGTGATTTAGAATTTTTAATCCAAGATGGCGGCCATGATTGCAGTGATGAAATATTGAAATATTCAACATTGTTTTGTTCATTAATCGATTATCCGAAGTCCCATACAAATCGCCTGATAATATCGAACTTCGGATATTCGAGTCTGGACTGTATATATAAATCAAATGGTGTTTGTCATCGTTTGAAAAAGTTAATAAGTTTTATATTCATTGTTTCACTTTTTAATTTATTTGAATAACAGAAAATGGTCTACTTAAGGCTAAACTTTCACACTCGATATGTACAAACACAAATAGTTTGTTCCATGACGGTAAACGAACACAACATTCTTAACTCACGCACATTTCGTGGTTGCAGTTCCAACCAACGATAACAGTTTCAACATTTGAACAAAATATAATCCGATGAAGTCGATATTGGGGTCAATCCACGAGTAGCAACGTTTAGTTCTTCAGCCGACGGATGGTGGCATCCAGGGCTTCCAGGCTGAAGTCCTTCTGGTACTTGGGTGGGTTGGCACGGATCTGCTCGAGCGACTTGATCACGTGGTCCGGGGTTGGCGGTGGGGTTGGCAGATGGGCACCCTCCGGGCGGAATCCGTTCTCATCGGCCACATACTGGACGCGGTACTGGACGCCATCGGGACCGGTGTAGGAGAACACTCCGTTGGCCTGGTGCGCTCCGAGGCCCTCCTCGTGGGCGGCGATTCCGTTGCTCGTTTGGTAGCCCCAGTTGTAGTGGCCATCGTCGTGCAGGACGTTCTCGTAGGCCAGGATTTGGGCCGAGGCTTCCGGGTTCTGGTGCAGGGGAGCGATCGGCGAGGCGAGGCACATGGCCACGAGGGAGGAGGCGAGCACCTAGGAGGGGGATTAAGGTAATATTTGGTTAGAACTAGTGTTGTTGCTTGATCTTTTTTTCTGAATTTATGTCTAATCCATCATTTAGCATGATAAACATTTTACGAGTTCGTTGTATTTGAGTATTTTTTGAAAACACATTATTCACATAGCCCAAAGTATTACAGGACACTTTTTAAAAGGGTTCAGTCAATCCCACAAGAACAGTCCATGAATATTAGAATAGCACTAACCAGCTTGAACATATTCACGGTTTTAGGAATCTTTTTCGTTTCACACTTTGAGGATCTCTCACTACACTTGATGTGGCTGACGGAGCACTGAACTGCAACTGATATCAATCACCGGCCAAGTGCTCTAATTTATATCTGTCGAATTGGTGGTCACCAGGCTAGGACCCCATTCGTCGCGTGCGTGCCTAGGTTGGGCGTGGGCTCTTATGAGATCACACTCCGGTTGCTTTTTCTTCTTTATTTTTTTAGTCCAATTTCAACTCGATTCATTCATGCTTCCAAATGGCTCAAATTTTTTGCAGGAGGTCAGCCACGCTGCTGCTATGACCCTTGGCACCTGTACGCGAAGGAAAGAGACAGAGATATCCCGCCCAATTTCAATTCTAAACCGTGAGGGGGTCCTTCGAAAAACGAGTTCCCCTCCCCGCTGAAAGGCGTTAGCTTGACGACGACGACGCCCGAACTATCTAGACGAAGTTCATTGACAATAATCATTATGACCCGGCCGGCCGGCCAGGGCAAGTTTGACCGGATTATTCTCTCTCGTGCGCCGTGATTGATCTGAAGAAGTTCGATCCGAGTTACATCGTTTGTCCGACATGGGACAGGATTAGACGTTTACATGCACTTCAGGTTGATTAATCGCATCTCAAGACCGGCCGGTCATGCCGGTTTTGGGGATTTTTGGGGTCGAAGCTGATAAAATGGAATTGTTGGAATTTTTCGGTAGAAGTTGGTGGAATAACTGGATTTGACTGTGGAGTGCGCAATTAATTGCCCTTAATTGATTTATGGTAGCCGTGTTTACATTGGGTCAAACAAGTTTGGGCTTTATTGTTTCGAGAATCGAGAGCGTATCGAGGTGACCCGATCGGTATCAATGCAGTAGGAGGTAATTTGACACCATAACGACTTTAAATTGGACTAATTTCTAGTATCAGAAAGGTAAACGTCTCATTTACATGTTGGTCACTTCTGGTTCTGATGTTGAAGTTGAGTTTGAATGTTAGACCACCAAACGAGTATTAGACATGTATGTTTGGATCATGAAGAATCTGTGTGCACGCATTTTCTATGTCAGTAATTTACAGTATCAGTATTTTAAGGGGTTACATACATGTAAAAAATCTCAAATAATTTTCAATCACTCTTGAAAGTTTCATGAAGATATTTCATGATTAAGTTGAGTAAGAGACAATTTAAGTTCAAAATTTTGCCAAGCGCAAAGTGGACTGTCAAACTTTGTGAGCGCTTTTCTCCAAACACTGAGTTGATCTGCGGGTTAGACTCGAGATGGGATTGATCAAATTGGCTGAAATTTGAGTTGAAGACTCTCAAGACATATCCCGTATGAGCAATTCTCTACAAAACCGGCCGATTTCGACCATTTTTATTTTTTGTATTTTTTGATTTGGCTCAAACTTTGTGGGGGCCTTCCCTATGACCAAAGAAGCCATTTTGCATCATTAGTTTGTCCATATAAATTTCCATACAAATTTGGCAGCTGTTCATACAAAAATGGTACGTATATATTCGAAAATCTGTAACTTTTGAAGGAATTTTTTGATCAATTTGGTGTCTTCGGCAAAGTTGTAGGTATTGTTGAGGACTATTTAGAAAAAAATAGGTACACGGAAAAAAAAATTTCCCGATTTTTTTATTAACTTTTTTTTCACAAAAACTCAAATTCCCAAAATACGTAATTTTTGATTTTCGAGATTTTTTGATATGTTTTAGGGGACAAAAATCCGCAACTTTTGAGCTATAGAGAAACATGGTCAAAAAATCTGCCGCCGAGTTATGATTTTTTGAAAAACTGGTGATTTTTGGAAAAAATCGAAATTTCATGCATAAAATTTTTTTGACCTCATTTTTTTATGCAACATTGAATTTGCAATCGAAAATTACTTTACAGATTTTTCGATAAAGGGCCCCGTTTTCAAGATATAGCCACCGAAAGTTTGATTTCAGCGAAATATTTGCAGTTTTTCGATTTTTAAAAATAGTGACCATTTCTAAAAGTATTTTTTTTGAAAAGTTCAGAAAATTTGCTATAAAATTGTCTAAGAGACATTGAAGATTGGACCTCTGGTTGCTGAGATACAGCGGCTTAAAGAAAAAGAAACACGAAAATTGAAGTTTTCTAAGTCTCACCCAAACAGCCCACCATTTTCTAATGACGATATCTCAGCAATTAATGGTCCGATTTTCAATGTTAATACATGAAAAATTCGTGAAATTTTTCGATCTTTTCGAAAAAAATATTTTGAAAAAAATTAAATCAAGACTAACATTTTAAAAGGGCCAAACATTGAATATTATGCCCATTAAAAATGCTAGTCTTGATTTTAAAATTTTAAAAATATTTTTTTCGAAAAGATCGGAAAATTTCACGAATGTTTCATGTATTAACATTGAAAATCGGACCATTAATTGCTGAGATATCGTCATTAGAAAATGGTGGGCTGTTTGGGTGAGACTTAGAAAACTTCAATTTTCGTGTTTCTTTTTCTTTAAGCCGCTGTATCTCAGCAACCAGAGGTCCAATCTTCAATGTCTCTTAGACAATTTTATAGCAAATTTTCTGAACTTTTCAAAAAAAATATTTTTAGAAATGGTCACTCATGGTCACTATTTTTAAAAATTCAAAAACTGCAAATATTTCGCAGAAATCAAACTTTCGGTGGCTATATCTTGAAAACGGGGCCCTTTATCGAAAAATCTGTAAAGTAATTTTCGATTGCAAATTCAATTTTGCATAAAAAAATGAGGTCAAAAAAATTTTATGCATGAAATTTCGATTTTTTCCAAAAATCACCAGTTTTTCAAAAAATTATAACTCGGCGGCAGATTTTTTGACCATGTTTCTCTATAGCTCAAAAGTTGCGGATTTTTGTCCCCTAAAACATATCAAAAAATCTCGAAAATCAAAAATTACGTATTTTGGGAATTTGAGTTTTTGTGAAAAAAAAGTTAATAAAAAAATCGGGAAATTTTTTTTTCCGTGTACCTATTTTTTTCTAAATAGTCCTTAACAATACCTACAACTTTGCCGAAGACACCAAATTGATCAAAAAATTCCTTCAAAAGTTACAGATTTTCGAATATATACGTACCATTTTTGTATGAACAGCTGCCAAATTTGTATGGAAATTTATATGGACAAACTAATGATGCAAAATGGCTTCTTTGGTCATAGGGAAGGCCCCCACAAAGTTTGAGCCAAATCAAAAAATACAAACAAAATCCATTTCCGGTTTTGGTAGAGAATTGCTCGTATGCATGACAAAGCCCGATTTTGAAATTTTGCTTTATTAAAAAACACAAAAATCAAAAAGTGACGATTTATTACATCAACAAAAATTATCTTTTTCAAAAATTATGTTTTTGAAAATCGGCCTTCGTCATGCACACTAGGGTGTAATAAGGTTGTATGGAAAAAAATAAAGTTGTTCAAATTTAGTGAGCACAGCACTTTTTAAGTTCCTTTTGGGGTCCTAAACAACTCCCCAAAGTTTGGGACCGATTGGTTTAGTCCTCACTTTGCGCAAAGCGATTCAATTTTCCATATAAATTTGTATGGAGAAAATCATTTTTTTGGATTTGATATTTATCAAATCCACGTTTCATGCTATATCAAAAACAAACTCATATTCGGATGCTCTGGAATGTCCTCTACAACTTTCCCGAAGAGAGTATGGTGCTTGCTTGTCCCTAAAAAAAGATGCAGCGTGTTCAAAACTCGTCTAAAACGTGTTTTTCGCTCGAAAAACACGCATCCGGTTTCGATATAGCATGAAACGTGGTTTTGATAAATATCATAATCTAAAAAAATGGTTTTCCCCATACAAATTTATATGGAAAATTGGATCGCTTTGCGCAAAGTGAGGACTAAACCAATCGGTCCCAAACTTTGGGGAGTTGTTTAGAACCCCAAAAGGAACTGAAAAAGTGCTGTGCTGGAAAATCGATTTTGATATTACACCCTAATGCACACAGGATTGGTTCAATGAGTCTTCACCAAAATTTTGAGCCAATTTGGTCAAAGCTGTGTTGAGATATAATGGCACCCGTTTTTTGAAACTGCTAACTTAAAATAGCTATATCTCGGCAATGGTACGTCCAAATGTCTTCATTAAATTTAAATGTGTGCTCAACCAACCTCTGACATTTTTGACGATTTACATGTATGTAACCCCTTAAGAAGATTTGATGTTTTCAGCATAGTAAGCCATGATTGGGACAAAAAAAAAACATTTCCAATTACAAATACGATATCATTTCTCAAAGTTGGTTTTAACCATGCTTTAAATTTCACAGTTTTCAAAAAAATCGGTTAAATCTGATTTTCCACCATCCTAAACTCTGGCGAAATAGATGCCTCTTTAAATCTCCTAAAACATATCGAAACATTGTTTTTTTTCTGAAAAGTCCCAATCATATCCAACCACATTTGCTTGGGATACCAATTTTTGTTATTGAATTACGAAACTTTTGATACTCAAAAAAGGTCATCACTCATATTTTTAATTGATTGCAGTATTAATGAAAATTAAAAGAAATCGATCTTTTTTTTAATTTTAATTTTTGTATTTTTAAATCAGGCTGAAACTATTTTGGTGCTTTCGGTATGCCCAAAGAAGCCATTTTTCATCATTGGTTTGTCCTTATAATTTTCCATACAAATTTGGCAGCTGTCCATACAAAAATTATGTATGAAAATTCAAAAATCTGTATCTTTATCTGTATTTTTTTTTATCGATTTGGTGTCTTCGGCAAAATTTTAGGTATGGATATGGACTACACTGAAAAAAATGATACACGACAAAAAAATTGGTGATTTTTCATTTCACTTTTAGTCACTAACAAAAAAAAAAAACAAAAATTTTACTTTTTTTCATTTTCTGATATGTTTTAGGGGACATCAAATGCCAACTATTCATTAATTTCCAGGTTATGCAAAAAATCTTTGAACAAGTTATGATTTTTTTTATTATTACAGATTTTTTCAAAAAATCAACATATTGGACGCCAACATTTTTTTAATGTCATTTTTCGATGTAAAATCAAATTTGCAATCAAAATTACTTAAACGAAATTTTGATTGAGGTTTTGCAGCGCGACTGTGTTTCAAATGTAGGTGGCGCCAAAATGAGGTTACTTGCCAAAAATCGCATTCCTTTCTGCTGGATTGAAGAACAAAATCGCTTATTTCTCATGATTCCCTGCACCAATCATAATGAAACTGGTTGCAAAAGACGAGAAAAATTTTTTGCTTTAAAATAATGAACATCAATTTTTGGGCGCGCAAAAATTTGTGACCTTTTTCTTTAAAAAACATGTTTTGGAACACGAAAAAATTAGTTTCCTCGTATATATCAATGAAATATACAGTTATATAGTTGATAACAGATGTGTTAACGTATATTCAACCATTTTTATTGATTTTTGACAGACTTTATTGCCAAATAGTCCAAATTACTATCTTTTTTATAAATTTACAGTTTTCTCATAGAAAAATCAAACAAATTTTGGAAAGTTGTACACCAAATTGTTGGAAATAATTTTTCTCATCCGAATCCGGCATAAGTTTTGTAAAAATGTTGATTATGGTGGAAAAAACACATTTTTTCAAAAAATCATAGGTTTAAGCTATTTGTTCATAGGTGGCGACATGTGTCTTTTAGCTTTGCTGCAAATCCTCTATAAAGTGCACCGTTTTCAAGTTATTGCCATTTTTAGGTATCTTTTTTGAAAATAGTCGCAGATTTTCATTTTTTTTAAATAAGTGCACTTGTTTGTCCACATAAAAAAAATGAAAAGCTGAGAAAATTCTCTATATTTTGTTTTTTTGAACTTTGTTGATACGACCCTTAGTTGCTGAGATATTGCCATGCAAAGGTTAAAAAATAGGAAAATTGATGTTTTCTAAGTCTCACCCAAAGAACCCCCCATTTTCTAATGTCGATGTCTCAGTTACTAATGGTCCGATTTTCAATGTTAAAATATGAAACATTCGTGAAATTTTCGAAAAAAAAGTTCTCAAATTTTTTGAATCCAGACCAACATTTCAAAAGGATCAAAAATTCAATATTATGCCCTTTTGAAATGTTAGTCTTGGTTTAAAATTTTCGAAAATATTTTTTTCGAAAAGATCGCAAAGTTTTTCAAAAGTCAATGTTTGCACATGTGCACTAATTTAAAAAAAATGAAAAACTGCGACTATTTTCAAAAAAGTCACCTAAAAATGGCTATAACTTGAAAACCGTGCTCTTTATCAAAATTTCACTGAAGTACTTTTTGATTGCAAATTTGATATGTCATCGTAAAATGAAGTTGAAATTTTTTTGCGACCAATATTTCGATTTTTTGGTCAAAGATATTTTGCACAACCTGGAAATTTCTGAAAAGTTGCCATTTGATGTCTTCTAAAACATATAAAAAAATAGTGTCTTTTGCAAATCAAGTTTAAGTGACAAAAAGTTAAATTGAAAATCACCAAAAAAATTTTTACCGTGTATCATTTTTTTCAGTGTAGTCCATATCCATACCTGAGCAATTCTCTGAGTTTTCGGTCATTCGATTTTTTTGTATTTTTTAATCCGGCTGAAACTTTTTTGGTGCCTTCGGTATGCCCAAAGAAGCCAATTTGCATCATTAGTTTGTCCATATAATTTTCCATACAAATTTGGCAGCTGTCCATACAAAAATGATATGTGAAAATTCAAAAATCTGTATCTTTTGAAGGAATTTTTTGATCGAGTTGGTGTCTTCGACAAAGTTGTAGGTATGGATATGGAATACACTGAAAAAAAATGATACACGGTAAAAAAAATTTTGGTGATTTTTATTTAATTTTTTGTCACTAAAACTTGATTGGCAATAAAACACTATTTTTCATTTTTTTATTTTTTGATATGTTTTAGAAGACATAAAATGCCAACTTTTCAGAAATTTCCAGAATGGGCAAAAAATCTTTGACCGAGTTATGATTTTTTGAATCAATACTGATTTTTTCAAAAAATCGAAATATCGGTCGCAAAAATTTTTCAACTTCATTTTTCGATGTAAAATCGAATTTGCAATCAAAAAGTACTATAGTGAATTTTTGATAAAGTGCACCGTTTTCAAGTTAAATCCAAATTTAGGTAACTTTTTTGAAAATAGTCGCAGTTTTTCATTTTTTTAAATTAGTGCCCATGTTTGCCCACCTTTGAAAAAAATATTTTTGAAAAGCTGAGAAAATTCTCTATATTTTGCTTTATTGAACTTTGTTGATGAGACCCATAGTTGCTGAGATATTGCTATGAAAAGGCTAAAAAACAGGAAAATTGATGTTTTTTAAGTCTCACCCAAACAACCCACCATTTTCATATGTCGATATCTCAGCAACTATAGGTACGATTTACAATGTTAAAACATGAAACATTCGTGAAATTTTCCGATCTTTTCGAAAAAAATATTTTCAAAAATTTAAAATCAAGACTAACATTTTAAACGGGTCAAACATTCAATATTACGCCCATTTGAAATGTTAGTCTTGATTTTAAATTTTTGAAAATATTTTTTTCGAAAAGATCGGAAAAACTGCGACAATTTTCAAAAAAGTTACCTAAAAATGGCAATAACTTAAAAACGGTGCACTTTATCAAAAATTCACTAAAGTACTTTTTGATTGCAAATTCGATTTTACATCGAAAAATGAAGTTGAAAATTTTTTGCGACCGATATTTCGATTTTTTGAAAAAATCAGTATTGATTTAAAAAATCATAATTCGGTCAAACATTTTTTGCCCATTCTGGAAATTTCTGAAAAGTTGGCATTATATGTCTTCTAAAACATATCAAAAAATAAAAAAAAATAAAAATAGTGTTTTTTTGCAAATCAAGTTTTAGTGACAAAAAGTTAAATAAAAAATCACCAAAATTTTTTTTACCGTGTAGCATTTTTTGTCAGTGTAGTCCATATCCATACCTACAACTTTGTCGAAGACACCAACTCGATCAAAAAATTCCTTCAAAAGATACAGATTTTTGAATTTTCACATATCATTTTTGTATGGACAGCTGCCAAATTTGTATGGAAAATTATATGAGGGTAATTCTCCGCCAACTCACACAGCAGTTGCCCCGACCCCTCTTCGATTTGCGTGAAACTTTGTCCTAAGGGGTAACTTTTGTCCCTGATCACGAATCCGAGGTCCATTTTTTGATATCTCGTGACGGAGGGGCGGTACGACCCCTTCCATTTTTGCACATGCGAAAAAAGAGGTGTTTTTCAATAATTTGCAGCCTGAAACGGTGATGAGATAGAAATTTGGTGTCAAAGGGACTTTTATGTAAAATTAGACGCCCGATTTGATGGCGTACTCAGAATTCCGAAAAAACGTATTTTTCATCGAAAAAAACACTAAAAAAGTTTTAAAATTTCTCCCATTTTCCGTTACTCGACTGTAAAAAATTTTGGAACATGTCATTTTATGGGAAATTTAATGTACTTTTCGAATCTACATTGTCCCAGAAGGGTCATTTTTTCATTTAGAACAAAATTTTTCATTTTAAAATTTCGTGTTTTTTCTAACTTTGCAGGGTTATTTTTTAGAGTGTAACAGTGTTCTACAAAGTTGTAGAGCAGACAATTACAAAAATTTTGATATATATACATAAGGGGTTTGCTTATAAACATCACAAATTATCACGATTTTACGAAAAAAAGTTTCAAAAAAGTTGGTCGTCATCGATCATGGCCGTTCATGGTCACCCGCGACAGACACGGACGACGAAACAAAGAGAAACGCAAAAAGTAACTTTTTCAAAACTTTTTTTCGTAAAATCGCGATAACTCGTGATGTTTACAGGCAAACCCCTTATGTCTATATATCAAAATTTTTGTAATTGTCTGTTCTACAACTTTGTAGAACATTGTTACACTCTAAAAAATAACCCTGCAAAGTTAGAAAAAACACGAAATTTTAAAATGAAAAATTTTGTTCTAAATGAAAAAATGACCCTTCTGGGACAATGTAGATTCGAAAAGTACATTAAATTTCCCATAAAATGACATGTTCCAAAATTTTTTACAGTCGAGTAACGGAAAATGGGAGAATTTTTAAAACTTTTTTAGTGTTTTTTTCGATGAAAAATACGTTTTTTCGGAATTCTGAGTACGCCATCAAATCGGGCGTCTAATTTTACATAAAAGTCCCTTTGACACCAAATTTCTATCTCATCACCGTTTCAGGCTGCAAATTATTGAAAAACACCTCTTTTTTCGCATGTTCAAAAATGGAAGGGGTCGTACCGCCCCTCCGTCACGAGATATCAAAAAACGGACCTCGGATTCGTGATCAGGGACAAAAGTTACCCCTTAGGACAAAGTTTCACGCAAAACGAAGAGGGGTCGGGGCAACTTTTCCCGATTTCGTGTGAGTTGGTAGAGAATTACCCATGAACAAACTGATGATGCAAAATGGCTTCTTTGGGCAAACGAAAGGCATTAAAAAAGTTTCAGCCGGATTAAAAAATACAAAAAAAACGAATGACCCAAATCTGAAAGAACAGCTCAGCTAACAAAAACCATCTTCCATCTAGTAGTGATTATTTTTGCCATCCGTACAAGTTTTTTAGGTTTTCACTACAATAAATGATTTAATTTCAATTAAAAATACAATATTTTGATTCCTTTTAACCTTAAAGCTAAATTTAATGTCAATTCTCTACCTAGTCATTTGACAAGATATAGAAAAAAAAAACATCCATGACTTAACCTTAATCAACTGTGCGTACGTGCTCCAAAAGTAAGGTGGGCCGATTCACGGACGCATTCTCAACCCTCCCGTCCCCTCTAATTCTGTCTTGATTAAAAATGCTGTTTTCTTACCGTTCTAGATTCCTTCACATGCCTCAACGCCAGAACATCGGTCAACCTCGAAGTCCGCTCCTCCGCACGCGATGTCCCACCGAGAATGTGGGGCAAAACGAGTATTATATTGTGACGCCACCCGTGGTGAGTGCAATTTCGTGTTGAAGAAATTGATCACCTAATCTCCGTGTTGAGGTTGTCCGTTTTCGGATGTGAGGCGAAAATAATAATAATAATAATATCATTTCAGCATCAATGGCAAGCAGCGCGCGCATTCTTGACAAGGTAAGGTTATGGCTAATCCTGATTGATTTGGGTGATCTGGCTGTGGGCAATTGACGGTGACTTACGGTTGGTGGTCAGTCTGACCCTGGCAATACTTTCTTAAAAATCGAGTTTTCTGAAGAAAAAAATTCAAGAAAATCAACAGTCTTATTTTTCAAAGGAGTTTTCTAATATCAAAATTTATGACAAATGTCACTTAAGTGGTAAACAACCCCCAACAAAACTGACCAAATCACGATCCGGTTGTGCTCCAGCTGTCAACGCCGATGCAGTTCCAGCTGCGCCGGCTAGTACTAATTAGGAAAACACGTCTAAATCTGCCACTCGGCCATAACTAGGCCTTGATACAAGTTAATTTGGTTGGTCAAAAAGTGGTGTCCCTGTAGCCGAGGGGGTGCAAGCTAAATTAGGAGCATGTCTAGATGATGAACTAGACCTTGACTAGACTATAGTGTAAGGATTGATTAATAAATTGTTTGTCACATAAGAAAAATCTATTTATAAACTTAAAGTAATGTGTTTGAATAAGAAAGTTTGAAGTTCAGAGATTTGGAGACCTTTCGACTGGGTTAATGCATATACACTTTGCACGGTGGGTAAGAAGGGGATTATTATGCAACTTGCATGCACCTCGGAAATTCTTTCTGGAAGTTGTTGGGGGGACTATTCTGAGTCAGAAAAATCAACTCCTAAAATATTCTGTCGGTGAAAACTGATTTTATTTTGATTTGAAGTTAAAAAACCTAATATATCACCTAAAAACTCAAAAATACGTTTAAAAACTCTGTCTATCTGCGGGCAAAGATGTATATTTTCATCTAGATATCAAATTTTAGCTCACAAAATATATTCCTGACAAAGTACACCTTAAATCAATCCATTAATTGATTCCCAGCGTCATCAGGACGTATAAAGTAGTGCAATTTATAAAAAAGGTATTTTAATTTGCTCTGGTAAATAAACTGTCATGTCTAAATTCAAAAACTAATGTTGTAGCATTGTTGCAAACAAAATGAAGAACAATTTTGCAGAAAAAGTATGACATTTTATCCATTTTCAGTAAAGTTATGTTTATTTTAGTGGGAAAATTGCTGCCAATTTTCAAAATTCTTCGATATTTAACTCACTGCTGTTATAAACAGCTACTATGATCATACTCTGTAGGATGCAACAAAAATTAAATTTTGGCGGTGATTCAGGGGCTGGTTACGGTGGGCATACTGAGCTCAAATTCCAAATATGAGCTCGATTGAACTTAACAGGAGCTAGCGTTTTGCATTTGAATTTTTAATGAGATTTAACCCGTAGAAAACACTTTTTTCAAAAAATGTAAATTTTTTAGTCACTTTGGCCACTAAAGCGTTTATTTTAAACATCTTTGGCGTGTAGGACAGATCCTTGCGGATTTTTTAATCTATATAACATTGAAGTTTTGAGCAAAATTAAATGGCGCGATGCATATCTTTTCTGCTGAGACGTTTTTTCTAAAAAAAAAAACAAAATTTTGAAGACCTGTAGAGAGCTACAGAGTGCTTCAATTCAATGTTCTATATACCTAAACATCTGCAAAAAACGCTTCAGTGGCCAAAGTGACTAAAAAATCTACATCTTTGAAAAAAAATACTGGTAAAATCCCATTAAAAATTCAAATGCAAAGCGCCAGCTCCTGTTAAGTTCAATCGAGCTCATATTTGGAATTTGAGCTCAGTAACCAGCCGTAACCAGCCCATGAATCACCGCCAAAAATTAATTTTTGTTGCATCCTACTGAGTATGATCATAGTAGCTGTTTATAACAGCAGTGAGTTAAATATCGAAGAATTTTGAAAATTGGCAGCAATTTTCCCACTAAAATAAACATAACTTTACTGAAAATGGATGAGATGTCATACTTTTTTCTGCAAAATTGTTCTTCATTTTGTTTGCAACAATGCTACAACATTAGTTTTTGAATTCAGACATGACAGTTTATTTACCAGAGCAAATTAAAATACTTTTTTTTTATAAATTGCACTACTTTATACCTCCTTATGACGCTGGGACTCAAGTAATGGATTGATTTAAGGTGTACTATGTCAGGAATATATTTTGTGAGCTAAATTTGATATCTAGATGAAAATATACATTTTTGCCCAGAGATAGACAGAGTTTTTAGATGTATTTTTGAGTTTTTAGGTGATATATTAGATTTTTTAACTTCAAATCAAGATAAAATCAGTTTTCACCGACAGAATATTTTAGGAGTTGATTTTTCTGACTCAGAATAGTCCCCTCAACAACCTCCAGAAAGAATTTCCGAGGTGCATGCAAGTTGCATAATAATCCCCTTCTTACCCACCGTGTTTGAGAGACCCGACCAATAACAATTTTTGTTTTTTATAACATGATTTGTTATTCGTCGTTATGATTTTTTTTTGTTATTGGAGTGTTATTATTATAACAAACTTATGAAATTTTAAGCTATTCTTCGAACAAATCTTTGTTATTATTTTTTGTTATTTTAACAACTAATCCGATCATACCAATAACAGATGTTGGAGTTATTCTTCCATAACAAAAAATGTTATTCCCAAGTAGTTTTTGCTTTCAATCAATATCAGATCAATTACATTTTTTGTTATGATAACATAAACTGTTATTTAACTATTATGCAAAAATGTATTTTTCATGAAGATTCCATAACACTTTCAGTTATTTTAACAGTTTTTGTTATTGAAGTGGCATGAATTTTGATATTACCGTCTGCCCGGGGAGGGAATATTCATAGAAGTTTTGATAATTATTAATATGTCCCTGGCAGACGGTAATAACAAAATTCATGCCATTTCAATAACAAATACTGTTAAAATAACAGAATGTGATATGAAATTTTCTTTAAAAATCAATTCTTGCATAAGAGTATAATAACAGTTTATGTTATCATAACAAAGTTTGTTATTGGTCTGAAATTGGTTGAAAGCCAAAACAACTCGGAAATATCATGTTTTTGCTATTGGAGAATACCGCCAACTGTTATTGAGATGATCGAATTAGTTGTTAAAATAACAAAAAATAATAACTAATTTGTTCGAAGAACAACTGAAAATGTTATAAGTCTGTTATTACAATAACAATTCAATAACAAAAAAATAATAACGACGAATAACAAATCTTGTTATAAATAACATAAAATGTTATTGGCCTAGTATTTTCAAATATCAGAAAAATGTTATTCGCAAGTTATTTCCGTCTGCTCGGGGTGTTAAGCCCAAGAAATTGAAACAAAACAGATTATTTGGAATGTGGCATTTTTTGAAGAATATAACAAATCTCCACATTGATCACAGAAAATTTCAATAAATTGTGTAGTATCAAAATCAAATTAACAGTATTAAACCTGACAAATTGTTACTATACATTGTTAGGGATTGTGATATTATAAAATTTTCATTATATTTATTTTAATATTAATTAACCTACAACCAAAAAATTGAAATGTTGAACGACTGTATCATTTTTGGCATGTGATGTTTAAATTTTAATTTGAAATTTCTTTTGAAACACAAATAATGTCTTCAATCATCACTCTCTCCTCAATGTTTTTTTCCCTCATGACAAGTAGCACTCGATACTATCAAAAGTCAATTAAGTTGATTAATTTCTCAAATTAGTGCACACATTTCTCCCGACGACACAACTTTATGACCACTGCACCGATCGATGACAGCCTCCGATGGCCAATTAACGCATGATGAATTGCCCGATGGATCCCACGTCGATTGTGCTGATCTGATTTCGCGAGGAAGCCAGTCGCATTTTCTGTACAAGTTTAAACACGAAACGGTAGAAGAAAAATGCGAATTACTTCATCACAAAATCAGTCCTCTCTGGAACCTCTCCCGTCACAAATACACACACACACACACTCTGCACTTTTGATTAATAATAACTTTTGAAATTTCTTTCTTGCAGGATTCTTGATAAATGGGTCAGCTTAACGATTTGAGACGCATCTTTCAAACCTTTCTCGAGCAAGGCGCAGCACGTGTTCGTTCGCTGAAGGAAATCTTCAAACTGATCACATTTTTTGTCCCACTCAAAACTCTAGCCGAAAAGCCAAAAAATCCCCCAAACACTCGCACAAAAAATCACGTTAATATGGTAAATTCCGATAAAATCTAAATATCAAATGGCATCACGCCTTCGGCCCCAGGTCAGTTTTATATAAAACACCACTTTGTGGCCATCGAAAACTGGTTCATCTTCGGAGAGGTTCAGGATTCCTGAGGCCGAGAAACGACTCGAAAAAACCCAAAATCACAAAAATAGTTGTCGCGAAACTGTTGGATCCACCAGAAACGGCTGCCTCCCTTTCAAAAAATAGACAAGAGTAAAAAAAGGTTCATCGTTTATTCGGGCGGTGGAGTCTTTCGAGGGGATGCGGACGTCACTAGGCTATTATGTGGTATGGTAATTTTTTGATCACCACTTTAAATTTATAGATTCGTCTAGTCATGCTACCCAGTGAAAAAAAAATGTAAAAAAAGAAATATTTTAGATGATTTGAAAACGCAGCACAAGGATACACAAAATAACCAACAAATTCTGTTAATTTGATAATCACATTTTAAACTGTGGGTTTATTTTTCTATTTCTAATCATCAGCATTTTTTATTGTTCTTGAGTCTGACCATTTAGAAAATAATCTACCCGGGCAGACGGTAATAACAAAATTCATGTCATTTCAATAACAAATACTGTTAAAATAACAGAAAGTGTTATGGAATCTTCTTGAAAAATCCATTTTTGCATAAGGGTTTAATAACAGTTAATGTTATCATAACAGAATTTGTTATTGGTCTGACATTGGAGGAAAGCCAAAACAACTTTGGAATAACATTTTTTGTTATGGAAGAATACCTCGAACTGTTATTGGGATGATCGGATTAGTTGTTAAAATAACAAAAAATAATAACAAAGATTTGTTCGAAGAATAACTAAAAATGTTATTAGTCTATTATTACAATAACGATCCAATAACAAAAAAAATCATAACGGGGAAT
Source organism: Culex pipiens pallens (assembly GCF_016801865.2). Lineage (NCBI taxonomy): Eukaryota > Metazoa > Arthropoda > Insecta > Diptera > Culicidae > Culex > Culex pipiens. Next base: position 31,797,105 of record NC_068939.1, read on the forward strand.
CACAAATCATGTTATAAATAACATAAAATGTTATTGACCTAGTATTTTCTAATATCAAAAAATGTTATCCCCAAGTTATTACCGTCTGCTCGGGTAAGGACAAAGATTTGCGACTGAGGAAAAAAACATTTTTATTAATTGAAAACTGCACATATTCACTTGTTTTATTAAAATAGTATTTCATAGGCGTAGCATTGGTTGAGAGGAGGTCGATGAAACAGAATTAAAATATGGAACTGTATTAAACAATAAAAACAAATCTGGCAATTATTGAAATCATTCAACTTTAGTTTAATTTCGATCACATATACATTTCAAGTTGGGTGATTTTGAAATGAACTGATAATTGAAATTCACTCCACAACAAGAAAATTGATTGATGATAAGCACTAAAAAAAGTGGAAAAAATCATCTAAAATAAAATTGGCAACAGAAATAATACTATGGTATCGGTTTTTGAAAACTATTTTTTTATTTATTCAGATATCAAAAAACATTTTTATTACATTTTGTTTCCACTCTCATTACTAAAAAATTGAATGATTTTATAAATTTGTGATTAAAAAAAAATTAACCGTATCTTTCAACATTCTTCGCCTTAAAATAAAATTTCTAAAAAAAAGCCTTCAACTCTTCCAAAATCCTTCTTTAAAGCCCAACAAAATAGTACATTTATATATTGCATCAATCGCATCTCTGTTCTAAAAAAATCGGGGATTTTTTTAAAGTTAAAGTATAAATTTGCTGGAACTTCTGTGTAGGCGTTAAAATATCAAAAAATTGAAAAAAATGGATTTTTCAAACTCTCTAAACCGCAATTTTCCAAACAAAAACCAATTTTTAATAAAATCGTACACGTTAGAGTAGTTCTTTACGGTTTTCGCAAGTCGACTTTCCCCTGTATTTTTTATAGAAATGAAACTTTGTACATTGATTCCTCAAGCTATTTTACATTTTTTTTTTGCTCCATACAAATTTGTTTAAAAATCGATTTTTAGAAATTTTACCCACTTCGATTATTTGTATTTTTATATGTTTTTATACAGAACAAAAAACAGCGATTGAGCTTAGAGTTTGACGGACAATTTTTATTTCACCATGCTATTTTCCGGAAAAAAAATTAAAAATCATTTTTCGTAGTAAAATGGGTTAATTTTCGATAAGTGCACTATTTCCTAGTTAGCCATTGCTGGTTTAAAATTATCAGAAAAAATGTCTGTCAATTCTCGACTGTTTCTGAAAAAAAAAATATTTGAACGGCTTAAAACATTCTTTACAATTTTCTTGATTGGACATTGTTGATCCGATCTTGGTTGCTGCAGCCTTGCAAAGAATTGAAATCGTAAAAAAATGATGGATTCGTGTACATTAGGGTGCCCAGAATATGGAACTTTTTTTCAAACCTCGCTCCACAAACTGAACATTGTTCCTTGGAGGTGAAGTTTTTATGGGAAAAATCGAAAAAATGTATGAAAAACCCATTTTTTATGGTATGGCCTGCACGCAGGGATGCCAGATGGTTTTTTAAAATGTCTGTAAAAAAGTCTGTGTATGTCTGTGCACATGTCTAAAATTCAAATATATCAATTTACAGTCTTTGAAATCCATCAGCAATCGCGGTTTTATGCATTTGAGAACCAACTAAATAAGTTTTGGATAAAAACTTTACAAAACATTAATTTAATGAAGTTTTTTAAAAGTCTGTGTACCTCAAAAAATGTCTGACACAGGCCCAAATGTCTGTGGAACACAGACAAATCTGTGCATCTGGCATCCTTGCCTGCACGGTCTGCTTCTTTCATCCAAATATTCTCAAAAGTGAGATTTTTTTGTTCATAACTTATTTTTATAAGGTCCTTTTAGGTGCTTTGACCAGGTTAGGACCGAGGATCAATAGTACAAAAAATAATAAAAGAAAAGAAAAAAAAACTTTACTTAATCCACCCTAAGGTGGTTGGTGCCTTCCTCACATTTAGATCCGGACAACGTTCTCATCAAAATATGTGGGATCCAGCCTCCAAAAAGTGCATAAATAAAACCTAAGTGCTTCTAACATTTGATAGGTTATCATATCTGCAATCTATTGAACTCGTTGCAAAGATCTTTTGATTACCTATCCAACGACAGGTCGCATTATAGCTCCTAGCAACGTTTTCATCAAAATATGTGAGATCCGGCCTCTAAAAAGTGCAGTGTGATAGAGTTGTCAGATCTTCAATCTTTTGAACTCGTTGGAAAGGTCTTTTGATTACCTTTTGATCCGGCCTCTAAAATGTTCATAAATAACACTTAAATGCTTATAACTTTTGATAGGGTGACGGAGTTTCTTACAAAAACCACCCTTTTTACAATCTTCTGGACTTTTGCTTAAATCGTTATTTTAGCATAACTTTTGAAGTACTTAACTAAACTTTATAATTTTCAATAGCGACTTATGGGACCCCAAGATGGATCGAATGAGACTAAAACGGTCCAAATCGGTTCAGCCAGTGCCGAGATAATCCAGTGCAAATTTTTTGATCAACATCCCACCACACACACAGACATTTGCTCAGAATTTGATTCTGAGTCGATATGTATACATTAGCCTGTTCCATTTTGAGGTCATGTCGAGGAATTTCAGGTGCTCACTTCTTAAATGATAGATTATGATGTTAGGAACAATGTTTTCTTAGGCAAGAAAAAATAACAAAATACTTTCTCGCACCCCCTAGTCAATTTACTGAAAAAGTCACTTTTTTGAACAACTTTTTTAAAATCGCTTGGAATCAATACAAAAACTGTTTCAATCAGGTGTGTATTATCTTCAAACGATAGGTTTTTGTCCATAGATAAAGATGCACGATCAATATTGGACCAAAACTTAAGTTTTTGGATTCTTCCAGGCGGATTTATGCCAAAAAATTGCATTTTTTCGAAACTTTTTTCAGAAATGCTCATTTAATTTAGGGTAGCCTATTTTTCCCAGTAAAACCAATACATGCAGCTTGTAGGAAATTTCATGGTAAACATTTTTCTCTCTGAGAAAATGCAATTTCGACACCCCAAAGCTGAGATATTTGAGTTTTAGTGAGAAAAAAAGTGCCGATTTTGAAAATTTCTCAGAATTCAGAAGCATGGCCTACTAATTACACGATGTTGCAAGCATGTGTCGCAAAGGTCAGGGTATGCTTTCTTATAGTAATGTTGGCCGCTTAATCCGAATCTGAAATCAAATTTTGTGTAAACAGTGATGTTTTGGAGTTACACCCCTTTGCAATGTTATTTGCGTGTTTAAATCGCTACAATTTAAATAGCTTGCAAGTTCGGTCATACTTTTTCCTCGGTTTTCGTACCACTTTTATTGTTATTTTTCTTTTTTTTCCACTGGATACTTTTAGAAAAATATATTAATTTTTCTTATCACCCTAGTGGATAACCACCAAAATATTTGCAACAGCCTAAATGCAATTAGAAGTGAATGAAATTCCTTAAGACGAAGTATTCCGTCTAGAATAATGATCAACTGGATTTCGGATTTGACAAACAATGCAAGATTTTTAAAGTTTCTTACAAATCTAACACAGTTAAATAGCCTTATTTAATAAGTTCTCTTATATTTAGAAGCATTCAGTTTCACCGGAAAAGATTTCCTCACTCGCATTCATCGTCATGTTCTGCAATGCACCGCTCTCGTCCATCTAACCCTGAGTAGCCTTCAACCGGGCAATGGTGGCCTCAAGCATCGGAATGTCCAGCTCCGAGTCGGGACCAGCCGCCGCGCGGATCTCCTCCAGCGTCTTGATGACATGGTCCGGCGCCGGGGGTTCCACCGGCAGATGCGATCCCTGGGGCTGGAAGCCGTACTCGTCGGCCAGATAGGTCAGCTCGACGCGTTGACCCTCGGGGTCCAGGTACGAGAAGTATCCGTTCGCGTACAGGCCATTTTCGCCGCCCGTTTGGGACGCACTGATTCCGTTGCTGGTTTCGTACTTGTACACGTAGGTGCCTTCGGGGTTCAGCACAAACTCGTCGACCAGGATGGAGGCCGATTTGTCGTCACCGCTCGAGCTTCGGCCACCGCCGAACCGCTGGGGAGCGGCCAGCGAGGAGGCGGCGAGGAGCGTGAGGGTGATCTGGAAGGGACAATAATTTTGACAGGTGAGCAAATCGGCCGATTCCGTGCATTTTTATGTTTTCTATTTGTTTTATTTGGGAGCCTTCCCTATGACCAAAGAAGCCATTTTGTGTCATTAGTTCATCCATATAAGGCTTCATACTAGAGTGTAACAAAAATGACTTTTTGGCGGGCATTCAGAGGTTTGTTCCGGAGGGCATACTGAGCCTAAATCCCAAATATGAGCTTGATTGGACGTAACAAGAGCTGGCGCTCCGCCTTTCAAGTTTAAATGGGATTTAACACGTAAAAACCCGATTTAATATCACCAGAGGTGAAATAGAGCCTTTCTTACAAAATGATGAAACTCCGAGAAATATATTGGTGCAATTATTTTTTTCAAAAACATAATGATACTATGCAGTGAGAATTTTACCTAAAGTTTCGAATCTTTTAAGGCTAAACCTCAAATGCATTTTTTTTTAATTTCAGAGGTACATTATTTGTCGCAAGACATTTAAATTTAATTAAGAAAAACATATTGGATTGACATTATTAGCAAAATAATAAAGTGTACTCAGTCTATAATGTTATTCTATGATTAACTTAAAAAAATATGTATCGCTATTGCACTTTGTCGATCAATTATGAGAAGCCAGAAAGAACACTTTCACGCGCAGCGTAAAACGCGCAAGCGTAAAAGCGCTGGCGTTGAAGCTTCGACTTGACGACTTTTCGAGCGAGAACGAGCCGGGACTTCGAATTTGATGTTCAGTATATGATTTTGTATAAATCCAAAAATTTAATAGGAAAAAATAGGGTAAAAATAAGACGAAAAACACTAAAATCGCTATATCTCTGGAAATACAGTTTGGAAAAGCATCAAATTTTGGGCCCAAACAGTTTATGGCGCATGTTTTCGAATGGCTTTTTGTTTGAAACTGAATTCTTTAAATTTGATAGTGTTATCTGTAAAATAGTCCAAAAAATACCTCTAAAAATGGCTTTGACCACATTTACTGGTCGAAAATTGTGAATCGAAAAATAAAATGTTCGTCTCCGACCCTACGGCTACAGATCTGGCTTTTAAAAATTGTGGGTTTTACGAGCGGTTTTCCAGTGATGGAAGACACAAATTTTTAAGAGCGGATACAGACATCGGCCATGTATTTCAGAAAAAGAGCTCTCAAAAATCAGACTTTGAGTTCCGGGTTTCGGGCCAAAATTCAATCGAAAGAGCACATCCTAACCTTCAATTTAGTAATAGGATTTTTTCCTGGGACAAATCCTCGCCGGGCACGAATTTTTTTAGATTTCTGAAAAAAGCGTTTTTCCAAAAGCAAACCTTAAACCTTTCTTTTGTAAGAAAGGCAAAAAAGATTTTTTCAAAAATGTAAATTTTTGAAGCATTTTGGCCACGAATGCGTTTACCAAAAGCATCACTGGCGTATAGGCCAGATCCTTGCGCATCTTTTGGTATATATAACATTGAAGTTTGGAGCATCCTGGAGCTCGGTACAGACCTTCAAAGTTTGGCATTTTTTCGAAAAACCGGTCCCAGCAAAATCAAATGGCGTCTCGGGCGTCGCGAGGTGCGACGCATATCTTTTCTGCCGGAGCCGATTTTTCCAAAAAAGACCAAACTTTGAAGGTCTGTACCGAGCTCCAGGATGAACATTTTTGAAAAAATCTTTTCTTACGGATTAAATCCCATTTAAAACTGAAGGGCGGAGCGCCAGCTCCTGTTACGTCCAATCAAGCTCATATTTGGGATTTAGGCTCAGTATGCCCACCAGAACAAACCCCTGAATGCCCGCCAAAAAGTCATTTTTGTTACATCCTACTTCATACAATCTAATTCCAGCGTGCCTCTTATGTTGGCAGGTCAGAATTTTGACATTCAATTAAAGCTAAATAAAAGCGTTTTCAACTGAAATCGAGTGATAAATAGCTCAATAAGAAGTGAACAAGCTAGTTTTGCAAAATTAGTTGTTTAAATAGTGAAAATCAGCAAATTGGATGGAGTTAGGAGCGAATGCTTAACTTGCCAAACATACCAGAATTTCCCCTATAATGACATTTTTGTAAAAATCAATATGGGTCATTCCAGGTCAACTGAGTACACTTTTGGCCTCAACCTTCACCGATTTGGACCAAACTTGGAGGGAACGTTCATCTATTGATAGTTAACAGAAATCCCATGTTTGGTGCTGATCACCATCCCTCTTTTTTTGGCACCACCCTCTTTATTGACGATTTTCTGAAAAACATTTTGCAACTATTTGAGCAAAGCATTTTATAGAAAATTGCCCAAGGAATTCGATAATTATAAAATTTTAACTCTTAAATGCCCATCAATATTATATTTTAACGTTTTAAATATTAAAATTCAGTTTTGACTAATTCCTTATATTTTTATTTGTTTTATTCTATCACCAACGTGTTCCCCGGACAATTCTACATAATAATCAATGTAGACCTCAAACTAAAATGAACTTTTGGCAAGATACAGCGATTTTACTGAAAAAAGTAAATTTTTCAACCAATATTTGAGATAAATGCAAATTAAAATACTTAAAAAGAGACAAGTAAAACATAAAACAAGAGAAGTAAAGTTTTTCCTAGAGCAAAGTTGCTCAAAAATACCTCCTGAGCAAGGGGAAAAAAATCGGAAAAAAAACTTGGGCAGTAGAAGGTTAAGGTATGAGGGTCGCTTTTTATCTTTGAAGTTTGTATGGGGGTAATTCTCCGCCAACTCACACAGCAGTTGCCCGAACCCCTCTTCGATTTGCGTGAAACTTTGTCCTAAGGGGTAACTTTTGTCCCTGATCACGAATCCGAGGTCCGTTTTTTTATATCTCGTGACGGAGGGGCGGTACGACCCCTTCCATTTTTGAACATTTAAAAAAAGAGGTGTTTTTCAATAATTTGCAGCCTGAAACGGTGATGAGATAGAAATTTGATGTCAAAGAGTCTTTTATGTAAAATTAGACGCCCGATTTGATGGCGTACTCAGAATTCCGAAAAACCGTATTTTTCATCGAAAAACACTAAAAAAGTATTCAAAATTCTCCCATTTTCCGTTACACGACTGTAAAATTTTTTGGAACAAAAATTAAAGGGGCCGTACCGCCCCTCCGTTTCAAGCAAATCGAAGAGGGGTCGGGGCAACTTTTCCCGATTTCGTGTGAGTTGGTAGAGATTTAGCCATGGGATATCCCTGATGTAATTTTTTATAGTCACCCTATTGTCAACGTTGTTAAATGTATTGAAATTGTCTACAGTTGATTGTACTTGTACATGCAATGATATTCCGATTATAAAAAAATGGATTTAGCCCCTTTTCTGTCTGATTTTGAAGGAGGGGGGGGAGGGTTGATGATTTTTCAGAATAATCATATTTTTTTTCAAAAACAACTTTCACTTCACTCTCTTTTTATTTAACAAATCATCTTAAACAAGGTGAAAGTAAATCATTCACTGCATAGAATTTATTCTCACAAAAATACTTTATTTTATTTTTTAGTGTAGTATCTAAATAAGATTTGTTCCTGCCAAGTTAAATCAACAGCTTCTGATGCCCTTTTGAATCTTGATACGACTGATTCAGTCGTCACTACTATTGTATAAAAGTTATATTTTCGCTATCGCACCACCAGAAAAAAATGATTTCGACTAAAATTACACTGAATTTATTATTATTGAACCACTGATAATCCATGTTTTGTTCCATTTAGCACAGCTACGTTTTTCTTGTTTTGGATTGATTATTTTATTTCAATGGCTTCAGTTCATTTTTTAACTTGAACATTCACATCAACTTTGCACAACTATAACGTATTGTCTTTATTCTTCCTAGAACAGAAAACTCCCCAACTGCACTCACCACTGTCTTCAACATTTTTCCTGCAAGGCAAAAAACACGTAACTGACACCTTCAACCGGGCTGCCCAAAGCTTTTATATGAAGCTACAAAAACAAATTTGAACCATTTCTGATGCTCAAGAATCGTGGCCAACCGCCAACACCAGGAAGCCACCACGGCACGGCAGAAGATCTCGTATTTCGTATATCCCTACCCCCCCTCCTCAAAGTCAGAGTGGTCAGTTTTGTTTATTGGTGGAAGATACTATCACCACGAAAGAAGCAGCGATCTACTCTACAAAACGCACCCCCTTTTGCGAGCAGCTCCTCAAGCCATGCTTAGCCAAAGTCGCCTCCATTCATCATCCCATTTGGTTGTTTTATCTCTCGGTCATGATTGTCGTATTTTTTTCTCTCCGTTCGAAAATGTCACAGTCACAACAGTCAAACAGTCACCAACCAGGTGGAAGAAGATCATCTCCCCCCTCCACTTTTTGGACAAAACTTCGAAAAAACGAGTCGAAAATCGCGAAAAAGAAGCAGATTCTGTTTCTATTTTTTTTTTATCTTGGAGAAGAGGCCGGATTCTTGTTTGCTGATTAAAATCTGTTTTTTTTTCTAGTTCAAACATCCACCGAATATTCTGCTTCTCGTGGACGACCTCTTAATGGGTGCTATAAGCGGACCATTTTGATTTCATTAGTGGAGCTGATTGGGAGCTACCCTCGGGTGGGTTGTTCAGGACAGGAAGACGTCATTTTCTCACGGGTAATTGGCTTGAAATATTTTGAGGAATGAACCTGGCACATTTACGATCCTTGAAAATATTTTTGGGTGATTTGGAAAACGATTTGAAAGGAGCGGCCGTGGCTGACTGGTTACGGTGTTCGCTTTCTAAGCGAATGGTCCTGGGTTCGATTCCCATCTGCTCCCAACGAGAAAGTATAGGAAATATTAATCTTGAAACACTGAACATGAACGAAAAATCAAAGTCGCCCGAGTCGGGGTTCGAACCCCCGTCCTTTGGATTGGTAAGCAAAAATGCTAACCACAAGGCCATCACGGCTTGGTGAACGACGCCTGGAATTAGAAATACTGTTACTATCAAACTATATACGCGCTGGGTCCTTGTCCATTTGACAAGGGTTTGGAAGTTCTAAATAACGTTTGAACCCGATTGGTTCAAACGTTCTTCAGGGTCGATAAAAGCTGAGGGACCTCGCGCTCGGCTAGCCAGCGTAGAAATGGGTTACCAAAGCTCGGCAGAGCTAACACCTTCCAAATGCCTATGCGAGTTATTTGTATGTATAGAATGAAGATCTAAAAATACATGGAAACAACTCAATTTGTAAGAAGCGACCGCGTGGTCCCTTTTGGTTGGTTGCACACACACACACATTTGGAAAACGTTTTGAAAAGGAACATAAAAAATCTCCAAATAACCAAAAAAAGATTTCAATGGAAATAGAAGTCTAATCAACTGAAAACAATCTAAAATGCCCTACCCGAGCATGGGTAAATAACAAGGGAAATGCGTAATAATACCTTTCTCTGGTATCAATACCAAATTTTGGTATTCTTGGACCCTTTAAAATTTGTCTTAAGGATTATGCAAGAGTAAAATGTGGTATCATACCAATTTAAGGTATTGTTTTGATATTGCAAAATTGCAGAATTTGTCAATGATCGAACACCACATTCTGGTATTCTTTTGGTATTACAGTATTTTATCAAATTCCTCTGCAACTATGGGAAAATTTTGACCAATTTTGACAAAATAATTGATTTTGCGCTATAATGATGTCTCAAAGCGAATGCTTTAATTCAAAACCGGAAATTTCAAACTTGATTTTAAACATTTTTGATATACCCCCTATAGAAATGACTTGAAATTGTGGAAAATATTCTAAGTCAGGATGGCACATTTTGGTATTATTTTGGTATTAAAGTGTTTTATCAAATTCCTCTGAAACTATGGGAAAATTTTGACCAATTTTGACAAAATAATTAATTTTGCGCTAAAATGATGTCTCAAAGCGAATGCTTTCATTCAAAACCGGAAATTTCAAACTTGATTTTAAACATTTTTGATATACCCCCTACAGAAATGACTTGAAATTGTGGAAAATTTTCTAAGTCAGGATGGCACATTTTGGTATTATTTGAATATTGAAAGGTTTCATTAATTTTCTCTGAAACTATGGGAAATTTGTTAAAAAAAATTTACGAGTTAATTAATTTTGCGCTTAAATGACTTGAAACCCAAAAATGTTAAAGATGATTTTAAAAATTAGTGTGATATACCCACTAATATTTATTTCAAAAACGTTGAAATATCTCTAAGTCGGGATAACCAAATACTTTTAAAAAACGAGTCAATAGACAGATTAATGAATTTTGGTGAATTTCAATTCAGTTTCATTTTAATAATACTTATTTTTCAATCTTGTTATTTTTCAGAAGCTTCAAGAACTTCAAGCACAGGCCGTTCATCAATGACAAATGCATTCGGTGTGGTGAAGAATATCACTAATAACAACATGGAATCATCAGGTGAGTAGATTTGGCTGTTGCATATGAATAATTTCCGTTTTTTCACTAACTGCAACTGCTGCACTAAAAATGGTATGAAAATACCAAATTTTGGTAAATATTGCTTGTTCAAATACCAGCGACCATAATGTGCTCTTAGTTGCCCAGTAATAGATGGTAAAATACCATGAAATCATACCAAAATCATGTATGTGAAAGACCACAGAAATACCAAAATATGATTTTCCAAGGGCGCGGGAATACCTAAAAATAAAACCATGGCAATACCAAGTTTTGGTATTCAAGCAATGTTCAAAAATCCAGAAGACCTCAACTTGGCATTGAAATGGTTTTATTTTGAGGTATTATTTTACCCTTGCCGGGACCGTGGTGTAGGGGTAAGCGTGATTGCCTCTCACCCAGTCGGCCTGGGTTCGATCCCAGAAGGTCCCGGTGGCAAATTTTGAGACGAGATTTGTCTGATCACGCCTTCCGTCGGACGGGAAGTAAATGTTGGCCCCGGACTAACCTAAAAAGGTTAGGTCGTTAGCTCAGTCCAGGTGTAGGAGTCGTCTCCCTGGGTCCTGTCCTGGTGGAGTCGCTGGTAGGCAGTTGGACTCACAATCCAAAGGTCATCAGTTCGAATCCCGGGGTGGATGGAAGCTAAGGTGTAAAAAGAGGTTTGCAATTGCCTCAACAATCAAGCCTTCGGACACCTAGTTTCGAGTAGGAATCTCGCAATCGAGAACGCCAAGGCAATGCTGTAGAGCGAATAATTTGATTTTGATTTGATTTTACCCTTGGAATAACATGGTTTGGTATTGTTGTGCCCTTCCACATACAAGACTTTGGTATGATTTCATGGTATTTTACCATCTATTACTGGGCAACCAAGGGCATATTTTGGTCGCTGTTATTTGCCCAAGTAATACCAAAATTTGGTATTCCCGTGTTATTTACCCCTGCTCGGGTATTCTGCATTGATAATCATATTCAGCATGTTTGGGCTCGTTTAAACATATTTTGAGCTTTTATAGAATTCCAATGTACAGTCATTCCACATATTCGGAACACCCACAAATTCGGAACACTTTTGTGATAATTTGTCAATAGCATGCCAAATGAATCTTTTCTGGCGATTGTTCTATTTTTAGGACCTTTATTTGGACATTCTCTTGCTATTTCACTAGCAAAAGGAGTTCTTTTTGAAAAAAAAAAACCGCATTCCGAGACTGTTTTGTTCAGAGCTGCAAAACACTGCCTCCAAATTGCCTGTTCCATAATTGTGGGATGTTATTGTGCCTCCCACAATTGTGAAACACTTGAATTTAACTGATATTTTCACAAAAAACGTTATCAGACCATTTATAAAACATTATTAAGCTTTAGTTTCATTGTTTCCAGTGTATGAAGTCATTATTTTGTAGAAAATATGTACTCCTGGAGAGAATCAAAGTTTGTTCACATCCGTAAGAAAAAAGTGTTCCGAATTTGTGGATTTCAAGGGTCAAAGTTTTTCGTCAAAAACTTGATATAAAAGTTAAAATTTGCAGTTGTTCGATACAGCATTCGAAAGATCGCAAGAAAAGCTTTCAAAGAAGGTAAAAGCGAATCATTAAGTTCAATTATCGATTTTCTATGATTTTTTGAACATTGGCCGATCTGTAAACTGTTCCGAATATGAGGGATGGCTGTACATCAAAGCAAAAACTTTTTTTCTCGCAAAAATAAAATTTTCGTCAATACTTAGAAATTCCAAACTCATGATTGTTAAACTACTGGTCAGATGTGTTATGCATTTTCAACACTTTTTGCATTCAAATGCTGAAAACCGTGGTAATTTAATTACTCAGATATCAAACAAAAATAATTTACAAGGTTATTGTTTTCTGCATGCAAGTCTCCATATTTTCAACAAATTTGACCCTTTTTGATTTTGAGACTTAGAAGACTAAAAGTGTCATTATAGTGACGGATATCTTTCCAACATTTTTTTAGGATCAATAGAAAAAAATGTTATAAATTTAATACAACATTTTCAATCGAAAAGTGCGTGTTTCATATTTTGATAGAGTGAACCGATATCGGTAAATTTCGGCTATTTTTTTTGCATTTCTTGATTTTACTCATACTTTATGGGGGCCTTCCATACGGGCAAAGAAGCCATTTTGTGTCATTGATTCACCCATTCAATTTTCTTATCGATTTGGTGTCTTCGACAAAGGCAAGTATGTGTTGACGTCAGAAAAAGAAGGTTCACTGAAATTAGTTTATGACGATTTTTTTTCATTAATATACATTTCGCCTATGAGCAGTTCTCTAGGATTTCGGTCATTCGATTTTTTTTTTGTATTTTTTAATCCGACTAAAACTTTTTTGGTGCCTTCAGTATGCCCAAAGAAGCCATTTTGCATCATTAGTTTGTCCATATAATTTTCCATACAAATTTGGAAGCTGTCCATACAAAAATGATGTATGAAAATTCAAAAATCTGTATCTTTTGAAGGAATTTCTTGATCAATTTGGTGTCTTCGGCAAAGTTGTAGGTATGAATACGGACTACACTGGAAAAAAATAATACACGGTAAAAAAATGGTGATTTTTTTATTTAACTTTTTATTGTGGTTTGGTTGAGCGTTTTAGCAGAATGCATTACTGTGAATACAAAGAGACGAGTTGTTCCTTTTAATTCCGCTATATATTTTTAATATCTTGACAGATACGTATTTCGTCTACTACTTGCAGACTTCATCAGTGTTCTGTTCTCGATGTATCTGTCAAGATATTAAAAATATATAGCGGAATTAAAAGGAACAACTCGTCTCTTTGTATTCACAGTAACTTTTTATCACTAAAACTTGATTTGCAAAAAAACATTATTTTTATTATTTTATATGTTTTAGAGGACATAAAATGCCAACTTTTCAGAAATTTCCAGGTTGTGCAAAAAATCATTGACCGAGTTATACATGTCGGCTGCATTTGTGTTTTTTTTTTTCAAACACTGCATTTGTGTTTTTTTTTTTTCAAACCGAGCCTCCGACACGAGCTATCGAAAAATGAACCTCAAATGCTTGATCATGGATTGAAAATGACCCCTTGGACTAAGTTTTTCTGGCCAATAGAAGAGGAGTCGGGCCAACTTTTTTCGATTTCGTGTGAGTTGACAGAGAATGACCCATACCTCACTTTGATTATAATCAACAAATTTGAGTTGGATCATAATCATTTTATTATTGGGCTAGTTTAAAAATGGAATCTAATAATAATTCCAATGAATTAAAAAAATTAAGCAGGTTTTTATTCAACTGAAATTTGGGGTTAAATAAATTGAAATAATTATAATTAAAATAAACATAAAAAACTAACTTAATCCACCTATGTGGTTGATGCCTTCCTCACTTTTTACCAAAAATGGGTATATGAGTGGTTTCATCATTTTTAGATCCAGAAAAAAAACACAATGTATAACTTATGTGGTCATAACTCGAGACAGGGTTGCCAGATCTTCAATGTTTTGGACTCATTGGAAAGGCCTTTCAATTACCTAACCAACGATGGGTCGAATGGTGGATCCGGACATAGTTTACATACATTTAAGTGAGATCCGGCTTCAAAAAAGTACATAAATATCACTTAAGTGGTCATAACTCGAGACAGGGTTGCCAGATCTTCAATGTTTTGGACTCATTGGAAAGGCCTTTCAATTACCTAACCAACGATGTGTCGGATGATATATCCGGACATTGTTTACATACATTTAAGTGAGATCCGGCTAAAAAAAGTACATAAATATCACTTAAGTGGTTATAACTCGAGACAGGGTTGCCAGATCTTTAATGTTGTGGACTCGTTGGAAAGGTCTCTCGATTACCTAACCAACGATGGGTCGGATGAAGGATCCGGACATTGTTTACATACATTTAAATGAGATCCGGCTACAAAAAAGTACATAAATATCACTTAAGTGGTTATAACTCGAGACAGGGTTGCCAGATCTTTAATGTTGTGGACTCGTTGGAAAGGTCTCTCGATTACCTAACCAACGATGGGTCGGATGAAGGATCCGGACATTGTTTACATACATTTAAATGAGATCCGGCTACAAAAAAGTACATAAATATCACTTAAGTGGTTATAACTCGAGACAGGGTTGCCAGATCTTCAATGTTTTGGACTCATTGGAAAGGCCTTTCAATTACCTAACCAACGATGTGTCGGATAATATATCCGGACATTGTTTACATACATTTAAGTGAGATCCGGCTAAAAAAAGTACATAAATATCACTTAAGTGGTTATAACTCGAGACAGGGTTGCCAGATCTTTAATGTTGTGGACTCGTTGAAAAGGTCTCTCGATTACCTAACCAACGATGGGTCGGATGAAGGATCCGGACATTGTTTACATACATTTAAATGAGATCCGGATACAAAAAAGTACATAAATATCACTTAAGTGGTTATAACTCGAGACAGGGTTGCCAGATCTTTAATGTTGTGGACTCGTTGGAAAGGTCTCTCGATTACCTAACCAACGATGGGTCGGATGAAGGATCCGGACATTGTTTACATACATTTAAATGAGATCCGGCTACAAAAAAGTACATAAATATCACTTAAGTGGTTATAACTCGAGACAGGGTTGCCAGATCTTCAATGTTGTGGACTCGTTGGAAAGGTCTTTCGATTACCTAACCAACGATGGGTCGGATGAAGGATCCGGACATTGTTTACATACATTTAAATGAGATCCGGCTACAAAAAAGTACATAAATATCACTTAAGTGGTTATAACTCGAGACAGGGTTGCCAGATCTTTAATGTTGTGGACTCGTTGAAAAGGTCTCTCGATTACCTAACCAACGATGGGTCGGATGAAGGATCCGGACATTGTTTACATACATTTAAGTGAGATCCGGCTAAAAAAAGTACATAAATATCACTTAAGTGGTTATAACTCGAGACAGGGTTGCCAGATCTTCAATGTTGTGGACTCGTTGGAAAGGTCTTTCGATTACCTAACCAACGATGGGTCGGATGAAGGATCCGGACATTGTTTACATACATTTAAATGAGATCCGGCTACAAAAAAAGTACATAAATATCACTTAAGTGGTCATAACTCGAGACAGGGTTGCCAGATCTTCAATGTTTTGGACTCATTGGAAAGGCCTTTCAATTACCTAACCAACAATGTGTCGGATGATATATCCGGACATTGTTTACATACATTTAAGTGAGATCCGGCTAAAAAAAGTACATAAATATCACTTAAGTGGTTATAACTAGAGACAGGGTTGCCAGATCTTTAATGTTGTGGACTCGTTGAAAAGGTCTCTCGATTACCTAACCAACGATGGGTCGGATGAAGGATCCGGACATTGTTTACATACATTTAAATGAGATCCGGCTACAAAAAGTACATAAATATCACTTAAGTGGTTATAACTCGAGACAGGGTTGCCAGATCTTTAATGTTGTGGACTCGTTGGAAAGGTCTTTCGATTACCTAACCAACGATGGGTCGGATGATGGATCCGGACATTGTTTACATACATTTGAGTGAGATCCGGCTACAAAAAAAGTACATAAATATCACTTAAGTGGTCAAAACTCGAGACAGGGTTGCCAGATCTTCAATGTTTTAGATTCGTTGGAAAGGTCTTTCGATTACCTAACCAACGATGGGTCGGATGAAGGATCCGGACATTGTTTATATGCATTTAAATGAGATCCGGCTACAATAAAGTACATAAATATCACTTAAGTGGTTATAACTCGAGACAGGGTTGCCAGATCTTCAATGTTGTGGACTCGTTGGAAAGGTCTTTCAATTACCTAACTAACGATGTGTAACATGATGATGTTTGGTTCAGTTTACTGCCATTTATTCAACATCCAAAAAAATGCGAAAACACATTTTTATACATAACTTTTGAACTACTTATCGAAACTTCAAACAATTCAATAGCACCGTATGGGACCCTAAACCAAGTCGAATGCGACTGGTTTGGTCAAAATCGGTTCAGCCAGTGCTGAGAAAACTGAGTGACATTATTAGTCACATACACACACACATACACACACACACATACACACACACATACACACAGACATTTGTTCAGTTTTCGATTCTGAGTCGAAATGTATACATGAGGGTGGGTTTTCGAGCTTTTAATAAAAAGTTCAATTTTAGAGCAGGATTATAGCCTTACCTCAGTGAGGAAGGCAAAATATGTTGTGCCAAAGAAAAATCTTGTCAGAAATGGTATAGTAAACGTCTATGAAGAAATTGTTCTCTTTTAGTCTTGATTTGTAGGAAATTCAATGTTGTGTTATAAAATGCTATGAATATGTCTTTTTTTTTTTGGCTAAAAGCATTCGAAAAAAGTATGACGTTATATCAGTGACATGTCAATAAGATGTCATTTTTCATTTAAAGTAAAATCACATTATTTTCTGACCAGAAAATTTTTTAAAACTAAATTCTCTCCCCCCAGCATCATTTGCTGAGCTTGCGGTCCCTAAAAGGTACCCCGAGGTGGCTTAAACCAAACGAAAGTGAAAGTAGATGTGGGTCAATGTTAATCGATAGAGGTGGATCGGAATGTTGATCAGCAGAGGTTCCAGGAAGGAGAGAAAAAGCGATCCCTTGTCCATCGGTTGGGGGCAGGCTTTTGCCAAATGGTGGATATTGATTGCGGTGTGAATCTTCCTTCTGGGGTTGGACTGAAGAATTTAAATCATTTTGATTATTATTAAAAGAATCATTTGAACATCTACCTAACAGGATGGATGAGTGAGTACCATTTGTCCCTCTGTGCCATAAATGCACTCCGCTGTGGTGACAGATTATTTACAGTTATGATATCTTTGTGCAAACCTTTTTTTTTCCCCTCCAGACGACATTCCATGATGCATGCAAATCCGTGCTCAATCCTCGATCATCTCGCTTTGATGGATCATCACTTGGCGGCCGGGCCTCCCTCGGGGGCACTTTTATTGCAATTGCATGCCCTTACACGGAATGCCGACCGGCGAAGCCACGAAGTCCAATCCGCCAAACTGCCCGCGGCGAAGGAAAACGAGGTGAAAATTTGAATAAATCACTACCTCCGGTAATGTCCACCTGGGATATGCCGGGTTTTGGAAGCGGGAGGGAGAGTCATGTAAAGTGGCGTTCAATTAGCGGTCATGCTGCCAACTTCATAATCATACAGGACAACATCTGGAGTTCGCCGTTCAGGTTGAACTTCAAGTGGGAGCGGTTCTCTGGAGGAATGGTTTTGAAGTTGCTGGTAAATTAAAAAAAATCATGAATTGACCACAGTTTTTTATTTATTTTATTATAGATTTTAAGCAGTATCTTTCCAACAAAAAAATCCCAAATTATTCCCTAAAATTCCAGAGAATTCCCCCACGGGGTACCTGAACCTCCTGCGCGCTCCCGGACAGCACAAAATACGAGCTTTTGAACTGCAAGGTTAACGCGCGGCGGGGGAGGCCACTCGGTGGTAACTCTATGGTCCGTGCCACCGGGAGCTGCTGCTGATTTATGGCAACTTTCACCTACGCGCCAGGCCAGATACGGTAGACCTCCCCCGGGGCACGACGGCCGCCCGGGAATCTTGACCGCGCGAAAAAAATAAGCGACTGAACTTGGCACTTTTGGCCGCACTGAGACAGATTGGAATTTTGCATGCCTGCTTGCGTGGGACCTCGTCGTTTAGTATAATAGTTTGCTCAAGACCCGCAAGCCAATCTGCTATCAAAAGATGACCGACGTGGAGATTGGTGTGACCCCTGCGGGGGAAGCAGGTTTGTGCAAAACGGGGGTCAACAAATTAAGGGAGTTCAAAGAGAAAATGTAACAGGTTTTGCTGGATTTGTTTTTTTTTTATCTCTGAAAGTGAAAATGACTAATGCTACGAAGTTTTGTTTGGTCTTGATCTTTGAATCAAGCAGATAAATCACAGAAGAATGGAGGATGTCTGTTTGAACAATCGTGAGATATCCTTATGGTTTAAAATGTCACATGCAAATTAGAACTTTTAGTTTCAATTGTTTCGTCCAGTGTTTCTCAACCGGTGAGGAATTCCCCCCTGGGAGGAATTTGACCATTCTATAGGGAAGGAATGTGGATTCAATAGATATTCAATGTCTTTAACCATTATCTGACATATTCTTAGCAACTTTCAGTTTCTTTAATTATTTATAATTAGTAAATATTTTATCCCAAAAAAAAATTATTAAGAGCGAGTCCACGAGCAAAGCAAACCCATCTCGCATAGACCTCACCAATCTGCCTGAAATTTTCAGGGGTTGTTTGTACATATAAAACAAGCATCTGGCCAAAATATGAGCACTCTACGTCAACGGGAAGTGGGGCAAATCGGGACACAAAGTTTGAAGGTTCAAAAACGTAAAAAATCTTAAAAAGGCTATAACTTAGGCAAAATTCAATTTAATTTCAAAATTCAAAATGCATCTTAAAGGGCTTCAAAAATGCAACAAAATGCAGGGTAGAGCATCCCAATTCTAAAGGTAGTTATAGACATTTTAGTGAAAAAATAGCATAATTTTCAAACTGAAATAAAAAAGTGTTCCATCCAGATATCAACTCGGATCGACCTGCAGCTTGTAGGGAACATCTGGGACTACCATCTAAGACTGAGACTGCTTTGGGTAAGGCAGTTTAACATATCAAATAGACACTTTTACTTTAAGTGAATTTTTTGGTAGTAAATGTTTGCTCGGAGAACCCCTTAGATCCCATTTTCTGGTAATAATTTTATCATAATCGTGTTCCTGAGAAAATTTCACATTAGAAACATGCATAAGAATGTTTGTTTTCATCCATTTTAACCCTTTAAAAAATGAGATTTTTGTACACTTTTTTAACAAAAACATTTTTTTGAAAAATAATTGGAAATTGAAAAAAAATCAAATATTAATTTAATATCTTCAGCCACAGATAATTAAGAATTTTATTTAATATTTGTACATTTTTTATGATTGTATTTATTTATTGTAATATAAACGCAAAGAAGCCTAGAATAGTAACTTTTCATGTTAAGAAAAAAATAACAAACAATCAATCAAAATCAAACCTGGACAACGTTTTTATCAAAACATCTGGCCTCCAAAAAGTGCATAAATAACACTTAAGTGCTTATAACTTTTGACAGGGTTGTCAATGATTTGGACGCGTTGGAAAGGTCTTTCAAATACCTTTCTGAAAATGTATGACATGACGGGTTTTCTTACAAAATCCACACTTTTTACAATCTTTCGAACATAAGTCAAAATAGTTTTCTAGCATTACTTTTGAAGTACTTAACTAAACTGCAATTTTTCCATAGCGACTTATGGGACCCCAAGACGGATCGAATGAGCAAAAAATTGACTAAATCGGTTTAGCCAGTCTAGAGATATTCGTGTGACAATTTTTTGATCAACATCCAACAACACACACATACATTTGATCAGACTTTGATTCTGAGTCGATAGGTATACATGAAGGTGGGTCTAGGAGGTCTAATTGAGAAGTTCATTTTTCGAGTGATTTTATAGCCTTTCCTCAGTAAGGTGAGGAAGGGAAAAACCCTTAATATTTTTGTATTTTTGTATTTTTTTTTGTATTTTTGTATTTTTGTATTTTTGTATTTTTGTATTTTTGTATTTTTGTATTTTTGTATTTTTGTATTTTTGTATTTTTGTATTTTTGTATTTTTGTATTTTTGTATTTTTTTATTTTTTTTTGTATTTTTGTATTTTTGTATTTTTGTATTTTTGTATTTTTGTATTTTTGTATTTTTGTATTTTTGTATTTTTGTATTTTTGTATTTTTGTATTTTTGTATTTTTGTATTTTTGTATTTTTGTATTTTTGTATTTTTGTATTTTTGTATTTTTGTATTTTTGTATTTTTGTATTTTTGTATTTTTGTATTTTTGTATTTTTGTATTTTTGTATTTTTGTATTTTTGTATTTTTGTTTTTTTGTATTTTTGTATTTTTGTATTTTTGTATTTTTGTATTTTTGTATTTTTGTATTTTTGTATTTTTGTATTTTTGTATTTTTGTATTTTTGTATTTTTGTATTTTTGTATTTTTGTATTTTTGTATTTTTGTATTTTTGTATTTTTGTATTTTTGTATTTTTGTATTTTTGTATTTTTGTATTTTTGTATTTTTGTATTTTTGTATTTTTGTATTTTTGTATTTTTGTATTTTTGTATTTTTGTATTTTTGTATTTTTGTATTTTTGTATTTTTGTATTTTTCTATTTTTGTATTTTTGTATTTTTGTATTTTTGTATTTTTGTATTTTTGTATTTTTGTATTTTTGTATATTTTGGTTATCGGTGGAGTTGATGAAAACAAGCAGATTTTGCAACTTTTTGTTGTCAATGTTGAATATCTTCGAGTTTCGTGAATTTATAAATTAACGTATAGGCTTGAAACTGCTGAATGCCACTTGAATTTCTCAACCAACTCCAACACTGAACTTGAAATCTAGTCCACCCGGCCATCGCTCACCTTGGCAAAGGTTTTGTGCGTGAGAACCGTTACGACAGAACCATTGATATTTCACTGTCCGAACGCATAATTTCCAGCGATTATACCAGATTTGGTTGATAATAATCCGCCAATAAAATCGCCTCAACGTGCGTATCAACAGAGCTTTCACAACGCCCCCTAGATCTTCTTCTCTCGAAGGGGGAGGTCAGGCCAAGTTCGGCGCGTCAGAACCGGTCGCTCTCATGGGTTGGTCAGTCCTTTTTGGCAAAAGTTAAGGCTTTTCTTAGTTAGGCTAGGTGGGCCGACCTTGCACTAGTCCAATAAATCACCAGTAATGGGAGGGGGATCGCGATAATCTACTTCGAGGGTTGTTTGATCTGATTCAGGTTTTGCGGGGTTCATTAACAATGTGGGCATATATCTTGCGAAGAAGATGGCTTGAAGAGTTTGATTTGGGGTTGAACTTGGAACCGAGCGTCAAGGTGAACCAGCTGCTTATAGATTCTTCGACTGGGTTGGTCAATCGAAATAGAATCAGTTTGGGAAAATGTTGTTCTACTCAAAGAAATGATGACTGTAGAAGATGTCGTGACTGATTTTTTTCGCAGAAAATTTACAATTTTTGAAGAAAAGGAAAAACACTCTTTATGGATACAGAATAAATTAAATTTATCATCTTATCGCATATTTATTATTCTACATTTCGCATGAAAAATAAAACCCTAATTAACTATTCTCGCTGTTGGCTTCAACAATGACTGCTGATAGATAGTAAAAGTCACTTCACGAGTGACTAACAGTTTTAATGAGAATCATAACACGCAACAAGCTGTACGTTGGCAAAAAAATATCCAATTGCAACTTAAAAAGACAAAAAAGAGCCTCAACCAATTTACCCTTTTGTTCATCTCGACGGCTGCTTCTAAGAACTGCAAACTTTCCTCTCCAGCAGTTGATTGTTTATGCAAATTGGTCCGCGATGTGATGCTAATGGAAGCCCTTAACAAGATGTGATTATGCTACACACAATGTGCAGTAGGGTATAGTTTCCACTTAATTCCAGATCACATAAATGCAACGCTTATTGCTTGCCGGAACCATGAGCATGGGGTGGTATTTTTTCTTGCTTCTGGTTTTACTTTCCAATTGTTGTTTTTTTTTATTTTCTAAGGAATAATTTCACTTTTGTTGTCATGACTAACCATCCACTTCAAGCTTCTTGGTGTAAAATTATTCATCAATCAACATTAATTGTACGATAAGCTTAAATTTAGTAAACTTTAAATTGTTTGTATTAACCAGAGTGAGACAACGAATCATTCGAAAAAAAACAAAAATAAAAATAAAATGAAGCTAAAACCTAAGCCAACCAAACGTGTCCGGATCATCCGCGAGTCTCACAGCGTGCATAGTTATGCAAATCAGCTCGCGATGATCACCAGGTCAGCTCCACCAAGTGTTTCATTTTTTTCTTCACCGTTGTGGTTGCTGTTGCTTCCCCCACGCCACGTGGTTTTGTGGACGGGCGAACGAACGAACGAACGGACGGTTGTTTGTTTGATTTCGCTCGTTTTTCCAGCTTACGGGCAATTCCCGTAAGGCGGCCTGCTGAACTAGTGAGATTTGCTGCGGCAGTTTTTCTTTTCCTTTCTTTGCTAACCCACTCTTTTCAATCGTCCTGGAATGATCGAACAAAAGTGTGATTCATTGATTGAGGGGGGACTCGCGGTGGAAAACTGATTCATTGGGCAGGTAAAAAATCGGAGAGTTGTATTTTAAGGTTAGTATGCATTGCACTTTACATTCTCGTGTTTAAGTGACGACTCAAAATTCTTCTATCGATTTTAATCGTTCCAGAGTTAGGCTTGTTCGGAAAAACCTGATTTGATGAAATTTGATGTCAATTGCGTAGTTCATTAGTATTAACACTTAAGATCCGATTTCGATTTCAAAATGAAATTTTTATCATCATTTTTATCATTTCGGCTTGTTGCTCCTACCCAAGATTTTTTTTTCCTCAAAAATATTGATAATAATTTAAATTGTCGTTGAAAAAACTTCTCAATCTAAAAGGGCTTTTACTCATTTTGCAACTTGAAGGAAATAGAATAAAATTTCATGAATCCATTGATTATTGCAATTGTATTACAGAAGCATAACTGAAATGGAAAAAGCCATTATTTGGATCAATATTTTGAAACAGAGTTTGTTTTGCAGGCATGTGAGTATTTGAAAATTCAAATATCATAAGAAGAAATTTCAGAAACTAGTTTCCCCGTGGAATTCAACATTCAGTAGCGACATGTTTTGAATTCCCGGACGCTTCGAAACCCGGGCACCGCATTTTGTTTTGTAAATTATTTGGATATAAGTTCGAAATAATTATTGTAATTGTAATTTGTTTCTTTATTGGATACGATAACTTGTAGTGTGTACTTTTCGTCAAGTCAAGATTTTACAATAATAGTCCAAACTGTGTTATTTGATGCTTTTTCTCATAAACTTTCATTGATAATTAAAGTCATTTAAGATTGAAAATTTGATTTAGAATAACTTTAAAAGGAAAAATAAAATGTTCAAATCTTCATTTTAGATAAATGTTCAATATTTTGTAAAATTCGAGTTTTAGTGATTAAAAGTTAAATAAAAATTGTATATGGGTAATTCTCTACCAACTACCAACTAAGGGGTGACTTTTGTCCCTGATCACGAATCCGAGGTTCGTTTTTTGATATCTCGTGACGGAGGGGCGGTACGACCCCTTCACTTTTTGAACATGCGAAAAAAAGAGGTATTTTTCAATAATTTGCAGCCTGAAACGGTGATGAGATAGAAATTTGGTGTCAAAGGGACTTTTATGTAAAATTAGACGCCTGATTTGATGGCGTACTCAGAATTCCGAAAAAACGTATTTTTCATCGAAAAAACGTTACTTAATCCACCTTAAGGTGGTTGGTGCCTTCCTCGCATTCATGTTGTATTTTAGGTGGTATTAACAAATTAATTTAAGAGTTTTTGTTTCATTTGTTTTTTTTTAATTATTGATTTAACTTGAACAGCAATTTTCAATTCTTTTTTTTACCAGCTCTTCAAAATAAAGGAGAAAAGTCTCATGAGTTATATATTTCAGTAAAAAGTTCGTGTAAATCTTTGTCGAGACAAAATTATGTAGCAACATAATTAACCTTCCTAGGATGTTAAGAAAAACTTACGTTAAAGGTGTTAAGGGGTCTATATGACCCCGGAATTGTAAATGCTGGCAAAAATCCATTTTGCAACCGATTTTCGTTATTTTGGACGCAAATGAAAGGTATGGATGTCTAGAAAGGCACCTGTGCTATGCGGACCCGATTTGGCCACCTTGGTTCCTGGGAATCGATTCCAAAGGAACAAATTTTCCGGCAAACCGGCTTTCATAAGTTTTATTAGATTTAGCTATGAATGAATGCATAATAAACTATATATAATCTCTAAAAATACGAGTCATACGCTCCGGAACAGGTTGCATGCCATTTGGATCATATCTGGCCACTCTGGAACCGGTTCCGGATACCCTGGAAGTGGCCAGATTGCTATTTTGGTAAAAGCCTATCGTGCGACATATCAAACTTCATGGAATTACATACCATGAACACTGGAACCAGTCAAAAGACAATTGGACCATATCTGGCCACTATGGAACCGGTTCCGGATACCCTGGAAGTGGCCAGATTGCTATTTTGGTAAAAGCCTATCGTGCGACATATCAAACTTCATGGATTAACAAGCCATGCACATTGGAATCAGTAAAATGGTGGCCAGATATGGTCCAGTTGGCTTTTTACTAGTTCCAGCGTGTATGGCATGTAATTCCATGAAGTTTGATATGCCGCACGTTAGGCTTTTACAAAAATAGCCATTTGGTCACTTCCAGTGTATCCGGAATCGGATCCGGAGTGGCCAGATATGGTCCAGTTGGCTTTCTACTAGTTTCAGCGTGCATGGCATGTAATTCCATGAAGTTTGATATGCCGCACGATAGGCTTTTACCAAAAAAGCCATTTGACCACTTCCAGGGTATCCGGAACCTGTACCAGAGTGGCCAGATATGGTCCAATTGTCTTTTTGCTGGTTCCAATGTCCATTGCATGTAATTCCATGAAGCCTAAAAGGCTTCTACCAAAATAGCAATCTGGCCACTTCCAGGGTATCCGGAACCGGTTCCAGAGTGGCCAGATATGATCCAAATGGCATGCAACCTATTCCGGAGCGTATGACTCGTATTTTTAGAGATTATATATAGTTTATTATGCATTAATCCATAGCTAAATCTAATAAAACTTATGAAAGCCGGTTTGCCGGAAATTTTGTTCCTTTGGAATCGATTCCCAGGAACCAAGGAGGCCAAATCGGGTCCGCATAGCACAGGTGCCTTTCTAGACATCCATACCTTTCATTTGCGTCCAAAAGAACGAAAATCGGTTGCAAAATGGATTTTTGCCAGCTTTTTTAATTCCGGGGTCATATAGACCCCTTAACACCTTTAACGTAAGTTTTTTTGTAGCGCCCTTTCTATGTGGCGCTGGAGGTTGCTTCCGGTTGCAAAATGTTTATTTTACAAAGTTAGGAAAAGTCAGAAAGTTTCAAGTCTGTAAGTAAGAATGAATAAAAGTTACAGCATATTTTATAAGCCGTCTGGGTCATATAGACCCTAACACCTTAGGAAGGTTAATACAGAAGTTTTCCAGAAGAGACGCAGACACTGCTTAAGCAATGTGGCAACCTGGCGATACACATACAAGGGGGTGTGGCTGCCAATCCCCCGCGTGGTCAAAAAGTCAAAAAAGCAAAAAGATCCGGCCTTTGAGGTTATGCAAAAATCACCCTTTTTTGTAGCTACAAAAAAACTTTTTCTTGGCATAACTTTAAAAATACTTCACTAAACAGAATAAAATTTAATTGGGTCTTAGGGGACCCCAAAACGAACAGAATAAGGCGGATCCGGCCAAAATCGGTACAGCCAGTTCTGAGATAATCGTGTGGAAAAAAAAATCATGTCTACACACATCCCCACAGGCATTTGTTCAGAATTTGATTCTGAGTCGATAGGTATACGTGAAGGTATATCTAGGAGTCGTATTTAAGAAGTTCATTTTTCGAGTGATTTTATAGCCTTGCCTCAGTGAGGTGAGGAAGGCAAAAACACTAAAAACGTTTTAAAAATTCTCCCATTTTCCGTTACTCGACTGTAAAAAATTTTGGAACATGTCATTTTATGGAAAATTTAATGTACTTTTCGAATCTACATTGACCCAAAAAGGTCATTATTTTATTTAGAACAAAATTTTTCATTTTAAAATTTCGTGTTTTTTCTAACTTTGCAGGGTTATTTTTTAGAGTGTAACAATGTTCTACAAAGTTGTAGAGCAGACAATTACAAAAATTTTGATATATAGACATAAGGGGTGTGCTTTTTTTTTTTTTTTTTTTTTTTTTTTTTTTTTTTTTTTTTTTTTTTTTTTAATTTATATTTATTCAAATTTCTTTTCCATGTACATTCATTCAGTTAAAATATTATTGAGTGTCCAATCACAAACGATGACTTTTCACCTCAATTTTAAATACTAGCAACTTTCATTTATTCATGAAATATTGTAGCTTTCGCTATTCAGTGATTTCAAATGTAGGAGGTCCTACATGTACAAAAGGGAAAAGGGATACCTTAAAACTAACTTATAAACTATATAAAGAGCGGATCAATGCAGCTGAAGACTGCAATGATTTTTGTCGAAATGCATCAATTATCTTATTGGACATAACATCCAAAGTGTCAACTTCGGCTAATTGATGAAGTTCACTGGTGCTGAACCAGGGAGGAAGTTTCAGAATCATTTTCAGAATTTTGTTCTGAATCCTCTGAAGTTTTTTCTTCCTGGTTAAGCAACAGCTTGTCCAGATCGGCACAGCATAAAGCATGGCAGGTCTGAAAATTTGTTTATAAATTAACAGTTTATTCTTGAGACAAAGTCTAGAATTCCTGTTTATAAGTGGATACAAACATTTAATATATTTGTTACATTTAACCTGGATACTTTCAATGTGATCCTTGTAAGTAAGGTTTTTGTCAAAACCAAGTCCAAGATATTTCACTTGATCCTCCCACTTTAAATTTACCTCATTCATCTTTATAATGTGATGACTTTTTGGTTTAAGAAAATCAGCCCTTGGTTTGTGAGGGAAAATAATAAGTTGAGTTTTTGCAGCATTTGGAGTAATTTTCCATTCTTTCAAATAAGAATTGAAAATATCCAAGCTTTTTTGTAATCTTCTTGTGATGACACGAAGGCTTCTGCCTTTGGCGGAGATGCTTGTGTCATCAGCAAAAAGTGATTTCTGACATCCTGGGGGCAAATCAGGCAAGTCAGAAGTAAAAATATTGTATAAAATTGGACCCAAAATGCTTCCTTGAGGGACGCCAGCACGTACAGGTAGTTGATCAGATTTGCTATTCTGATAACATACCTGCAGAGTACGATCCGTCAAATAATTTTGAATAATTTTCACGATATAAATCGGAAAATTAAACCTTTTCAATTTCGCAATCAATCCTTTATGCCAAACACTGTCAAATGCTTTTTCTATGTCTAGAAGAGCAGCGCCAGTAGAATAGCCCTCAGATTTGTTGCTTCGAATTAAATTTGAAACTCTCAACAACTGATGAGTAGTTGAATGTCCAAGGCGAAATCCAAACTGCTCATCAGCGAAAATTGAATTTTCATTAATGTGCGTCATCATTCTATTAAGAATTATTCTTTCGAATAATTTACTAATAGATGAAAGCAAACTAATGGGCCGATAGCTTGAGGCTTCAGCAGGATTTTTATCCGGTTTCAAAATCGGAATTACTTTGGCATTTTTCCAACTACTGGGAAAATATGCCAAATCAAAACATTTGTTGAAAATTTTGACCAAGCAACTTAAAGTTGCTTCTGGTAATTTTTTAATTAAAATGTAAAAAATGCCATCCTCACCAGGGGCTTTCATATTTTTAAATTTTTTGATAATAGATTTTATTTCATTCAGATCCGTATTAAAAACTTCATCTGATGAAAATTCTTGTTCAACAATATTCTGAAATTCTATTGAAATTTGATTTTCAATAGGACTCAAAACATTCAAGTTGAAATTATGAGCACTCTCAAACTGCTGAGCAAGTTTTTGAGCTTTTTCCCCATTAGTTAATAGAATATTATCACCATCTTTTAAAGAAGGGATGGGTTTTTGAGGTTTCTTAAGAACCTTTGAAAGTTTCCAAAAAGGTTTGGAATAAGGTTTAATTTGTTCGACATCTCTTGCGAACTTTTCATTTCGCAGGAGAGTGAATCTGTGGTCAATAACCTTTTGCAAATCTTTTTGAATTCGCTTCAGTGCAGGATCACGAGAACGTTGATACTGTCTTCGGCGAACATTTTTCAGACGAATCAGAAGCTGAAGATCGTCATCAATAATGGGAGAATCAAATTTGACTTGGACTTTAGGAATAGCAATATTCCTAGCATCCAAAATTGCATTAGTTAAAGATTCCAATATCAGCTTTGGTTTCTAAAACAATATCATGATTTAAATTATTCTCAATATGATGCTGATACCTGTCCCAATTAGCTTTGTGGTAATTAAACACAGAACTATTGGGTCTGGTAACTGCTTCATAAGAAAGTGAAAAAGTTACTGGAAGATGATCAGAATCAAAATCAGCATGAGTCACTAAAGGACCACAATACTGACTTTGATTTGTCAACACCAAATCAATTGTTGATGGATTTCTAACAGAAGAAAAGCAAGTTGGCCCATTCGGGTATAAAACCGAATAAAGACCAGAAGTGCAATCTCTGAACAGAATTTTACCATTGGAATTTACTTTTGAATTATTCCAAGATTGGTGTTTGGCATTAAAATCACCGATGATCAAAAATCGAGATCTATGCCGAGTAAGTTTATTCAAATCCCCTTTGAAATAATTTTTATTTTCCCCAGTGCATTGGAATGGCAAATATGCAGCTGCAATCATAATTTTCCCAAAAGAAGTTTCAAGTTCAATGCCCAAACTTTCAATAACTTTTAACTTAAAGTCACGTAACGTGCTATAAGTCATACTACGGTGGATAACTATTGCAACTCCACCGCCATTTCGATTCATTCGGTTATTAGTTATAACTTTATAATCTGGATCACTTTTCAAATAAGTGCCAGTTTTTAAAAATGTTTCGGTTATAACAGCAACATGCACGTTATGAACTCGTAAAAAGTTGAAAAATTCATTTTCTTTCGCTTTTAAAGAGCGAGCATTAAAATTCATAATATTGATGGAATTACTTAGATCCATGATTAAACTTCAGGGTAAGAACAACATCATTCGCAAATTTTAATCCAATCTGGATTGCTTCCATCATGGATGTAGCATTACTCATTGTTTGAATCAAACCAAACAGTGAGTTTTGCAAAAAAGTCATTTTTTCAAACGTAACATCGCCGAGATCAGAAGATCCCAAAGCGTTACCAGCAGAAACATTTTCAAATGAAATTTGAGGTACCTGGCCAATTTCAGGAAGAATTGCAGAGGATTTGAAATTTTTGGATGTACCTGAAACAGCGGCAGCATAGGAAATACCGTTGCCTGTTTCAATGGTAGAAGTATTTTTTCTAGCTCTCTCATTAGAGGGAGATAGCAAAAACGTTTGATTTAAAGTTTCAGGTACAACCTGACTTTGAGAAAATTTCGGTTTGGATTTCGGCTGATGTTTAGCACGAGAATCCAAAACCTTTTTTCTGATGGGGCAATCCCAGAAATTTGATTTGTGATTTCCACCACAATTTGCACATTTAAATTGGGTGACTTCTTTCACGGGACAATTGTCCTTGTCGTGAGAAGAATCCCCGCAAACCATGCATTTTGGAACCATGGCGCAATGATCAGTACCGTGACCGAATGCCTGGCAACGCCGGCACTGGGTCAGATTCTGGCCATTACCGCCATGTTTCTTAAAATGCTCCCACTTTACCCGTACATGGAACAAAAACTGAACTTTGTCCAAAAGTTTCAAATTGTTGATTTCATTTCTGTTGAAATGAATCAGATAAAATTGTGAAGTCAAACCAAAGCGAGAAATATTCCCGTTTGATTTTTTCTTCATTGGTATTACTTGGGATGGGGCAAATCCAAGCAACACCTTAAGTTCGTTTTTGATCTCATCCACCGACAAGTCGTTGGAGAGACCTTTCAAGACCGCCTTGAATGGCCGAGCATTCTTGGTCTCATACGTGTAGAAATTGTGTTTGTGGTTTTTCAAATAACCAACAAAAGTTTGGTGATCTTGTAAAGATTCCGTCAACAAGCGACATTCTCCTCTTCGACCAAGCTGGAACGAAACTTTCAAATTGCAAGTTTCCTTGCAATTCTTCAGTTGCGTTCGAAAGCTGGCCAAATCGGAGACGGAAGTCACAACAATTGGCGGAGCCTTTACTCGTTTCTCGACGGCAGAAGGCTCAGTACGAGGAGAAGGTTCCTTGTCATCAGTTTCGGATAAAACACCGAAACTGTTTGCCAATGGAATTGGAGGATTGACCTCACATTCAGAATCAGAATCAGACCTCAGAAGAGGCTGTTTTCTTTTTCTGTTTCCGTTAGCCGGTTTAGCGTTCAAACGCTTCACCGACGTAACGACCAAATCTTCAGAAGATTTGCGTTTACCTTTGTTTTGACGCATTTTGCAAGCAAAGTTCTCTTAAAAAGATGGCTTCGTTTGTAAAATACAACAAAATTTCAGGTGGGGTTAGTCTTGAAAAGACTGTTTAGAATTTTGGAAAATAACTCAGGTAGTCTTTAAAAAGACTGTGAATTTTGTTTTGAAATAACTCTGAGCTTAGGTAGTAAAAAATACCGCAGCTCTAGTGTCCGTTCACCACGAAGGTTCGCAAGACACTGAGACATAAGGGGTTGGTTTGCTTATAAACATCACGAGTTATCGTGATTTTACGAAAAAAAAGTTTTGAAAAAGTTGGTCGTCATCGAGCATGGCCGTTCATGGTCACCCGCGACAGACACGGACGACGAAACAAAGAGAAACGCAAAAAGTAACTTTTTCAGTGTTTTTTTCGATGAAAAATACGTTTTTTCGGAATTCTGAGTACGCCATCAAATCGGGCGTCTAATTTTACATAAAAGTCCCTTTGACACCAAATTTCTATCTCATCACCGTTTCAGGCTGCAAATTATTGAAAAACACCTCTTTTTTCGCAAGTTCAAAAATTGAAGGGGTCGTACCGCCCCTCCGTCACGAGATATAAAAAAAACGGCCCTCGGATTCGTAATCAGGGACAAAAGTTACCCCTTAGGACAAAGTTTCACGCAAATCGAAGAGGGGTCAGGGCAACTTTTTCCGATTTCGTGTGAGTTGGTAGAGAATTACCCAAACCTATTTTATTCTGAAAACATAAATCGCTCATAAATCCTAGATTTTTAAAAATTCAAGAGTCTATTCTGATTAGAAAGATCAATAATGCCAAATTTCATCAGCAAAGTTTCATTCATTAAAAAAAAACAAAATACATAAAAAAGAAAATAAATCAGGACTTAAATTTAAAGAATGAAATGAATGAAATGAATGAAATGAATGAAATGAATGAAATGAATGAAATGAATGAAATGAATGAAATGAATGAAATGAATGAAATGAATGAAATGAATGAAATGAATGAAATGAATGAAATGAATGAAATGAATGAAATGAATGAAATGAATGAAATGAATGAAATGAATGAAATGAATGAAATGAATGAAATGAATGAAATGAATGAAATGAATGAAATGAATGAAATGAAATGAATGAAATGAATGAAATGAATGAAATGAATGAAATGAATGAAATGAATGAAATGAATGAAATGAATGAAATGAATGAAATGAATGAAATGAATGAAATGAATGAAATGAATGAAATGAATGAAATGAATGAAATGAATGAAATGAATGAAATGAATGAAATGAATGAAATGAATGAAATGAATGAAATGAATGAAATGAATGAAATGAATGAAATGAATGAAATGAATGAAATGAATGAAATGAATGAAATGAATGAAATGAATGAAATGAATGAAATGAATGAAATGAATGAAATGAATGAAATGAATGAAATGAATGAAATGAATGAAATGAATGAAATGAATGAAATGAATGAAATGAATGAAATGAATGAAATGAATGAAATGAATGAAATGAATGAAATGAATGAAATGAATGAAATGAATGAAATGAATGAAATGAATGAAATGAATGAAATGAATGAAATGAATGAAATGAATGAAATGAATGAAATGAATGAAATGAATGAAATGAATGAAATGAATGAAATGAATGAAATGAATGAAATGAATGAAATGAATGAAATGAATGAAATGAATGAAATGAATGAAATGAATGAAATGAATGAAATGAATGAAATGAATGAAATGAATGAAATGAATGAAATGAATGAAATGAATGAAATGAATGAAATGAATGAAATGAATGAAATGAATGAAATGAATGAAATGAATGAAATGAATGAAATGAATGAAATGAATGAAATGAATGAAAAAACGAGGGAGGGTGACAAAAATAAAAAAAGATATTAAAATTGAAATTACGAGTCATGGTTTTAACATTTTAATAAAAAAAAGTGTTTTATAATGCATCATACACCTGTTTCCAAATATCAAGTGTTCACAAAAAATATTTTTTTGCGAATTTTTGTTTTTTTTTGCGGTGCTGTTGGAATTTTAAAAAAATTCAAAACATTTCTAAACAAGCCCAAACATGCTAAATATGTTTATCAATGCAGAAAAAAATCATTTTAGATTGTTCTCAGTTGATTTGACTTCTATTTTCATGAAAATTTTTAAGCTTTTTAGAAAAATAATTTTTTGTCTTCTGATTTTTCTGTCCAGTTTTAAAGCACATAAACTTTGAAAAATATTTGCAACGGCTTCCTGTTGAATGAACTTCCAACTTCATTATTTTTTTTAATTTTTAAGACACTGATTATTTTGTTCTAATTTTTTTGGGAAAATTTGAAAAACGGAGGGTAATTTTCGAAACAAAATAATGTTTGCCACAAATTTAAGCAAGTGCATAGCTTCCTTACCTACCTGCGAGTGCCACAGATTTCGCTGGAAAGAAATGGAAACAGCTGATTTTTCCACCGCATCGAGCTCAACAAAAAAAAAACGGAAGAAATTATAATAAATTATGCAGATAAATATACATGACGTTTCATATTTCTTCTACCCGCCGCGCCGCCTCGGTGGCCATTGCGATGGCCAAGGCTCTCTACAAAGATAGTAAACAGATAATAAATTTCCCGCAGATTATTGTGCCCAGATAAGTCCAAACCATCCAACGACTGCGACAACACACACCGCGATTGCAATGCAATTGCAATTGCAATAAAAGTAAAATGCCACCCCCCTTCCCGCCACTTTCCCTTCCCATGTCGTTTCTGGATGGAATTGATTGGAGGACCGCACGCGGGACTTTTGATGAAGCGATTTGCGAAGGCTTTAAAGTGGGCTTCCACCTCTCTCTCTCTCTATCTCTCTATATCTTTGGAAAGGGACAACTCAGTTCCAGTGTGGAGGGAATGCCAAGTGACTTCAGTGCCACTTGGTCCAGAAAACGATGGCCTTTGTTGGGACATCTAGGCAAGGGATTTTTGGTGAAGAGTTCTTGGAAATATATCCTGAAAGCACATTCTTGAATTACTTAAATGTTTTTTAAATCGTATCAAACATAGAACGAGATTTGGAAACATTCAATAATTACTTATTTCAATAATATGTTTTCAAAAAGCTAGAAAAAGTTATTAATTATAAATAATTATAGGGCGGAAATTTGAAAAAAAAATAAGGTAATCAAAAAAAATCAAAAGCCACAAATTGACTTCCCATGCAAATTTCGGCCTGTCATCAAACCTTCAAAACATCGACCTGCCGACAAGTTGATCGCTACCGAACGGTCGCCCCGGGGGCAAATTTGCTGCTCAACCTTGTCTGTGCCTTGCTGCCTTGTTCACGCGCGCTGTAAAGTAAGAAATTAAATCGCTAACCTTTTCCCAGCCCGAGGAAGAAACGCGCCAAATTCGCGAAAACCCCAGCTCCTTCTGGGTGGGGCCGCCCCGCCTCAACAACCGCCAATTTATTGACCCATTTCGAAGTCACAATGCCATTAGCGGCATGACAGTTTGGGTTCGAATCTTGTCACGTGAGCCACAACAATCGTCGGTAAAGTTCGTGTTCGAGGGACACAATCAATCGGTGACGGGGGGGGCTAAGGGGAAAAAGGCCAATCCCCTAACAAATTGACCACGATAGGCCTCCGTGTTCGTGAACAACACCTTTCGCGAAAGAACCCCTTTTCCTGAGGTCAATCGGTGGAATGGCACAAAAAAGTTTGCAAATCATTTGCCCTCGAGGGGAATCAATGGATTTGCAGTTGCTAAGGCGTTAGGTCCCTAAACCAAAAAATTACAGTTGTGTAGGGTGACTTTGGAATGGTTGATTTTTAATGGTCAAAAATGTTTTTCATGTCTACATTTATCTTTCAAATATTTTGTATAAAAATTAAATTTTAATTATAAATGTTGTGCACGCTCTATTTAAAAATGTTAAGAATAATAATTTACAAAACAGCCATTTCCCGATAATCAAAATTCAATTTGTTTTATTTTAAAGGGTTGGTGGAGACAGAATGAGCCACCCTTAGCCTTAAGCTATTACATTTATTCAGACCAATTCGTGGCTGTCGTGATACCTTGTTGCACTTGCATTTTGGGTTAAATTAATTTAACAACGTCACAGAGTAACACAGAGTTAACACTGCCACTTGATTTTTGATTCCACTTTGTGGGACCGTAAAACGGGGTGACGTTGAGAGGTATGAGATTTTTCCGCAAAATGAAGAGAACAAATTACATACGTACGGAATGGTTTAGGATCATACTTGTGTGAGACCATTGTGTAAGCTTGTGTAAGCTTAGTATCTAATATCAGTGGGATTTCTTTCATTTTTATTCCTTTAGCACAGAACGACACCATTTTCACTTTAACTCCAAAATATGTATTCTTAGATTTTTCTTAATCTTATTTTAACATTTTTCACTATGCCCCGTGGCATTTTGGTTGAATCTGTGCATCGTAGCACTTACACCGAATAATCAACTCCAACTCCCAACTGCAACTCTCAACTCCCACTCTTAACTCTTTCCTAATTTCAACTCCCCTGATTCTAAATCTAACTTAGGCTTTTATACTCTGAAGCGTTTTTAGTCAAGACGCATGCGCAATATTCATCTCTACGGGAGTAGCTCAGCCACGTGCGTTTTGACTACACCGCGTTGATCTTGAAATCTTTCTGCTCGAAAATTCTCAGCAGGGATCCTGGCAGAGTTCATGACCCTTCTGTTTTCGCTTTGTGCTTTTCCTTCCATCCTCCTACTGTGTTTATTTATATCTTAACCTACGTGCTCCTAGAAATATAACACTTGACTCGTGTCAACATGTGTTAATGAGTGCATCTGAAGATGTTGCACTTCGTCTGATTGTAAAGACCAATGTACTTCTGACAAATTCTTCCCTGTTGGTCGAACTAAAAATCTAAATTTATATTCTGATTAACTGAGGGTCGCTACACCAGATTCCGTCCGGGAAATCGCCTGCCGAGGATGACCAGTGCGGACTGACATCCGATCTGGCCGAGTGTCACTCGAGGAAAAGAGGACGAGAGCTGGACCTGCTTTGCCAGCTGTCACCGAATCGTTCGCGTGGCTGCGTCCATGCGCTGTCAGTGCTTGGCTGCGTCGAGCCCAGCGTACGAGGGGCTTATTTGACTACATCTAATGGAGTGCGTTCGCATTCACCGCAACAGGGTGTATCACGCCACACATCTCTCCTCTTCTCCATAAAAAACAAAATCTTACAAGTTTTAAGCCACATACTTCTTTTGGTCCACAATCGGCTCGCTCTTTAGCTGATAGTCCATGACTCGGTCAACCGTTTTCCCATCTCGGCATTTAAGCTTTTCGGCCAATTTTAGAGCTTGCCCAATAAATTAGTGGTAGTTCATGAAAGATGTTGCAATATTCAAACCTATCCAATATTTCTCTCAAACTCTCAGTTTTACAAGATTAAATAAGCATCAGATAAACATCATCAATCTCTGAAAAGATTAAAAAAAATACTGCTACGGAAATGTAAACATACATAATCAGACACCCAGATATTGCTGCCTTTCTACCTTTCTCTCTCTCACACTCTTTCTCTATCTACATTTCTCTATCTAGCTTTTCTCTCTCACTATATCTACCTTTCTCTCTCTCTTTCTACCTTTCTCTCTCTCTCTCTCTCTCTCTCTCTCTCTCTCTCTCTCTCTCTCTCTCTCTCTCTCTCTCTCTCTCTCTCTCTCTCTCTCTCTCTCTCTCTCTCTCTCTCTCTCTCTCTCTCTCTCTCTCTCTCTATCTACCTCTCTCTCTCTACCTCTCTCTCTCTCTCTCTATCTACCTCTCTCTCTCTATCTACCGTTCTTTCTCTCTACCTTTGTCTATCTCTATTTCTAACTTTCTCTCTTTCTACATTTCTCTCTATCTTCCTCTCTATTTCCCTCTCGCTGATTTTAGTTCCTTCTTTATACAACTATGCTTGTTCTCATAATTCTAACACATTTCCTAGAAACGCAATTCCTCGCTACCTTCTAGCCCAAGTTTACGCTTAAAAATTCACTGCTTAGCGTATCGTTACCATCCTATCAAAGCTTTATAGTTTATAGCTAATATAGTAACAACAATAGCGGCAATTCAGATTATTACCACGTCAAACCGGCCTACCGTGCCCACGCAACTCAATCTTATCTTGGAACAATCGCGGCCTTCCAGGCTATTTACCACGGCGGGTCACTCAGACCCACCGTGCCCAACGCGATAACGTGTTCCACCAATCGCGGCTTTCCAGGCTACTTACCACGGCAGGCCCATCTGACCTCCGCGCCCAACGCGCTTCTTTTTTCTTGGAACAATCGCGGCCTTCCAGGCTATTTTCCACGGCGGGTCAATCTGACCCACCGTGCCCAACGCGATAACGTGTTCCACCAATCGCGGCCTTCCAGGCTACTTACCACGGCAGGCCCATCAGACCTCCGTGCCCAACGCGATTCTTTTTTTTCTTGGAACAATCGCGGCCTTCCAGGCTATTTACCACGGCGGGTCACTCAGACCCACCGTGCCCAACGCGATAACATGTTCCACTAATCGCGGCCTTCCAGGCTACTTACCACGGCAGGCCCATCTGACCTCCGTGCCCAACGCGATTTTCGAAAATGATTTGACTTTCTGTCAAATTCAATTTCACCAAAAACTTGCTCCAACCATTGAGCAAACTTCCGCACACAACCACAAATCTTTATTTCACCGATTCTTGTCCACTTGCCACACTCTACTTACGATGAAAACAAACTTGCCAAAACTTTATTCCGACGACCTTCCTCACACACTTCCCTACTTTTCCACTTTCCTTGGCAGACGATTTCCCGCAGATTCTTTTAAATTGCAAATAAAAATGCAACTCCGTCACGGTCGCCAATGTGTGAGACCAGATTCCGTCCGGGAAATCGCCTGCCGAGGATGACCAGTGCGGACTGACATCCGATCTGGCCGAGTGTCACTCGAGGAAAAGAGGACGAGAGCTGGACCTGCTTTGCCAGCTGTCACCGAATCGTTCGCGTGGCTGCGTCCATGCGCTGTCAGTGCTTGGCTGCGTCGAGCCCAGCGTACGAGGGGCTTATTTGACTACATCTAATGGAGTGCGTTCGCATTCACCGCAACAGGGTGTATCACGCCACACAATACTGACCGTGGTAGAGATGTGTTCAAAGTACCTCAAGAAGAACTTTTCATAAAATATTGAAAAGTTAAAAAGTTAGTTAACTAAAATTTGAAATAAAAACAACGTTTATAAAAGTTTCTCAATGAACATGATTTTGAATCGGAAAATGGAATGCATTTTTGGATTCTTTGGACAATTTTCCACTAGGAGAAGGTAAAATTAGTTTGTAAATAATAAATAAATAATAATACACAATTAAAAAATTTCCAAATTTGTAGGCAATTTCAGTTATACTAATTTCATGTAAAATGTGAAAACTTGTGATTCGTGCTTCGAATTCAGTTTAAAATGCAATATAAATCGATATTTATAAAAACAAAACCAGGTTAATCGAATATCAGGAAAAATTCCGACTTTTTAACTATTTTCCTAAAATTTATATGTATTTTGTTTAAAAGCCTATAAACGTAGCAAACTAAATATAAACAATGCTTTTTTTTCTTGAAAACTATATAAGCAACCTTAGTGATGGCACTTTTGACGTAAAAAAATGTTTGAACACATTAAATCTGATTTAAACAAGAAAAAATATGACTTTCAAAGTCACCCCGGAATTTAAACTAAGAATTTTTAACGTAACTATCTTAACACTATTGAAAGAACTTTATTCAGAAATAGTGCATAAACTTTGTGTGGCCTTCCCCAGTACATGTTTTAAAAATAATGATCTTTAAAAAAAAACCTTATCAGTTGGAAAATATTCCAAAAATAAATCTAAATTCTATTAAAGTCGACCCCGGTCCACGGTACATAGCACACCTGCTACCAGCATGGAGCCCATAAATAAAATGACATTTCTCCAAACTGTCGCTCTGGGTTCTGGGCGACTCTGTGGCCTCACCTTTTGACCTTCAAAGATCATCAAAACCCATTTTCAATTCTCCGATTTTCAATAAAAACCGAAAAAAAACTCCGTGCATTGTTGTGACTTTTCAGATGAAAAAAGTTTCATTCTTGTCGAGCAATTTTGACACACCATGAAAATTGATGTAAGTACGACAACTGGCCAAAGGGATTTCAGGTCAGAACGCGTTTGACACACGAACAAGCCCAACAACGGTAACCATTTGTAACTATAACTCAGGACTCCGGCCACAAATTCAACCAAATTTTAGACAATGCACAGAATGGTCAGCCAAACAAATCGTGTTTGTTATTGTTTACATTGCGAGCTCACCCAGTCGGCCTGGGTTCGATCCTAGAAGGTCCCGGTGACAAATTTTGAGACGAGATTTGTCTGATCACGCCTTCCGTCGGATGGGGAAGTAAATGTTGGCCCCGGTCTAACCTAGAGGTTAGGTCGATAGCTCAGTCCAGGTGTAGGAGTCGTCTCCCTGGGTCCTGTCCCGGTGGAGTCGCTGGTAGGCAGTTGGACTCACAATCCAAAGGTCGTCAGTTCGAATCCCGGGGTGGATGGAAGCTTAGGTGTAAAAAGAGGTTTGCAATTGCCTCAACAATCAAGCCTTCGGACACCTAGTTTCGAGTAGGAATCCCGAAATCGGGAACGCCAAGGCAATGCTGTAGAGCGAATAATTTGATTTGATTTGCGAGCTCTTGTTTTTGTTTAGTGTTTTTATCGGAACGTCGGAAAAGCAACGCGACGTGCGACAAGATGGCACGACAGCGTCGAATAGTAACACAACGGTAAAAAGATGTCAAATAAAACACCACACCAAAAACGATGTTCGAATTAATTTTTTGATGTTAAAATACATTTTAACTTTTAGATATTATTTAATAGAACTTAAATTTTACGGGAATCAATTTGTAAGGCGGCATTGGCAATTTTTTTTTTAATTTTAAAACATGACCATAACACCATTATAACTATTTTTTTTGAATGTATGACAAAAGGTCGAAAGACATAAGATCGATAGTGGACAAAGGTCGAATGGACAAAAGGTCGAATGCCCAAAGGTCGAAAGGTCGAATGGACAAATGGTCGAAAGTGGACAATAGGTCGAAGAGACAAAAGGTCGAAAGGACAGAAGTCGAATTTAAAAAAACATTTTACAAAACTCAACTTTTGATGTTTGCCTAAAAACACAATGTTGAAAAGTAACTATGAAAAGGGGATCTGAACGTTTTTCTTTGATTTCACATCTATATTTAAAAAAAAATTAGAGGTCTTCTAAATAAAAACATGCTCTCGGATTGTTGGAGACACATCATAAAAAAAGAAGTCAAACTTTTTCTGGAAGACCTGCTCATATTTGAAATAATGGAAAAAACTCATCAAAATAGTATGATAAACAAGAAAAAGTTGTTATTTAAAATTAAAATAAACTTCCAGAATATTTCAAAAGTCGAACTTTTGTTTTAAGGAACTGCTCATGTTTGAAATAATGAACTTCTAGTCGAACTATTTTTTGGAAGAACTCCTCATGTTTGAAAGAATAGAAAAAATCACAAAAATATTTTGACAATCCAGAATAGGTTTTTATAATAAATAAAAATATAAATCCAAAATATTTTAGAAAGTGAACTATTTTTTTAACAGCGCTGCTCATGTTTAAAAGAATGGAAAAAACTCAAAAAATATTTTGACAATCAAGAAAAGGTTGTTTTTAAAAATAAAATTTTAAAAATATTTCGGAAGTCCTACTTTTTTTGAAAGAACTGCTCATATTTGAAAGAATGGAAATCTTCTCAAAAAAAATGGTTTGGAAGTATTTTTTTGTTTAACAAAGTTCATTGCTATAAGTATGGATAAACCAAGGATAAACTCACTGAAAAAAAATTAGATTTGTTTGTGAGAAAAAAAAATTCAAGGGTTCTTAGAAGTTTAGAATTATAATTATTTGTTTAATTTTTTCACATTCGATCTTTTGTCCTTTCGACTTTTGTCTACTTTCGACCTTTTGTCCACATTCGACCTTATGTCTTTGGACTTTTTGGCATTCGACATTTTGTCCATTTGACCTTATGTCTTTCGACCTTTTGTCGCACATCCCTATCTTAACTACATCAAACCGATAGCTCAACTGATCAAGGACAAAAATTACCCCTTAGGACAAAGATTCACACAAATCGAAGAGGGGTCGAGGCAACTACTGAGTTGACGGAGAATCACCCAAAAACAATCATCAACAGAAAGCAATATTATCTTACCTTTGGATAACAATTTACTAACATAAATATGTACTGAAAGTGTTGTAAATAAATGATAGAAAAAAGTATCATTTGATGATCATTGCACCAAAATATCAGAAAGTTTATCGATCGTCACGATAGCTTTTGAGTACTTTTCCTTTAGTTCATGACTGACTGCATGAGCAGTTTCTTTCTATCACTCCTTCCCTTATTTTCGTTCACAAAAACTCGCCGAAGATTCTTTTGTTTTCTCAGAAAATCGCAAAAAAATGAACACGAGTTGAGGATTGTCAATCAACCACCCAATAAGTCCTGCTAAACAGCTTTGAAAATTTTGTTTTGTTGCTACTTTTGGCACTACGCTCTGTTGAGGGGAAACATTGTAAATGTGTGAATAAAAGAGAAACAAAAAATCTCACATAAGATTGTATAAACCCTAGTTATAAACCAACAATTCTTTATGCTTAAAAATTTCGCGACGGAAAGAAGGGCAGTGAAAGTTGGGATATGAGATTTTGGGCATGATATTTGTAATTGCTGAGAAATGAAACCCTTATCGCTATGAACTGAATCCCTGACTGTAAAGTTCTACTTGTATAAATTAATTCTTCAGCTATAAATTATTCTTCAAAATACTCCAGTCGTACAATTTCCCCTCATTGCACGGCAAACAAAAATCCTCCCCCACTAAAAGTGGATAGTTTACCCGGCACTCTAGGGAAGGTTAACTGGCACTCAAGCTACATCTCGTCACCCCTAGGTCTTCTCGAGTCTCTCTCAACCGGGCAACCCGGAGTCAGCATTTATGGCTTTGCAACGAAACATTAACAAAGGGCGCTCCCGCCAGAGTCACTTTCCAATCGGGGGGTGCTATTTGCACCTCGATTAGCCAAAGTTTATTGCCACGTGGCCACTGCAGGCAACCACTAATGCCACTTTCATGCTAAACAGCCTTTTAAAGAGTCGGTTAGGTCCAAAGTCGATAGCAGGTTGCTGGTTTTGTGCGTTACGTGATTGCAACAGCTGAGCGCCGCGAAATTTACTGCATCTTTGAGTCTGCGAGACCCTTCGGCTTAAGCCCAGAGGTCATAAAAAAGTGAAAAGTGCCAAGTCCCTTCCGACAGCTGGGCAACGTTTTACTTCCGAAGGGATTTCACTTTCCCTTACCGAAAGGCAGTTTGAATCAAACATTCAAAACTTGATTTATTTCAACACATTCACATTGTATGACGAAAATCAACGTACATAGATAAAACAATCATTGCTCTAGGAAAACAAACGATTTTTCACACGACTATTAACAACAAAAAACAGCATATGCGTGTATTACTATGCCGATTATCAACAACTAATTATAGGGAAATTTTCTCAAGTTCAACCTAATATTGAACCATGCTGCCATCTTTTTCTGAATATTTTTTGCTAAAATTTTTTTTTTTTTATTTTCTAGAATAATTACTCTTCAAAATGGAATAAGAACTTAATCGTAAGTCTGCCTAACATACAGACGTTTCCCCTAGCTTACAAATTACCTTTACTAGAAAATAAACGCATACGATCTGCTGAATCAGAGACTTGCTGACATAGGGGAACTATACCCTTTCTCAGCCTATTTCTATTATCGGCCTTTCAGTACTTTGATCATGAATTACAGCTTAAATGAAGTGTTTTTGACTGTTTCAAAATAATAAATAGCTCAAATTAAAGTGAGCAAGCAACTCTTCATTGTTGATACATCTGAAAATGTTGATTTAATAGCGGAAAACGGCAGAAGTGATGAGAATTGGTCGAACGGCTTAGTGTGATTAAAATGGGTATATTTCCCCTAATTATAAGTTAACTTAAAGAAACACGAGTAAATCTGGCGAAAAAAATATTTCTACAAACGTTAAAATTTAGTAAAAACTGGATTCAGATAATATATCAATACCCGTGTGCTCTATTGTTCTATCCAGATAGGAATCCCAGCAAGCTTAGTACAAAAGAGACACCGGCATCGATTTATTATGGGCTACTAAGAAATAGTGATTTGACACAACATATTTAAATGGTTTTACTGATGCAATTTAGAATCAAAATCTCAAGTATTTTATGCAACAGTTCAAAGAATGTAGATTTGAAAAAAAAAACTTATTTCATAGTTTTTTTTAATCAATGTTCTTGTATTGATTTTTTTTATTTTGGTTTCATATTGCTATTTTGCAAAATCCGAGACAATATTTAACTCAGGGGTGACCAAAGTATGATCATCTAAAATGGAACACTTGTAAAGTGATTTCATTTTTTTTTTAAATTTAAGATTATTACAAAAATAGCTATTTTTATTTTTTTGTTAATATAAAAACATATGATTTATTAATAAAGTTACGATGGGAAAGAGGTTTCGGAGTCACCAAGTCTCGACAGCAGGCGTTTTGATAGTGCCAGCTTCAAGCTGTAGGAAGTAGTTTTATTAGATGAATTCAAGGTTAGTACAATAAATTTAATTCTTACAGTTTTAGTGCACCGTAGGGGCGATTTGGAACGTGGGTCAATGTCTACCGTAGAACTAGTGATCGACTTGTGAATAAACTTTTTATGTTTACTTTCGCTCGGCTTCTGATCGTCGATCGCGTGACAGCTGAAGCTTCGGGTCCGTGGGACCATCGGCATTTTGGGTACCTTGCAGCGTCGCGATTGAATTGACGGCGGACTACGTCGCAACAAATATTTTTCGAAACATTTTTTTTTTAAATCTTAATAATAAGAACAATTTTACACGATTCAATGTGAGTGAAACTAATAAATATCGTCAAAATATTCATAAAACATTTTTGGAAATGTTTATAAAACGTTTAAATTTGACTAAGGTAGAAATCTGTAATAGATTCAAAAGTATTCTATATTAATTTGAAAGTCATAATGACCATTTTTATGATCTGA
This sequence comes from Culex pipiens pallens, assembly GCF_016801865.2. Lineage (NCBI taxonomy): Eukaryota > Metazoa > Arthropoda > Insecta > Diptera > Culicidae > Culex > Culex pipiens. The sequence continues at coordinate 31,841,081 of NC_068939.1, forward strand.
CTATCAAACTTCCCTCGGGATTCATACTCATGACAGCAGGATAACGAATCTGATCGACAAAATGTTGAAATTGGAGAATTAATGTTGTTGGAAATATTTTACAAAGCTTTTGTTGACCAACCCTCCTCTCCTTCCCCATTTTTAAAAATTGGCTCAAATAATAAGGTGCATAGAATTTTCTTTTGAAATACTTCATAATATCAATGGAAATTTAAGTGCAATCAGCTGTAATCAACTAAAATTGCAATAAGTGTTTTTCGCTAAAATGTTTTGTTTTTTCGTCGAATCTTACATTTTTTGAATATTGAGATTGCAAATTTTACGAGTGTTTTAAACATTTTCTATTTTTTTTTGTGTTTAAATTTCTGGCTCTCAACGACTTTTCTTTAGTTACACTCAATTTCAAGATATAATTAAACCGTTTCATAAATTGTTTAGATAATATGTCACCATTTTCGAAAAAAAACTCTTTAAAATTTAATGAAAAAAATACAGTTTTCTATAAGTGAGTGTTTTAGGTATATTTAAAATAAATTAATTGAATGTACTTGTGTTACATTCAATTCATTTATTTTACATATACCTTAAACACTCACTTTTAGAAAACTGTATTTTTTTGTTTTCTACAATTTTAATTTACGAAAATGTTATTAATTCATGTTTTGTAAAAATAACAGAAATATCAAAAATCTTCAACTGACGTATAATTTCAAATTAAAATAATGTATTTTTTTTTAAATAACCTATTTTGTAAATTTGGCCCGCAAGCTCATTTGAGCTTCGAATTTGGTCCGGCCTTCAAAAACTTTGAGCACTCCTGATTTAACGATTTAATAAAACCAGCAGTGTTGGAAATTAGCTTGCACTTCTAATTTTGTGCAAAATTATATACATCTAAAGATTTAGCAAAAAAGTTCAAAGTGCCGACATGCTTATCCATTTCATTCTCGTGAATTTCAGCTAAAAATGATAAATTCTTCAAAATGACCGAATACTACATCGATTTCGCAAAACAAAAAAAGAAAAACAGTTTTGATTGGAAATAAAAACCCCTAAAAAATCGTCAATTCGATTTCAGATCAGTTGACAAAAAAATCGTTGATTTGATACTCAGGTAAAAAAGACTAAAACCACGGTTTCCCGGAAATTTTCATTCGGCATGATTTTAATCATAGTTGTTTGTTAAACCTTAAAACATTGAAAATTATATATTTCATCAATGCCGATCCACACTTAACTAAAGAACATCTTCTTGTCTGTGGCTGAACTGACCCTTTGCTATTCATCTTCAACTACTCAACCAGATAATTGCGTTAGTGACGCCATTCAGCTTCTCTTGTTAAGAAGGTTGTATTGTGTACTCAATGTATTGATATTTACAACCAATCATCTGCGCTTAAATGTGACGTATGTTATATCAATTTAAACGTTGGAGAATAACGTTACGTAAGATGGACGCAAATAAGGGACACACTCTCTTTTACATATGTCATAAGAATAAATCATAAAATTACAGATGCTTAAATTCAACGACTTTTTTTAGCAGATGACACTTGTCACCTTTGAAAAGTATCTCTTTGTTAAATTTTGTTGTTCATTACAATTATGTGTAGAATAACATTTGATTAAAAAAAAACTAGATGACCGAATTGCATACATTTTTAACCTTGTATAAATGCAATAATCAATAAATAATTGTAATGTCAAAATGATATCAAAAACAAATACATCACACAAATAAATTGGGTATGCCTTCCCATAAAAAAGGAGCACAGAAGGAAGATAAAATTAATCGAATCATCATCATCATCGAATCAAAATTACCAGAAAAATTACTTAGAGTAACGTAATTTAACTGCATTGTATTTATCGCATTAGTTGCAGCTACCCACAGCAAGTTGCACGGAAAGATTTTTTTTGCAGAGATTGTGGCTTGATTTTAAACGGACAAAAAAAGCGAATATTATCGCATGAATTATTTGAATGCCTGCTTAAGGTCAGGATCATTAAGATGCCAACCGCAAATGATGTTGCATAATTTTGGCGATTTAAGAATGCCCGTTCATCCCTTCTATAATAATTTGTCTAAAATCCCATGAGTTTGCTCTTCCACCACATGAAAAATAACAAACAAAAAATCTTCATAGTGCGGTTAAAATTATTGCTACAATTTTCTTAATTAGTAAAAAACTAGTTTCAACGATTTTTTTAAATATTTTTTTTATCAAAATTGGATGAATTCGATGAAACATGTAATACGATTTCACCTCTCTTGTGTATGTCCAAAATTGCTTTTGGGTTTCCCAGCACTGTCTCTAAACATTTTGGTTTTGTAAGTGTAATTCGAGCCGGTTTTGTAAATGTGGACATTGTAATGTCCGAGAATTTAGCGGTGTTTTAATTTGCTTTAATCAACTGAAAAAAATATTTCATAATAATTGTGTGGAAAGCTGCTTATATATTTAATATTATTTCAAGCTGTTAACATCAATTTTGCATTACAAATTTCTGGGATGTAAGGAAATCAGAACCGTTGCTTAGCATTTGAAATGTTTCAGTGAAATGTTTCACATTTTTGGTAAACTAATATTTTAATTTAATTGAACATTGTTTTGGCATTAACTAAATTTGAATTTGATGTGAAAATTCATCGAATGACACAGTTTTGACAATTATTATGCGAACTTATATACAAGTAATTGTTAAAACACGATTAGGTGTCTTGGTTTCGAAGCTTCCGAGAATTCATAGCATGCAATTATAAAGCCTTGCCTCATGATATTTTTTTTCTTTACGTGAATTTCAATTTGCTTATCCTTATATCAATACATTTACAGACTAGAATGTAACAAAATCACACTTTTTTGTGGGCATTTCAGGGGATGATCCCCTAGGTGTACTGAGTCAGAATCCCAAATATGAGCCCGATTGGTTGCGACAGGACCTGGCGCTCCGGCTTTAAAGTTTAAATGGGATTTAACCCGTAAAATCGGTGCGTTTTGGTTTTTGCCATTTTTAAGTCCTTCAACGATTTTTGGATTTTTCAAAAACCTCATGAGCTTATAGTTTGAGTTTCAGGGCACAACTTTGCCGAAGACTGTGAAGAGATTTGATAATTAGTACTGCTTGTACAATGATTTGAAAATAAAAAAACTTTTTGCCATTAATTTGTTTGATTTGTATTGGCAACACTTTCTTTGAACGCGCGCATCCAGAGCCAGGCGTCGTAACTATAGCAACGAAAAAACATCCAGCGTACAACGGTCAAAGTTTGACATATGGAAAGAAAATTTGGATGTTTTGGTTATGTTCTCGATGGTGCCGGAGGATTCGATCACCGGTGCTGCTCTTTTAATCTGTCGTAGAGTCCTGTATTCTATTTGGCAGTGACTCGCAGGATTTAGTGTGGATCTTTTTCGTCTCGACCAGTTGTGGAGCTGGGGGACATGTTAGCGAACCTATGCTCGAACATAGTGCAATTGGTGTCTAATGAATTCGCAAAATATCTAGCCAGAGAACTCTGCTGTATGAAAATAGTATTTACTTATGTTGACAATGCAGTACATTTATTTGTTTATGACCGATTTTATTGCCAAATTGCCATAACTCTTTGATTGATTACAAAGCGAGTGGAAACTCTCACTAAAATGCGTGTCTCTCGAAATATCTTCCGGAATACGGAATATTCAAAATGCATACAACATCCGTGCGTAATAAAGCGCTTTCAAGACAACCGCGTTAGTTGACACTCGAGCAAGGTTTAGAATCGGTTCTGCCTGGGCATCCAACAGAACCCTGAGAGTCAACCGGAGAGCTTCTTGCAGTTCCATAAGAACTTTAGTTCTCAACAATCACAACAACAAAAACAACACGACGCTTGGACAAATACATGCCGACGCCCCGTAGCATGCGTTGCACAGTTTGCCGACAGCGCGCCTCAAAAGCGAGTGTTGCCAGAACGTGTTTTACGTTATCAGAAAAACAAGAGAAAAGATTTTGTAAATTCTGTACCATTTTTCAGAGCGTTCAAATCTCTTCGCAGTCTTCGGCAAAGTTGTACCCTGGAACACAAACTATAAGCTCATGAGGTTTTTGAAAAATCCAAAAATCGTTGAAGGACTTAAAAATGGCAAAAACCAAAAAGCACCGATTTTACGGGTTAAATCCCATTTAAACTTTAAAGCCAGAGCGCCAGGTCCTGTCGCAACCAATCGGGCTCATATTTGGGATTCTGACTCAGTACACCTAGGAGATCATCCCCTGAAATGCCCGTAAAAAAGTGTCATTTTGTTACATCCTATTACAGACATTTAAAAAATAATAGCTTAAATTACTTTGCGTTTTCTTACATTGAAGTATTAAGTTAAGTTATTTTTTTTTCATTTTTTTGGAATTTTGTGAAATAAAAAAAAACACGCTAAAGATGATAAAACTTCACATTGTAAAATTCAATCAATCAAAATTATTTTCACTCAAAATTTTTTATCAATTAATGAATAGTTTTTGAACACGGTATGGAGGAAGCAAAATATTATAAATTTATACGTAGAAAGTTGTGTTACACCTTCCTGATTGTGAGTATGAAATAAAACAAGTGAGAAAAAACAAGAAATTTTAAAATGATTTTTTCCCTAAATGAAAAAATGACGATTCTGGGTTGATTCGAAAAGAACATTAAATTTCCCTTTAAAAAAAAGTGTTCCAAAATTTTTTACAGTCGAGTAACGAAAAATGGCAGAGCTTTTAATACCTTTTTGTGTTTTTTTTTTTTTTCGATGGAAATAGTAGTTTATGCAACAAGTTGCAAAAAGAGGATTTTTTCAGCGCGAGTCGTACATTTATCTAACGAGGTTCACCGAGTTAGATAAATACGACGAGCGATGAAATAGTAGTTTATGCAACAAGTTGCAAAAAGAAGATTTTTTCAGCACGTGTCATACATTTATTAAACGAGGTTCACCGAGTTGGATAAACATGACAAGTGCTGAAAAAATCAATTTTGGCAACGAGTTCCATACAACATTTTTTGCAATTCCTGAAAACACCCTTTGAGTGGAATTATAAGTCAAATATGTATTTTGTCAATTAACCGTTTAAAACAAAATAATGTTGAAAAGTATTTCTTTTCGAAACAAGTCCTGAAAAGTTCGACTTTTCAGCATTTATTTTGAAAAGTTTTTCTATTCGATTCTGTTATTTTTGGTACAGAAAAGTAGGCTTTTTCATCGTTCAAGAATGACAGGAAAAGTAAGTAGTTTCACGACGGAATTGCAAAAATTTTTTTTTTTGAATCTTGAGAACGTCATCAAATCGGGCGACCAATTTTACAAAAAAAAAGTCCCTTCCACACAAAAAACACAAATTATTGAAAAACACCTCTTTTTCGCATGTTACGAAAGTAAGTAAAGTAGGCTGTAAAGTAGGAGTTGGAGCCAGAGCTGGACAAAAGTCCAAGTCGCTAAAATTTCCGATGCCATTTTTGGAGTCCACATAGATATAGAAGATGCTTAACTCCGAAAAACTTTCTGGGAATCTGAGAATACTGCAGAGATATCAATACTTGTCTAAGCAAAGCAAAGCAATCCACTTTAACGACCCCCGGGTCTTTTGTGGTCTCTGTTGCAAGTTTCTGCTTATTTCTAGGCGTCCGAAGGTTATGTGTGGTGAGTCACCCAAAACCTCTTTTACGCAAATGGACCGACGTTTTACTTCCCCATCCGATAGAAGACTAAGTTATTTATTGTTGATAATGCAACTACCACGAATCAGTGGAAATAAAAGTTTCGTTTATGAGTTGCTTACATGTCCTCAGTATACATTATTGCACAATAAATACATTTGATTGAATTTACAAATATTACCAATGTTGTTTAACAATAACTGACTTTCCAGCGTCAGACCCACTACTCATAACACTGTTTACATTTTTTCCCACCGCATCAATACACTGAAACACACTCCACCTCTCATGCACACACGAGTAGCAGCATAATCTCAACCCAAGCATCGCGTGTTGGTGAGTTACGAACATCGGATAGTCAACACCAAACAACAACAACGTTGCAAACTTCACCTTTTCGGAAAACCGGACTGCTCAGCCCATGGTCCCCCCGCAATCGAAACACAACAACAACAACAACAACAAAAACGCACAGCTCAGCTCGCACGACTTTGATCGCATCGAATCGAAAGGTGGCGCGGCCTTTCAAGAGACGTCGACGTGGCCACCGAAGCCGTGTGTGACCATGTGAGGTACCGACTTTCGGAAATTTGCACTCGGGGCTGCCGTCGGCTCAAGTTTGGATCATTTTTATTGGGTTTTTTAACTTTTGCAACGCTTCAAAGCCGCGTCGTCTCTGCCTTAAGACTAATAATTAGAAAATCACAATTGCACCGTGTCGTCTGGAAATTGGACGCAACCTTAATTGTTGCCTTAAGTCGAATCGATTACAACTCTCATACTATTTATAGCTGTATGATTTATCCACCTTAAAGCCTAGCCTATATGCCTACAGTTTGCACATCCAGTAACTGATCCAACTGGGATGGTTGAGCAACGTTGACTTAGCACGCGACTAACAAACACCGAGATATACAGTAGTTAATGTTGGGATGAAGAGAGAGGGCGAGAGTAACATACGTAACATAAACATACAACAAAAACACACTTAAGCCTAAACCAACAGTTTTGGAAATGGATTGAAAAGGGCGAACCCTTTTTCCCCCTCCTCGCGATCAGAGATCAGTTAACTTTCGTGGACTTCCGGGACGACGTCGACGCCACAGCCGGTTCCTCGTCCTCCTCCGACGGTGGGTTCTCCCCCTCGTTGTCCAGCTCGCCGAGGGCCGGCAGCATGCACACGTGCATCTGGCTCCAGAACGCGGTCAAGCTCTTGTACACATGCACCACGGTGAAGAACAGCTGCTTGGCCAAGTTCCAGGCCTGACCCACCAACCCAACCTCGGCTCCGGCCCGCTGCTGAACCTTGCCCGATGACCTCGAGTCACTGTCGCTGCTGCTACGGACCATGTCGGCTGCGGTTCCCAGTTGAGTTCGGAACGGTATCCGTCGGGATTGACGGGTTGGAGTGGGGGGGGGCACGGGCCTTGTTTTGTAACGTAACGTAGAGCCGCTCAGCTGACACACAAGCAACACCACGCAGAGAACAGACGACGGCGGACGGAATGACACTGAGCTGGGCAAGCGTAAGCCAAGCTGTAAGTTTCAGCGTATGATGGAAAGTCGTGTGCGCTGCGAGTGTGTGCATGAGGGGAAGAGAAAGAGCAAACGGTGCAGGTGTAATGGTGAGATGGAGCCGTGAGATTGTGCGCACGGTGGGTTCGGACAGTGCCTGTTGGGTCAGAATTAAAATTGAACAAACAAGCAAAGTAAACAAATCTGGAGTTTTTTTTTTGAAAAGGACCAATAAACCAAATTTGCAGTTTTTGCTTTTTGGGTGTTTTTGAAACCGCCTTGAGTCAGGGGTATTAAAAAACACCCAAAAAATTAATTGATTTAAAATGTTGTTATTCAAGAGTTTTTTCTTGTTTTAAAAACAGCACCAAAAAAATCCACCAAAAAGCAAAAGTTTTGCAAAAATATAAATTTCAAATAACAAAAACTTTCTCACTTAAATTTGAAATAATGAAGCAAAAAGCAGGGCTGAAGAGTCGAAGTCCAGTTTTATTTTGAGAATCTTAGCAAAAAGTATCACAAAATACATAAAAATGTTACCTTTTAATTCATACTTGCTTTACTTTTACTGTTCATACAACCTCCGGGTCACCCAGTCACGGCGTTCTAGCAGGATTCTAGCAGAGTTCTAACATAGGTGGATATTCTAACAGCATTCTAGCAGAAACGTTCCATGGTTCTAGCAGGATTCTGACAGAACCAGCTCTGCTAGAATATTTCGTGACTGGGCATGAGCTGTCTCCAGGTGCGCTGCCATGATTTTTTTTTTTTTTTTTTAATTTATATTTATTCAAATTTCTTTTCCATGTACATTCATTCAGTTAAAATATTATTGAGTGTCCAATCACAAACGATGACTTTTCACCTCAATTTTAAATACTAGCAACTTTCATTTATTCATGAAATATTGTAGCTTTCGCTATTCAGTGATTTCAAATGTAGGAGGTCCTACATGTACAAAAGGGAAAAGGGATACCTTAAAACTAACTTATAAACTATATAAAGAGCGGATCAATGCAGCTGAAGACTGCAATGATTTTTGTCGAAATGCATCAATTATCTTATTGGACATAACATCCAAAGTGTCAACTTCGGCTAATTGATGAAGTTCACTGGTGCTGAACCAGGGAGGAAGTTTCAGAATCATTTTCAGAATTTTGTTCTGAATCCTCTGAAGTTTTTTCTTCCTGGTTAAGCAACAGCTTGTCCAGATCGGCACAGCATAAAGCATGGCAGGTCTGAAAATTTGTTTATAAATTAACAGTTTATTCTTGAGACAAAGTCTAGAATTCCTGTTTATAAGTGGATACAAACATTTAATATATTTGTTACATTTAACCTGGATACTTTCAATGTGATCCTTGTAAGTAAGGTTTTTGTCAAAACCAAGTCCAAGATATTTCACTTGATCCTCCCACTTTAAATTTACCTCATTCATCTTTATAATGTGATGACTTTTTGGTTTAAGAAAATCAGCCCTTGGTTTGTGAGGGAAAATAATAAGTTGAGTTTTTGCAGCATTTGGAGTAATTTTCCATTCTTTCAAATAAGAATTGAAAATATCCAAGCTTTTTTGTAATCTTCTTGTGATGACACGAAGGCTTCTGCCTTTGGCGGAGATGCTTGTGTCATCAGCAAAAAGTGATTTCTGACATCCTGGGGGCAAATCAGGCAAGTCAGAAGTAAAAATATTGTATAAAATTGGACCCAAAATGCTTCCTTGAGGGACGCCAGCACGTACAGGTAGTTGATCAGATTTGCTATTCTGATAACATACCTGCAGAGTACGATCCGTCAAATAATTTTGAATAATTTTCACGATATAAATCGGAAAATTAAACCTTTTCAATTTCGCAATCAAACCTTTATGCCAAACACTGTCAAATGCTTTTTCTATGTCTAGAAGAGCAGCGCCAGTAGAATAGTCCTCAGATTTGTTGCTTCGAATTAAATTTGAAACTCTCAACAACTGATGAGTAGTTGAATGCCCAAGGCGAAATCCAAACTGCTCATCAGCGAAAATTGAATTTTCATTAATGTGCGTCATCATTCTATTAAGAATTATTCTTTCGAATAATTTACTAATAGATGAAAGCAAACTAATGGGCCGATAGCTTGAGGCTTCAGCAGGATTTTTATCCGGTTTCAAAATCGGAATTACTTTGGCATTTTTCCAACTACTGGGAAAATATGCCAAATCAAAACATTTGTTGAAAATTTTGACCAAGCAACTTAAAGTTGCTTCTGGTAATTTTTTAATTAAAATGTAAAAAATGCCATCCTCACCAGGGGCTTTCATATTTTTAAATTTTTTGATAATAGATTTTATTTCATTCAGATCCGTATTAAAAACTTCATCTGATGAAAATTCTTGTTCAACAATATTCTGAAATTCTATTGAAATTTGATTTTCAATAGGACTCAAAACATTCAAGTTGAAATTATGAGCACTCTCAAACTGCTGAGCAAGTTTTTGAGCTTTTTCCCCATTAGTTAATAGAATATTATCACCATCTTTTAAAGAAGGGATGGGTTTTTGAGGTTTCTTAAGAACCTTTGAAAGTTTCCAAAAAGGTTTGGAACAAGGTTTAATTTGTTCGACATCTCTTGCGAACTTTTCATTTCGCAGGAGAGTGAATCTGTGGTCAATAACCTTTTGCAAATCTTTTTGAATTCGCTTCAGTGCAGGATCACGAGAACGTTGATACTGTCTTCGGCGAACATTTTTCAGACGAATCAGAAGCTGAAGATCGTCATCAATAATGGGAGAATCAAATTTGACTTGGACTTTAGGAATAGCAATATTCCTAGCATCCAAAATTGCATTAGTTAAAGATTCCAAGGCTGAATCAATATCAGCTTTGGTTTCTAAAACAAAATCATGATTTAAATTATTCTCAATATGATGCTGATACCTGTCCCAATTAGCTTTGTGGTAATTAAACACAGAACTATTGGGTCTGGTAACTGCTTCATGAGAAAGTGAAAAAGTTACTGGAAGATGATCAGAATCAAAATCAGCATGAGTCACTAAAGGACCACAATACTGACTTTGATTTGTCAAAACCAAATCAATTGTTGATGGATTTCTAACAGAAGAAAAGCAAGTTGGCCCATTCGGGTATAAAACCGAATAAAGACCAGAAGTGCAATCTCTGAACAGAATTTTACCATTGGAATTTACTTTTGAATTATTCCAAGATTGGTGTTTGGCATTAAAATCACCGATGATCAAAAATCGAGATCTATGCCGAGTAAGTTTATTCAAATCCCCTTTGAAATAATTTTTATTTTCCCCAGTGCATTGGAACGGCAAATATGCAGCTGCAATCATAATTTTCCCAAATGAAGTTTCAAGTTCAATGCCCAAACTTTCAATAACTTTTAACTTAAAGTCACGTAACGTGCTATAAGTCATACTACGGTGGATAACTATTGCAACTCCACCGCCATTTCGATTCATTCGGTTATTAGTTATAACTTTATAATCTGGATCACTTTTCAAATAAGTGCCAGTTTTTAAAAATGTTTCGGTTATAACAGCAACATGCACGTTATGAACTCGTAAAAAGTTGAAAAATTCATTTTCTTTCGCTTTTAAAGAGCGAGCATTAAAATTCATAATATTGATGGAATTACTTAGATCCATGATTAAACTTCAGGGTAAGAACAACATCATTCGCAAATTTTAATCCAATCTGGATAGCTTCCATCATGGATGTAGCATTACTCATTGTTTGAATCAAACCAAACAGTGAGTTTTGCAAAAAAGTCATTTTTTCAAACGTAACATCGCCGAGATCAGAAGATCCCAAAGCGTTGCCAGCAGAAAAATTTTCAAATGAGATTTGAGGTACCTGCCCAATTTCAGAAAGATTGGTAGAGGATTTAAAATTCGTGGATGAACCCGAAACGACTTTAGCATAAGAAATGCCATTGTTGTTACCTAACTTTTCCACGGTAGGGGTATTTCTAGAATTGTTCGAGTGAGACAGCACGAACGTTTGATTTCAAGATGCAGGTACAACCTGACTTTGAGAAAATTTCGGTTTGGATTTCGGCTGATGCTTAGCACGAGAATCCAAAACCTTTTTTCTGATGGGGCAATCCCAGAAATTTGATTTGTGATTTCCACCACAATTTGCACATTTAAATTGGGTGACTTCTTTCACGGGACAATTGTCCTTGTCGTGAGAAGAATCCCCGCAAACCATGCATTTTGGAACCATGGCGCAATGATCAGTACCGTGACCGAATGCCTGGCAACGCCGGCACTGGGTCAGATTCTGGCCATTACCGCCATGTTTCTTAAAATGCTCCCACTTTACCCGTACATGGAACAAAAACTGAACTTTGTCCAAAAGTTTCAAATTGTTGATTTCATTTCTGTTGAAATGAATCAGATAAAATTGTGAAGTCAAACCAAAGCGAGAAATATTCCCGTTTGATTTTTTCTTCATCGGTATTACTTGGGATGGGGCAAAGCCAAGCAACACCTTAAGTTCGTTTTTGATCTCATCCACCGACAAGTCGTTGGAGAGACCTTTCAAGACCGCCTTGAATGGCCGAGCATTCTTGGTCTCATACGTGTAGAAATTGTGTTTGTGGTTTTTCAAATAACCAACAAAAGTTTGGGTGCGCTGCCATGATCATTTTTTTTTTATCCATGGCATAATCTGCGTTCGCAAAACGGCCTTAATTTTTAACTGTCAAAGTGGGACCAATTTTCGGTTCGCCAAAAGAAGAGAGTATTGTTATCGATCATTAAACATTGTTTTATGTTTTGCAAGAATTAAAATGTGTGGCTTTTGAGGACCTGGAGTTGAAGTCAAGAAATCTAAAGAATGTTAAAGGCGAGATAGTCTTTTTTTATAATTATGAATAAAAGTTTTTTATTCCGTTTGAAAACCTACTGGTTTAGTAAAAATCTTCTCTGTTTGTTGGATCAGCTTCGCCAGAATTAGCTTTTTTGTCGCTGGACCAGGAAGAGCAGTAGGATTCCAAAATCAGCCAGGGAATTTATCTGCGAAAACGCAGAATGACACTCTCGCCGCAGTTCATCGTCACCCGTTAAACGAAAAACATCTTCTAATTGATCAAAACTTGAAAATACACTCAATTTTACAGCAAAAAAGTCAAAACCTAGACAAAATAAAACACATACAACTGATTAATGAACAGATCATTTACCAGTAAGAAAAAAGTCATGCTTGTGCTTGAACAGCCTCCTACTTTGTAGATGTAAACAAAGTTGGGTCATTCTAAAATCACGTTACGCATTCTCTCTTTTCATCACCCAGGGCATAATAAATTAGAAATATGATTTTTTAAATACTGTCTCAAATGTGGTTTAAAAAAATCTTGATTAAATTTTCAATTAAAAGTTTATTGACCGTCATCAGGGGTGACTTTGGGTCAGGGGGTGAGATTGGGCCATACAATTTTTTGTTTCTGTATGACCCAATCCTATCCCCCAGGCCTGAGATCACCCCTGATGACGGTACCGATTTTTTGATAAAGTTTAAGATATAGCGACTTGATTATTTTCGTTTTTTTTTTTCTAAATTATTTTTAATTGCTTGGAAAGTTTTCTAAAATTTTCTTCAAGAGTCTTTGAATATCGGACAATTTATTCCCGAAATTCTGTTTCACAAATAATTAGAATTGATGAACTTAAGTTTTTCCAAGAGTCATACTAGCCTGTATTTTTCAAATGGCTGATTTTCAATTATAAAACATGAAACTTTTGTGAAATTTCCAAATCTTTTAAATGAAAATAATTTACAAATTCTCAAATGAAGCATAGCTTGTCACCCGCGACAGACACTGATGACAAAACAAAGAAAAACACAAAAAATATTTTTTCAAAACTTTTTGCCTTCCTCACGTTACAGAGGAAAGGCTATAAAATCACTCGAAAAATGAACTTCTCAATTAGACCTCCTAGACCCAGCTTCATGCATACCTATCGACTCAGAATCAAATTCTGAGCAAATGTCTGTGTGTGTGGTGGGATGTTGATCAAAAAATTGTCACTCGATTATCTCGAAATTAACTGAACCGATTTTGTCCGTTTAAGCGTCATTCAATCCGTCTTGGGGTCCCATAAGTCGCTATTAAAAATTATGCAGTTTAGTTAAGTACTTCAACAGTTATGCTAAAAAACGATTTTAGCAAAAGTCCAGAAGATTGTAAAAAGGGTGGTTTTTGTAAGAAAACCCGTCATGCTATACATTTTCAGAAAGATATTTAAAAGACCTTTCCAACGCGTCCAAGACATTGAAGATCTGACAACCCTATCAAAAGTTATAAGCACTTAAGTGTTATTTACGCACTTTTTCGAGGCCGGATCTCAGATATTTTGATGAAAATGCTGTCCGGATCTCTCATGCGACGTATCGTTGGATAGGTATTGACACCAAATTTCTATCTCATAACCGTTTCAGGCTGCAAATTATTGAAAAACACCTCTTTTTTCGCATGTAAAAAAATGAAAGGGGTCTTACCGCCCATCCGTCAAGAGATATCAAAAAACGGACCTCGGATTCGTGATCAGAGACAAAAGTTACCTCAAATGCATCTAAGAGAGTTGGAATTGATGAAGTTTTACGGAAATGCGAGCAATTTTAAAATTTTTCATGTTTTTTGGACCTCAAACTTAAATGCCCGTTTTACCTCACTTCCCTTTGTCGTAGAGGGCTCATATTTGGCATGAGTTCATCTCATGTATAGACAAACAAACCCTGAAAGTTTCATTCAAATCGGAGCACCTCGATACGACCTCTAGAACAAACCGAGTAGAATCTACAAATACTGCCTCTTAAAACAAAGTTTCACGCAAATCGAAGAGGGGTCAGGGCAACTTTTCCCCGATTTCGTGTGAGTTGGTAGAGAATTACCCAAAGACAAATTCAAAAGCAATTTAAAAGTTTTGAAACAAGGATTTTACTCACTGTCCAACACATAATGATTTAAAAAATAATACTGCTCAACAAAAAATAAAATTGTTAATGTTGAAAAATGAAAATTGAAATTACAAGCCTAGGTTTCCACATTTGGATTAAAAAAGTTTTTTATAATACAGTTTATACGCGTCCAGTTGCTTTCCAATCATTAGTTTTCAAAATATGGTTGTATTGCAACGGCCGAAATTTTTATCAAATTTTGGATTAAAATTAAAGAATTAACTTCATCATCGAAAAAGGATAATTAATGTATATTGTATTTTATTCAATCATTAATTAAAATATGTCTAGAGTTTTTTTTAAATATCTACCTTTGAAAAAAAAACTATGGATCTCAAAACACAAAATTCAATGCAGCGAACGTTTTTTTTAATGCGATTTGCACAACCTTTCCAATAATTGGAGAATTGATCTTTTACTTTCAATCCTTTCCACTTTCATAACTCGACGGTAACATTTCAAAAGGCATCATGTACATTTTGACACTTTCTGGGTTATTGCATATTCTGGAAGTACTCCTAATAAGATCAGTAGTGCGGTGCCTGTGTTGACGCTCAGTCCTGTTTTTTCGTGTTATTTTCCGTCTCTTTTGTGTCGCTGTTCGAGTGCATGGGGTGATTGGTCATTATAATTAAATAATGGCATCAGTAGTGCGGTGCCTGTGTGGACGCTCAGTCCTGTTTTTTCGTGTTATTTTCCGTCTCTTTTATGTCGCTGTTCGAGTGCATGGGGTGATTGGTCATTATAATTAAATAATGGCATCAGTAGTGCGGTGCCTGTGTGGACACTCAGTCCTGTTTTTTCGTGTTATTTTCCGTCTCTTTTATGTCGCTGTTCGAGTGCATGGGGTGATTGGTCATTATAATTAAATAATGGCATCAGTAGTGCGGTGCCTGTGTGGACGCTCAGTCCTGTTTTTTCGTGTTATTTTCCGTCTCTTTTGTGTCGCTGTTCGAGTGCATGGGGTGATTGGTCATTATAATTAAATAATGGCATCAGTAGTGCGGTGCCTGTGTGGACGCTCAGTCCTGTTTTTTCGTGTTATTTTCCGTCTCTTTTATGTCGCTGTTCGAGTGCATGGGGTGATTGGTCATTATAATTAAATAATGGCATCAGTAGTGCGGTGCCTGTGTGGACACTCAGTCCTGTTTTTTCGTGTTATTTTCCGTCTCTTTTATGTCGCTGTTCGAGTGCATGGGGTGATTGGTCATTATAATTAAATAATGGCATCAGTAGTGCGGTGCCTGTGTGGACACTCAGTCCTGTTTTTTCGTGTTATTTTCCGTCTCTTTTATGTCGCTGTTCGAGTGCATGGGGTGATTGGTCATTATAATTAAATAATGGCATCAGTAGTGCGGTGCCTGTGTGGACACTCAGTCCTTTTTTTTCGTGTTATTTTCCGTCTCTTTTGTGTCGCTGTTCGAGTGCATGGGGTGATTGGTCATTATAATTAAATAATGGCATCAGTAGTGCGGTGCCTGTGTGGACGCTCAGTCCTGTTTTTTCGTGTTATTTTCCGTCTCTTTTATGTCGCTGTTCGAGTGCATGGGGTGATTGGTCATTATAATTAAATAATGGCATCAGTAGTGCGGTGCCTGTGTGGACACTCAGTCCTGTTTTTTCGTGTTATTTTCCGTCTCTTTTATGTCGCTGTTCGAGTGCATGGGGTGATTGGTCATTATAATTAAATAATGGCATCAGTAGTGCGGTGCCTGTGTGGACGCTCAGTCCTGTTTTTTCGTGTTATTTTCCGTCTCTTTTATGTCGCTGTTCGAGTGCATGGGGTGATTGGTCATTATAATTAAATAATGGCATCAGTAGTGCGGTGCCTGTGTGGACACTCAGTCCTGTTTTTTCGTGTTATTTTCCGTCTCTTTTATGTCGCTGTTCGAGTGCATGGGGTGATTGGTCATTATAATTAAATAATGGCATCAGTAGTGCGGTGCCTGTGTGGACACTCAGTCCTGTTTTTTCGTGTTATTTTCCGTCTCTTTTATGTCGCTGTTCGAGTGCATGGGGTGATTGGTCATTATAATTAAATAATGGCATCAGTAGTGCGGTGCCTGTGTGGACACTCAGTCCTGTTTTTTCGTGTTATTTTCCGTCTCTTTTATGTCGCTGTTCGAGTGCATGGGGTGATTGGTCATTATAATTAAATAATGGCATCAGTAGTGCGGTGCCTGTGTGGACACTCAGTCCTGTTTTTTCGTGTTATTTTCCGTCTCTTTTATGTCGCTGTTCGAGTGCATGGGGTGATTGGTCATTATAATTAAATAATGGCATCAGTAGTGCGGTGCCTGTGTGGACACTCAGTCCTTTTTTTTCGTGTTATTTTCCGTCTCTTTTGTGTCGCTGTTCGAGTGCATGGGGTGATTGGTCATTATAATTAAATAATGGCATCAGTAGTGCGGTGCCTGTGTGGACGCTCAGTCCTGTTTTTTCGTGTTATTTTCCGTCTCTTTTATGTCGCTGTTCGAGTGCATGGGGTGATTGGTCATTATAATTAAATAATGGCATCAGTAGTGCGGTGCCTGTGTGGACACTCAGTCCTGTTTTTTCGTGTTATTTTCCGTCTCTTTTATGTCGCTGTTCGAGTGCATGGGGTGATTGGTCATTATAATTAAATAATGGCATCAGTAGTGCGGTGCCTGTGTGGACACTCAGTCCTGTTTTTTCGTGTTATTTTCCGTCTCTTTTGTGTCGCTGTTCGAGTGCATGGGGTGATTGGTCATTATAATTAAATAATGGCATCAGTAGTGCGGTGCCTGTGTGGACGCTCAGTCCTGTTTTTTCGTGTTATTTTCCGTCTCTTTTATGTCGCTGTTCGAGTGCATGGGGTGATTGGTCATTATAATTAAATAATGGCATCAGTAGTGCGGTGCCTGTGTGGACACTCAGTCCTGTTTTTTCGTGTTATTTTCCGTCTCTTTTATGTCGCTGTTCGAGTGCATGGGGTGATTGGTCATTATAATTAAATAATGGCATCAGTAGTGCGGTGCCTGTGTGGACACTCAGTCCTGTTTTTTCGTGTTATTTTCCGTCTCTTTTATGTCGCTGTTCGAGTGCATGGGGTGATTGGTCATTATAATTAAATAATGGCATCAGTAGTGCGGTGCCTGTGTGGACACTCAGTCCTGTTTTTTCGTGTTATTTTCCGTCTCTTTTATGTCGCTGTTCGAGTGCATGGGGTGATTGGTCATTATAATTAAATAATGGCATCAGTAGTGCGGTGCCTGTGTGGACACTCAGTCCTGTTTTTTCGTGTTATTTTCCGTCTCTTTTATGTCGCTGTTCGAGTGCATGGGGTGATTGGTCATTATAATTAAATAATGGCATCAGTAGTGCGGTGCCTGTGTGGACACTCAGTCCTTTTTTTTCGTGTTATTTTCCGTCTCTTTTGTGTCGCTGTTCGAGTGCATGGGGTGATTGGTCATTATAATTAAATAATGGCATCAGTAGTGCGGTGCCTGTGTGGACGCTCAGTCCTGTTTTTTCGTGTTATTTTCCGTCTCTTTTATGTCGCTGTTCGAGTGCATGGGGTGATTGGTCATTATAATTAAATAATGGCATCAGTAGTGCGGTGCCTGTGTGGACACTCAGTCCTGTTTTTTCGTGTTATTTTCCGTCTCTTTTATGTCGCTGTTCGAGTGCATGGGGTGATTGGTCATTATAATTAAATAATGGCATCAGTAGTGCGGTGCCTGTGTGGACACTCAGTCCTGTTTTTTCGTGTTATTTTCCGTCTCTTTTGTGTCGCTGTTCGAGTGCATGGGGTGATTGGTCATTATAATTAAATAATGGCATCAGTAGTGCGGTGCCTGTGTGGACACTCAGTCCTGTTTTTTCGTGTTATTTTCCGTCTCTTTTATGTCGCTGTTCGAGTGCATGGGGTGATTGGTCATTATAATTAAATAATGGCATCAGTAGTGCGGTGCCTGTGTGGACACTCAGTCCTGTTTTTTCGTGTTATTTTCCGTCTCTTTTATGTCGCTGTTCGAGTGCATGGGGTGATTGGTCATTATAATTAAATAATGGCATCAGTAGTGCGGTGCCTGTGTGGACACTCAGTCCTGTTTTTTCGTGTTATTTTCCGTCTCTTTTATGTCGCTGTTCGAGTGCATGGGGTGATTGGTCATTATAATTAAATAATGGCATCAGTAGTGCGGTGCCTGTGTGGACACTCAGTCCTGTTTTTTCGTGTTATTTTCCGTCTCTTTTATGTCGCTGTTCGAGTGCATGGGGTGATTGGTCATTATAATTAAATAATGGCATCAGTAGTGCGGTGCCTGTGTGGACACTCAGTCCTTTTTTTTCGTGTTATTTTCCGTCTCTTTTGTGTCGCTGTTCGAGTGCATGGGGTGATTGGTCATTATAATTAAATAATGGCATCAGTAGTGCGGTGCCTGTGTGGACGCTCAGTCCTGTTTTTTCGTGTTATTTTCCGTCTCTTTTATGTCGCTGTTCGAGTGCATGGGGTGATTGGTCATTATAATTAAATAATGGCATCAGTAGTGCGGTGCCTGTGTGGACACTCAGTCCTGTTTTTTCGTGTTATTTTCCGTCTCTTTTATGTCGCTGTTCGAGTGCATGGGGTGATTGGTCATTATAATTAAATAATGGCATCAGTAGTGCGGTGCCTGTGTGGACACTCAGTCCTGTTTTTTCGTGTTATTTTCCGTCTCTTTTGTGTCGCTGTTCGAGTGCATGGGGTGATTGGTCATTATAATTAAATAATGGCATCAGTAGTGCGGTGCCTGTGTGGACGCTCAGTCCTGTTTTTTCGTGTTATTTTCCGTCTCTTTTATGTCGCTGTTCGAGTGCATGGGGTGATTGGTCATTATAATTAAATAATGGCATCAGTAGTGCGGTGCCTGTGTGGACACTCAGTCCTTTTTTTTCGTGTTATTTTCCGTCTCTTTTGTGTCGCTGTTCGAGTGCATGGGGTGATTGGTCATTATAATTAAATAATGGCATCAGTAGTGCGGTGCCTGTGTGGACGCTCAGTCCTGTTTTTTCGTGTTATTTTCCGTCTCTTTTATGTCGCTGTTCGAGTGCATGGGGTGATTGGTCATTATAATTAAATAATGGCATCAGTAGTGCGGTGCCTGTGTGGACACTCAGTCCTGTTTTTTCGTGTTATTTTCCGTCTCTTTTATGTCGCTGTTCGAGTGCATGGGGTGATTGGTCATTATAATTAAATAATGGCATCAGTAGTGCGGTGCCTGTGTGGACACTCAGTCCTTTTTTTTCGTGTTATTTTCCGTCTCTTTTGTGTCGCTGTTCGAGTGCATGGGGTGATTGGTCATTATAATTAAATAATGGCATCAGTAGTGCGGTGCCTGTGTGGACGCTCAGTCCTGTTTTTTCGTGTTATTTTCCGTCTCTTTTATGTCGCTGTTCGAGTGCATGGGGTGATTGGTCATTATAATTAAATAATGGCATCAGTAGTGCGGTGCCTGTGTGGACACTCAGTCCTGTTTTTTCGTGTTATTTTCCGTCTCTTTTATGTCGCTGTTCGAGTGCATGGGGTGATTGGTCATTATAATTAAATAATGGCATCAGTAGTGCGGTGCCTGTGTGGACACTCAGTCCTTTTTTTTCGTGTTATTTTCCGTCTCTTTTGTGTCGCTGTTCGAGTGCATGGGGTGATTGGTCATTATAATTAAATAATGGCATCAGTAGTGCGGTGCCTGTGTGGACGCTCAGTCCTGTTTTTTCGTGTTATTTTCCGTCTCTTTTATGTCGCTGTTCGAGTGCATGGGGTGATTGGTCATTATAATTAAATAATGGCATCAGTAGTGCGGTGCCTGTGTGGACACTCAGTCCTGTTTTTTCGTGTTATTTTCCGTCTCTTTTATGTCGCTGTTCGAGTGCATGGGGTGATTGGTCATTATAATTAAATAATGGCATCAGTAGTGCGGTGCCTGTGTGGACACTCAGTCCTGTTTTTTCGTGTTATTTTCCGTCTCTTTTGTGTCGCTGTTCGAGTGCATGGGGTGATTGGTCATTATAATTAAATAATGGCATCAGTAGTGCGGTGCCTGTGTGGACGCTCAGTCCTGTTTTTTCGTGTTATTTTCCGTCTCTTTTATGTCGCTGTTCGAGTGCATGGGGTGATTGGTCATTATAATTAAATAATGGCATCAGTAGTGCGGTGCCTGTGTGGACACTCAGTCCTTTTTTTTCGTGTTATTTTCCGTCTCTTTTGTGTCGCTGTTCGAGTGCATGGGGTGATTGGTCATTATAATTAAATAATGGCATCAGTAGTGCGGTGCCTGTGTGGACGCTCAGTCCTGTTTTTTCGTGTTATTTTCCGTCTCTTTTATGTCGCTGTTCGAGTGCATGGGGTGATTGGTCATTATAATTAAATAATGGCATCAGTAGTGCGGTGCCTGTGTGGACACTCAGTCCTGTTTTTTCGTGTTATTTTCCGTCTCTTTTATGTCGCTGTTCGAGTGCATGGGGTGATTGGTCATTATAATTAAATAATGGCATCAGTAGTGCGGTGCCTGTGTGGACACTCAGTCCTGTTTTTTCGTGTTATTTTCCGTCTCTTTTGTGTCGCTGTTCGAGTGCATGGGGTGATTGGTCATTATAATTAAATAATGGCATCAGTAGTGCGGTGCCTGTGTGGACGCTCAGTCCTGTTTTTTCGTGTTATTTTCCGTCTCTTTTATGTCGCTGTTCGAGTGCATGGGGTGATTGGTCATTATAATTAAATAATGGCATCAGTAGTGCGGTGCCTGTGTGGACACTCAGTCCTGTTTTTTCGTGTTATTTTCCGTCTCTTTTATGTCGCTGTTCGAGTGCATGGGGTGATTGGTCATTATAATTAAATAATGGCATCAGTAGTGCGGTGCCTGTGTGGACACTCAGTCCTGTTTTTTCGTGTTATTTTCCGTCTCTTTTATGTCGCTGTTCGAGTGCATGGGGTGATTGGTCATTATAATTAAATAATGGCATCAGTAGTGCGGTGCCTGTGTGGACACTCAGTCCTGTTTTTTCGTGTTATTTTCCGTCTCTTTTATGTCGCTGTTCGAGTGCATGGGGTGATTGGTCATTATAATTAAATAATGGCATCAGTAGTGCGGTGCCTGTGTGGACACTCAGTCCTGTTTTTTCGTGTTATTTTCCGTCTCTTTTATGTCGCTGTTCGAGTGCATGGGGTGATTGGTCATTATAATTAAATAATGGCATCAGTAGTGCGGTGCCTGTGTGGACACTCAGTCCTTTTTTTTCGTGTTATTTTCCGTCTCTTTTGTGTCGCTGTTCGAGTGCATGGGGTGATTGGTCATTATAATTAAATAATGGCATCAGTAGTGCGGTGCCTGTGTGGACGCTCAGTCCTGTTTTTTCGTGTTATTTTCCGTCTCTTTTATGTCGCTGTTCGAGTGCATGGGGTGATTGGTCATTATAATTAAATAATGGCATCAGTAGTGCGGTGCCTGTGTGGACACTCAGTCCTGTTTTTTCGTGTTATTTTCCGTCTCTTTTATGTCGCTGTTCGAGTGCATGGGGTGATTGGTCATTATAATTAAATAATGGCATCAGTAGTGCGGTGCCTGTGTGGACACTCAGTCCTGTTTTTTCGTGTTATTTTCCGTCTCTTTTATGTCGCTGTTCGAGTGCATGGGGTGATTGGTCATTATAATTAAATAATGGCATCAGTAGTGCGGTGCCTGTGTGGACACTCAGTCCTGTTTTTTCGTGTTATTTTCCGTCTCTTTTATGTCGCTGTTCGAGTGCATGGGGTGATTGGTCATTATAATTAAATAATGGCATCAGTAGTGCGGTGCCTGTGTGGACACTCAGTCCTGTTTTTTCGTGTTATTTTCCGTCTCTTTTATGTCGCTGTTCGAGTGCATGGGGTGATTGGTCATTATAATTAAATAATGGCATCAGTAGTGCGGTGCCTGTGTGGACACTCAGTCCTGTTTTTTCGTGTTATTTTCCGTCTCTTTTGTGTCGCTGTTCGAGTGCATGGGGTGATTGGTCATTATAATTAAATAATGGCATCAGTAGTGCGGTGCCTGTGTGGACGCTCAGTCCTGTTTTTTCGTGTTATTTTCCGTCTCTTTTATGTCGCTGTTCGAGTGCATGGGGTGATTGGTCATTATAATTAAATAATGGCATCAGTAGTGCGGTGCCTGTGTGGACACTCAGTCCTGTTTTTTCGTGTTATTTTCCGTCTCTTTTGTGTCGCTGTTCGAGTGCATGGGGTGATTGGTCATTATAATTAAATAATGGCATCAGTAGTGCGGTGCCTGTGTGGACGCTCAGTCCTGTTTTTTCGTGTTATTTTCCGTCTCTTTTATGTCGCTGTTCGAGTGCATGGGGTGATTGGTCATTATAATTAAATAATGGCATCAGTAGTGCGGTGCCTGTGTGGACACTCAGTCCTGTTTTTTCGTGTTATTTTCCGTCTCTTTTATGTCGCTGTTCGAGTGCATGGGGTGATTGGTCATTATAATTAAATAATGGCATCAGTAGTGCGGTGCCTGTGTGGACACTCAGTCCTTTTTTTTCGTGTTATTTTCCGTCTCTTTTGTGTCGCTGTTCGAGTGCATGGGGTGATTGGTCATTATAATTAAATAATGGCATCAGTAGTGCGGTGCCTGTGTGGACGCTCAGTCCTGTTTTTTCGTGTTATTTTCCGTCTCTTTTATGTCGCTGTTCGAGTGCATGGGGTGATTGGTCATTATAATTAAATAATGGCATCAGTAGTGCGGTGCCTGTGTGGACACTCAGTCCTGTTTTTTCGTGTTATTTTCCGTCTCTTTTGTGTCGCTGTTCGAGTGCATGGGGTGATTGGTCATTATAATTAAATAATGGCATCAGTAGTGCGGTGCCTGTGTGGACGCTCAGTCCTGTTTTTTCGTGTTATTTTCCGTCTCTTTTATGTCGCTGTTCGAGTGCATGGGGTGATTGGTCATTATAATTAAATAATGGCATCAGTAGTGCGGTGCCTGTGTGGACACTCAGTCCTGTTTTTTCGTGTTATTTTCCGTCTCTTTTATGTCGCTGTTCGAGTGCATGGGGTGATTGGTCATTATAATTAAATAATGGCATCAGTAGTGCGGTGCCTGTGTGGACACTCAGTCCTGTTTTTTCGTGTTATTTTCCGTCTCTTTTATGTCGCTGTTCGAGTGCATGGGGTGATTGGTCATTATAATTAAATAATGGCATCAGTAGTGCGGTGCCTGTGTGGACACTCAGTCCTGTTTTTTCGTGTTATTTTCCGTCTCTTTTATGTCGCTGTTCGAGTGCATGGGGTGATTGGTCATTATAATTAAATAATGGCATCAGTAGTGCGGTGCCTGTGTGGACACTCAGTCCTGTTTTTTCGTGTTATTTTCCGTCTCTTTTGTGTCGCTGTTCGAGTGCATGGGGTGATTGGTCATTATAATTAAATAATGGCATCAGTAGTGCGGTGCCTGTGTGGACGCTCAGTCCTGTTTTTTCGTGTTATTTTCCGTCTCTTTTATGTCGCTGTTCGAGTGCATGGGGTGATTGGTCATTATAATTAAATAATGGCATCAGTAGTGCGGTGCCTGTGTGGACACGCAGTCCTGTTTTTTTCGTGTTATTTTCCGTCTCTTTTGTGTCGCTGTTCGAGTGCATGGGGTGATTGGTCATTATAATTAAATAATGGCATCAGTAGTGCGGTGCCTGTGTGGACGCTCAGTCCTGTTTTTTCGTGTTATTTTCCGTCTCTTTTATGTCGCTGTTCGAGTGCATGGGGTGATTGGTCATTATAATTAAATAATGGCATCAGTAGTGCGGTGCCTGTGTGGACACTCAGTCCTGTTTTTTCGTGTTATTTTCCGTCTCTTTTATGTCGCTGTTCGAGTGCATGGGGTGATTGGTCATTATAATTAAATAATGGCATCAGTAGTGCGGTGCCTGTGTGGACACTCAGTCCTGTTTTTTCGTGTTATTTTCCGTCTCTTTTATGTCGCTGTTCGAGTGCATGGGGTGATTGGTCATTATAATTAAATAATGGCATCAGTAGTGCGGTGCCTGTGTGGACACTCAGTCCTGTTTTTTCGTGTTATTTTCCGTCTCTTTTATGTCGCTGTTCGAGTGCATGGGGTGATTGGTCATTATAATTAAATAATGGCATCAGTAGTGCGGTGCCTGTGTGGACACTCAGTCCTGTTTTTTCGTGTTATTTTCCGTCTCTTTTATGTCGCTGTTCGAGTGCATGGGGTGATTGGTCATTATAATTAAATAATGGCATCAGTAGTGCGGTGCCTGTGTGGACACTCAGTCCTGTTTTTTCGTGTTATTTTCCGTCTCTTTTATGTCGCTGTTCGAGTGCATGGGGTGATTGGTCATTATAATTAAATAATGGCATCAGTAGTGCGGTGCCTGTGTGGACGCTCAGTCCTGTTTTTTCGTGTTATTTTCCGTCTCTTTTATGTCGCTGTTCGAGTGCATGGGGTGATTGGTCATTATAATTAAATAATGGCATCAGTAGTGCGGTGCCTGTGTGGACACTCAGTCCTGTTTTTTCGTGTTATTTTCCGTCTCTTTTATGTCGCTGTTCGAGTGCATGGGGTGATTGGTCATTATAATTAAATAATGGCATCAGTAGTGCGGTGCCTGTGTGGACGCTCAGTCCTGTTTTTTCGTGTTATTTTCCGTCTCTTTTGTGTCGCTGTTCGAGTGCATGGGGTGATTGGTCATTATAATTAAATAATGGCATCAGTAGTGCGGTGCCTGTGTGGACGCTCAGTCCTGTTTTTTCGTGTTATTTTCCGTCTCTTTTGTGTCGCTGTTCGAGTGCATGGGGTGATTGGTCATTATAATTAAATAATGGCATCAGTAGTGCGGTGCCTGTGTGGACGCTCAGTCCTGTTTTTTCGTGTTATTTTCCGTCTCTTTTGTGTCGCTGTTCGAGTGCATGGGGTGATTGGTCATTATAATTAAATAATGGCATCAGTAGTGCGGTGCCTGTGTGGACGCTCAGTCCTGTTTTTTCGTGTTATTTTCCGTCTCTTTTATGTCGCTGTTCGAGTGCATGGGGTGATTGGTCATTATAATTAAATAATGGCATCAGTAGTGCGGTGCCTGTGTGGACGCTCAGTCCTGTTTTTTCGTGTTATTTTCCGTCTCTTTTGTGTCGCTGTTCGAGTGCATGGGGTGATTGGTCATTATAATTAAATAATGGCATCAGTAGTGCGGTGCCTGTGTGGACGCTCAGTCCTGTTTTTTCGTGTTATTTTCCGTCTCTTTTATGTCGCTGTTCGAGTGCATGGGGTGATTGGTCATTATAATTAAATAATGGCATCAGTAGTGCGGTGCCTGTGTGGACGCTCAGTCCTGTTTTTTCGTGTTATTTTCCGTCTCTTTTATGTCGCTGTTCGAGTGCATGGGGTGATTGGTCATTATAATTAAATAATGGCATCAGTAGTGCGGTGCCTGTGTGGACGCTCAGTCCTGTTTTTTCGTGTTATTTTCCGTCTCTTTTGTGTCGCTGTTCGAGTGCATGGGGTGATTGGTCATTATAATTAAATAATGGCATCAGTAGTGCGGTGCCTGTGTGGACGCTCAGTCCTGTTTTTTCGTGTTATTTTCCGTCTCTTTTATGTCGCTGTTCGAGTGCATGGGGTGATTGGTCATTATAATTAAATAATGGCATCAGTAGTGCGGTGCCTGTGTGGACGCTCAGTCCTGTTTTTTCGTGTTATTTTCCGTCTCTTTTATGTCGCTGTTCGAGTGCATGGGGTGATTGGTCATTATAATTAAATAATGGCATCAGTAGTGCGGTGCCTGTGTGGACACTCAGTCCTGTTTTTTCGTGTTATTTTCCGTCTCTTTTATGTCGCTGTTCGAGTGCATGGGGTGATTGGTCATTATAATTAAATAATGGCATCAGTAGTGCGGTGCCTGTGTGGACGCTCAGTCCTGTTTTTTCGTGTTATTTTCCGTCTCTTTTGTGTCGCTGTTCGAGTGCATGGGGTGATTGGTCATTATAATTAAATAATGGCATCAGTAGTGCGGTGCCTGTGTGGACGCTCAGTCCTGTTTTTTCGTGTTATTTTCCGTCTCTTTTATGTCGCTGTTCGAGTGCATGGGGTGATTGGTCATTATAATTAAATAATGGCATCAGTAGTGCGGTGCCTGTGTGGACGCTCAGTCCTGTTTTTTCGTGTTATTTTCCGTCTCTTTTATGTCGCTGTTCGAGTGCATGGGGTGATTGGTCATTATAATTAAATAATGGCATCAGTAGTGCGGTGCCTGTGTGGACGCTCAGTCCTGTTTTTTCGTGTTATTTTCCGTCTCTTTTGTGTCGCTGTTCGAGTGCATGGGGTGATTGGTCATTATAATTAAATAATGGCATCAGTAGTGCGGTGCCTGTGTGGACGCTCAGTCCTGTTTTTTCGTGTTATTTTCCGTCTCTTTTATGTCGCTGTTCGAGTGCATGGGGTGATTGGTCATTATAATTAAATAATGGCATCAGTAGTGCGGTGCCTGTGTGGACGCTCAGTCCTGTTTTTTCGTGTTATTTTCCGTCTCTTTTATGTCGCTGTTCGAGTGCATGGGGTGATTGGTCATTATAATTAAATAATGGCATCAGTAGTGCGGTGCCTGTGTGGACGCTCAGTCCTGTTTTTTCGTGTTATTTTCCGTCTCTTTTGTGTCGCTGTTCGAGTGCATGGGGTGATTGGTCATTATAATTAAATAATGGCATCAGTAGTGCGGTGCCTGTGTGGACGCTCAGTCCTGTTTTTTCGTGTTATTTTCCGTCTCTTTTATGTCGCTGTTCGAGTGCATGGGGTGATTGGTCATTATAATTAAATAATGGCATCAGTAGTGCGGTGCCTGTGTGGACGCTCAGTCCTGTTTTTTCGTGTTATTTTCCGTCTCTTTTATGTCGCTGTTCGAGTGCATGGGGTGATTGGTCATTATAATTAAATAATGGCATCAGTAGTGCGGTGCCTGTGTGGACGCTCAGTCCTGTTTTTTCGTGTTATTTTCCGTCTCTTTTATGTCGCTGTTCGAGTGCATGGGGTGATTGGTCATTATAATTAAATAATGGCATCAGTAGTGCGGTGCCTGTGTGGACACTCAGTCCTGTTTTTTCGTGTTATTTTCCGTCTCTTTTGTGTCGCTGTTCGAGTGCATGGGGTGATTGGTCATTATAATTAAATAATGGCATCAGTAGTGCGGTGCCTGTGTGGACGCTCAGTCCTGTTTTTTCGTGTTATTTTCCGTCTCTTTTATGTCGCTGTTCGAGTGCATGGGGTGATTGGTCATTATAATTAAATAATGGCATCAGTAGTGCGGTGCCTGTGTGGACACTCAGTCCTGTTTTTTCGTGTTATTTTCCGTCTCTTTTATGTCGCTGTTCGAGTGCATGGGGTGATTGGTCATTATAATTAAATAATGGCATCAGTAGTGCGGTGCCTGTGTGGACACTCAGTCCTGTTTTTTCGTGTTATTTTCCGTCTCTTTTATGTCGCTGTTCGAGTGCATGGGGTGATTGGTCATTATAATTAAATAATGGCATCAGTAGTGCGGTGCCTGTGTGGACGCTCAGTCCTGTTTTTTCGTGTTATTTTCCGTCTCTTTTGTGTCGCTGTTCGAGTGCATGGGGTGATTGGTCATTATAATTAAATAATGGCATCAGTAGTGCGGTGCCTGTGTGGACGCTCAGTCCTGTTTTTTCGTGTTATTTTCCGTCTCTTTTATGTCGCTGTTCGAGTGCATGGGGTGATTGGTCATTATAATTAAATAATGGCATCAGTAGTGCGGTGCCTGTGTGGACACTCAGTCCTGTTTTTTCGTGTTATTTTCCGTCTCTTTTGTGTCGCTGTTCGAGTGCATGGGGTGATTGGTCATTATAATTAAATAATGGCATCAGTAGTGCGGTGCCTGTGTGGACGCTCAGTCCTGTTTTTTCGTGTTATTTTCCGTCTCTTTTATGTCGCTGTTCGAGTGCATGGGGTGATTGGTCATTATAATTAAATAATGGCATCAGTAGTGCGGTGCCTGTGTGGACACTCAGTCCTGTTTTTTCGTGTTATTTTCCGTCTCTTTTATGTCGCTGTTCGAGTGCATGGGGTGATTGGTCATTATAATTAAATAATGGCATCAGTAGTGCGGTGCCTGTGTGGACACTCAGTCCTGTTTTTTCGTGTTATTTTCCGTCTCTTTTATGTCGCTGTTCGAGTGCATGGGGTGATTGGTCATTATAATTAAATAATGGCATCAGTAGTGCGGTGCCTGTGTGGACGCTCAGTCCTGTTTTTTCGTGTTATTTTCCGTCTCTTTTATGTCGCTGTTCGAGTGCATGGGGTGATTGGTCATTATAATTAAATAATGGCATCAGTAGTGCGGTGCCTGTGTGGACACTCAGTCCTGTTTTTTCGTGTTATTTTCCGTCTCTTTTATGTCGCTGTTCGAGTGCATGGGGTGATTGGTCATTATAATTAAATAATGGCATCAGTAGTGCGGTGCCTGTGTGGACACTCAGTCCTGTTTTTTCGTGTTATTTTCCGTCTCTTTTATGTCGCTGTTCGAGTGCATGGGGTGATTGGTCATTATAATTAAATAATGGCATCAGTAGTGCGGTGCCTGTGTGGACACTCAGTCCTGTTTTTTCGTGTTATTTTCCGTCTCTTTTGTGTCGCTGTTCGAGTGCATGGGGTGATTGGTCATTATAATTAAATAATGGCATCAGTAGTGCGGTGCCTGTGTGGACGCTCAGTCCTGTTTTTTCGTGTTATTTTCCGTCTCTTTTGTGTCGCTGTTCGAGTGCATGGGGTGATTGGTCATTATAATTAAATAATGGCATCAGTAGTGCGGTGCCTGTGTGGACGCTCAGTCCTGTTTTTTCGTGTTATTTTCCGTCTCTTTTGTGTCGCTGTTCGAGTGCATGGGGTGATTGGTCATTATAATTAAATAATGGCATCAGTAGTGCGGTGCCTGTGTGGACGCTCAGTCCTGTTTTTTCGTGTTATTTTCCGTCTCTTTTGTGTCGCTGTTCGAGTGCATGGGGTGATTGGTCATTATAATTAAATAATGGCATCAGTAGTGCGGTGCCTGTGTGGACGCTCAGTCCTGTTTTTTCGTGTTATTTTCCGTCTCTTTTGTGTCGCTGTTCGAGTGCATGGGGTGATTGGTCATTATAATTAAATAATGGCATCAGTAGTGCGGTGCCTGTGTGGACACTCAGTCCTTTTTTTTCGTGTTATTTTCCGTCTCTTTTGTGTCGCTGTTCGAGTGCATGGGGTGATTGGTCATTATAATTAAATAATGGCATCAGTAGTGCGGTGCCTGTGTGGACACTCAGTCCTGTTTTTTCGTGTTATTTTCCGTCTCTTTTGTGTCGCTGTTCGAGTGCATGGGGTGATTGGTCATTATAATTAAATAATGGCATCAGTAGTGCGGTGCCTGTGTGGACGCTCAGTCCTGTTTTTTCGTGTTATTGTCCGTCTCTTTTATGTCGCTGTTCGAGTGCATGGGGTGATTGGTCATTATAATTAAATAATGGCATCAGTAGTGCGGTGCCTGTGTGGACACTCAGTCCTGTTTTTTCGTGTTATTTTCCGTCTCTTTTATGTCGCTGTTCGAGTGCATGGGGTGATTGGTCATTATAATTAAATAATGGCATCAGTAGTGCGGTGCCTGTGTGGACACTCAGTCCTGTTTTTTCGTGTTATTTTCCGTCTCTTTTGTGTCGCTGTTCGAGTGCATGGGGTGATTGGTCATTATAATTAAATAATGGCATCAGTAGTGCGGTGCCTGTGTGGACGCTCAGTCCTGTTTTTTCGTGTTATTTTCCGTCTCTTTTATGTCGCTGTTCGAGTGCATGGGGTGATTGGTCATTATAATTAAATAATGGCATCAGTAGTGCGGTGCCTGTGTGGACACTCAGTCCTGTTTTTTCGTGTTATTTTCCGTCTCTTTTGTGTCGCTGTTCGAGTGCATGGGGTGATTGGTCATTATAATTAAATAATGGCATCAGTAGTGCGGTGCCTGTGTGGACGCTCAGTCCTGTTTTTTCGTGTTATTTTCCGTCTCTTTTATGTCGCTGTTCGAGTGCATGGGGTGATTGGTCATTATAATTAAATAATGGCATCAGTAGTGCGGTGCCTGTGTGGACACTCAGTCCTGTTTTTTCGTGTTATTTTCCGTCTCTTTTGTGTCGCTGTTCGAGTGCATGGGGTGATTGGTCATTATAATTAAATAATGGCATCAGTAGTGCGGTGCCTGTGTGGACGCTCAGTCCTGTTTTTTCGTGTTATTTTCCGTCTCTTTTATGTCGCTGTTCGAGTGCATGGGGTGATTGGTCATTATAATTAAATAATGGCATCAGTAGTGCGGTGCCTGTGTGGACGCTCAGTCCTGTTTTTTCGTGTTATTTTCCGTCTCTTTTATGTCGCTGTTCGAGTGCATGGGGTGATTGGTCATTATAATTAAATAATGGCATCAGTAGTGCGGTGCCTGTGTGGACACTCAGTCCTGTTTTTTCGTGTTATTTTCCGTCTCTTTTGTGTCGCTGTTCGAGTGCATGGGGTGATTGGTCATTATAATTAAATAATGGCATCAGTAGTGCGGTGCCTGTGTGGACGCTCAGTCCTGTTTTTTCGTGTTATTTTCCGTCTCTTTTATGTCGCTGTTCGAGTGCATGGGGTGATTGGTCATTATAATTAAATAATGGCATCAGTAGTGCGGTGCCTGTGTGGACACTCAGTCCTGTTTTTTCGTGTTATTTTCCGTCTCTTTTGTGTCGCTGTTCGAGTGCATGGGGTGATTGGTCATTATAATTAAATAATGGCATCAGTAGTGCGGTGCCTGTGTGGACGCTCAGTCCTGTTTTTTCGTGTTATTTTCCGTCTCTTTTATGTCGCTGTTCGAGTGCATGGGGTGATTGGTCATTATAATTAAATAATGGCATCAGTAGTGCGGTGCCTGTGTGGACACTCAGTCCTGTTTTTTCGTGTTATTGTCCGTCTCTTTTATGTCGCTGTTCGAGTGCATGGGGTGATTGGTCATTATAATTAAATAATGGCATCAGTAGTGCGGTGCCTGTGTGGACACTCAGTCCTGTTTTTTCGTGTTATTTTCCGTCTCTTTTGTGTCGCTGTTCGAGTGCATGGGGTGATTGGTCATTATAATTAAATAATGGCATCAGTAGTGCGGTGCCTGTGTGGACGCTCAGTCCTGTTTTTTCGTGTTATTTTCCGTCTCTTTTATGTCGCTGTTCGAGTGCATGGGGTGATTGGTCATTATAATTAAATAATGGCATCAGTAGTGCGGTGCCTGTGTGGACGCTCAGTCCTGTTTTTTCGTGTTATTTTCCGTCTCTTTTGTGTCGCTGTTCGAGTGCATGGGGTGATTGGTCATTATAATTAAATAATGGCATCAGTAGTGCGGTGCCTGTGTGGACGCTCAGTCCTGTTTTTTCGTGTTATTTTCCGTCTCTTTTGTGTCGCTGTTCGAGTGCATGGGGTGATTGGTCATTATAATTAAATAATGGCATCAGTAGTGCGGTGCCTGTGTGGACGCTCAGTCCTGTTTTTTCGTGTTATTTTCCGTCTCTTTTGTGTCGCTGTTCGAGTGCATGGGGTGATTGGTCATTATAATTAAATAATGGCATCAGTAGTGCGGTGCCTGTGTGGACGCTCAGTCCTGTTTTTTCGTGTTATTTTCCGTCTCTTTTGTGTCGCTGTTCGAGTGCATAGGGTGATTGGTCATTATAATTAAATAATGGCATCAGTAGTGCGGTGCCTGTGTGGACACTCAGTCCTTTTTTTTCGTGTTATTTTCCGTCTCTTTTGTGTCGCTGTTCGAGTGCATGGGGTGATTGGTCATTATAATTAAATAATGGCATCAGTAGTGCGGTGCCTGTGTGGACACTCAGTCCTTTTTTTTCGTGTTATTTTCCGTCTCTTTTGTGTCGCTGTTCGAGTGCATGGGGTGATTGGTCATTATAATTAAATAATGGCATCAGTAGTGCGGTGCCTGTGTGGACGCTCAGTCCTGTTTTTTCGTGTTATTGTCCGTCTCTTTTATGTCGCTGTTCGAGTGCATGGGGTGATTGGTCATTATAATTAAATAATGGCATCAGTAGTGCGGTGCCTGTGTTGACGCTCAGTCCTGTTTTTTCGTGTTATTTTCCGTCTCTTTTGTGTCGCTGTTCGAGTGCATGGGGTGATTGGTCATTATAATTAAATAATGGCATCAGTAGTGCGGTGCCTGTGTGGACACTCAGTCCTGTTTTTTCGTGTTATTTTCCGTCTCTTTTGTGTCGCTGTTCGAGTGCATGGGGTGATTGGTCATTATAATTAAATAATGGCATCAGTAGTGCGGTGCCTGTGTGGACGCTCAGTCCTGTTTTTTCGTGTTATTTTCCGTCTCTTTTGTGTCGCTGTTCGAGTGCATGGGGTGATTGGTCATTATAATTAAATAATGGCATCAGTAGTGCGGTGCCTGTGTGGACGCTCAGTCCTGTTTTTTCGTGTTATTTTCCGTCTCTTTTGTGTCGCTGTTCGAGTGCATGGGGTGATTGGTCATTATAATTAAATAATGGCATCAGTAGTGCGGTGCCTGTGTGGACGCTCAGTCCTGTTTTTTCGTGTTATTTTCCGTCTCTTTTGTGTCGCTGTTCGAGTGCATGGGGTGATTGGTCATTATAATTAAATAATGGCATCAGTAGTGCGGTGCCTGTGTGGACGCTCAGTCCTGTTTTTTCGTGTTATTTTCCGTCTCTTTTGTGTCGCTGTTCGAGTGCATGGGGTGATTGGTCATTATAATTAAATAATGGCATCAGTAGTGCGGTGCCTGTGTGGACGCTCAGTCCTGTTTTTTCGTGTTATTTTCCGTCTCTTTTGTGTCGCTGTTCGAGTGCATGGGGTGATTGGTCATTATAATTAAATAATGGCATCAGTAGTGCGGTGCCTGTGTGGACACTCAGTCCTTTTTTTTCGTGTTATTTTCCGTCTCTTTTGTGTCGCTGTTCGAGTGCATGGGGTGATTGGTCATTATAATTAAATAATGGCATCAGTAGTGCGGTGCCTGTGTTGACGCTCAGTCCTGTTTTTTCGTGTTATTGTCCGTCTCTTTTATGTCGCTGTTCGAGTGCATGGGGTGATTGGTCATTATAATTAAATAATGGCATCAGTAGTGCGGTGCCTGTGTTGACGCTCAGTCCTGTTTTTTCGTGTTATTTTCCGTCTCTTTTGTGTCGCTGTTCGAGTGCATGGGGTGATTGGTCATTATAATTAAATAATGGCATCAGTAGTGCGGTGCCTGTGTTGACGCTCAGTCCTGTTTTTTCGTGTTATTTTCCGTCTCTTTTGTGTCGCTGTTCGAGTGCATGGGGTGATTGGTCATTATAATTAAATAATGGCATCAGTAGTGCGGTGCCTGTGTGGACGCTCAGTCCTGTTTTTTCGTGTTATTTTCCGTCTCTTTTGTGTCGCTGTTCGAGTGCATGGGGTGATTGGTCATTATAATTAAATAATGGCATCAGTAGTGCGGTGCCTGTGTGGACGCTCAGTCCTGTTTTTTCGTGTTATTTTCCGTCTCTTTTGTGTCGCTGTTCGAGTGCATGGGGTGATTGGTCATTATAATTAAATAATGGCATCAGTAGTGCGGTGCCTGTGTGGACGCTCAGTCCTGTTTTTTCGTGTTATTTTCCGTCTCTTTTATGTCGCTGTTCGAGTGCATGGGGTGATTGGTCATTATAATTAAATAATGGCATCAGTAGTGCGGTGCCTGTGTGGACGCTCAGTCCTGTTTTTTCGTGTTATTTTCCGTCTCTTTTGTGTCGCTGTTCGAGTGCATGGGGTGATTGGTCATTATAATTAAATAATGGCATCAGTAGTGCGGTGCCTGTGTGGACGCTCAGTCCTGTTTTTTCGTGTTATTTTCCGTCTCTTTTGTGTCGCTGTTCGAGTGCATGGGGTGATTGGTCATTATAATTAAATAATGGCATCAGTAGTGCGGTGCCTGTGTGGACACTCAGTCCTGTTTTTTCGTGTTATTTTCCGTCTCTTTTATGTCGCTGTTCGAGTGCATGGGGTGATTGGTCATTATAATTAAATAATGGCATCAGTAGTGCGGTGCCTGTGTGGACGCTCAGTCCTGTTTTTTCGTGTTATTTTCCGTCTCTTTTATGTCGCTGTTCGAGTGCATGGGGTGATTGGTCATTATAATTAAATAATGGCATCAGTAGTGCGGTGCCTGTGTGGACGCGCAGTCCTGTTTTTTCGTGTTATTTTCCGTCTCTTTTGTGTCGCTGTTCGAGTGCATGGGGTGATTGGTCATTATAATTAAATAATGGCATCAGTAGTGCGGTGCCTGTGTGGACGCTCAGTCCTGTTTTTTCGTGTTATTTTCCGTCTCTTTTGTGTCGCTGTTCGAGTGCATGGGGTGATTGGTCATTATAATTAAATAATGGCATCAGTAGTGCGGTGCCTGTGTTGACGCTCAGTCCTGTTTTTTCGTGTTATTTTCCGTCTCTTTTATGTCGCTGTTCGAGTGCATGGGGTGATTGGTCATTATAATTAAATAATGGCATCAGTAGTGCGGTGCCTGTGTGGACGCTCAGTCCTGTTTTTTCGTGTTATTTTCCGTCTCTTTTATGTCGCTGTTCGAGTGCATGGGGTGATTGGTCATTATAATTAAATAATGGCATCAGTAGTGCGGTGCCTGTGTGGACGCTCAGTCCTGTTTTTTCGTGTTATTTTCCGTCTCTTTTATGTCGCTGTTCGAGTGCATGGGGTGATTGGTCATTATAATTAAATAATGGCATCAGTAGTGCGGTGCCTGTGTGGACGCGCAGTCCTGTTTTTTCGTGTTATTTTCCGTCTCTTTTGTGTCGCTGTTCGAGTGCATGGGGTGATTGGTCATTATAATTAAATAATGGCATCAGTAGTGCGGTGCCTGTGTGGACGCTCAGTCCTGTTTTTTCGTGTTATTTTCCGTCTCTTTTATGTCGCTGTTCGAGTGCATGGGGTGATTGGTCATTATAATTAAATAATGGCATCAGTAGTGCGGTGCCTGTGTGGACGCTCAGTCCTGTTTTTTCGTGTTATTTTCCGTCTCTTTTGTGTCGCTGTTCGAGTGCATGGGGTGATTGGTCATTATAATTAAATAATGGCATCAGTAGTGCGGTGCCTGTGTGGACGCTCAGTCCTGTTTTTTCGTGTTATTTTCCGTCTCTTTTGTGTCGCTGTTCGAGTGCATGGGGTGATTGGTCATTATAATTAAATAATGGCATCAGTAGTGCGGTGCCTGTGTGGACGCGCAGTCCTGTTTTTTCGTGTTATTTTCCATCTCTTTTGTGTCGCTATTTGTGTACATGGGGTGATTGGATTTCTTCTGATTCATGTTGTTTTCATCTCTTTTGTGTCGTTGTTTGTGTGCATGGGGTGATTGGTCTTCTTCTTCTTTTTTCTTTATTTTTAGTTCGCGCGTTCGTTGGCCAATGAGTTTATTTTTGTTCTCTTTACATAGTTTTCGATAGAAACGATCCGAATTCTTTTTTTTTCGAGACAAGCAAGTCGTATTGCTGGATTAAGTCCTTTCTATATCATCGATGATCGGAAGGCTCGCCGACGAATATGTTTTAAGGCTTATGATATAAAATCATTTTAATGAATAAAGCCCTTCTTACATCACCGTTGATCGGAAGGCACGCCGACGAAGAATTTTTGGAGGATCGCGGTCGAATTAATACTATATTTAAAATTCTAGATAGCTATCTTTCGGATTCGATTGTGAGTAGCGGGACTTCGCGGTTACTATGCAACGTATTTTTTGGAGTCTTTTTATATTTTAAATTTATAAGTCCTTCTTTTATCATCGTTGATAGGAAGGCACGCCGCCGGTTAAGTTCGTTTAAGTTATTGTTTTAATTTCATTACAATCGGTTACGTGGTGTCCTGTTTTCTTTTCGTTTATATTCGTTGATCGTAATAATTTATTCCAACTGGCAGCTTTAGTATTAACTCATCTACTATTTTTGACATTTGCTCGCGTTATCTTAATTGTACCAACAGTAAAAATATACTGATAAGTCCAGCCCTTAGCACTACCGCTCGGTTGGCACGCGTTCGATTAAAACAAACTTTTTAAATAATCAATTATTTATCTTTCCGCATCCGGCTGCCTAAGATTTAAAATTTCAACCGATAAACAAAATGCTCATGGTCACATCACTGCCACTCGTGAATCCTGACCTCATACCCATCTACTAACCCCCTCAAAACTCATGTGATACTTTGTCGGAGAAGCAGTCGATTGGGCGGTCTCTATCACTCAAGTATCGGACTAACATTCCCATCCACTTCCCCGTGACCCTACCACTGGTCGTGGCCGGCGCCGGTATTGATCAGCATGATAGGGGCCTTTGAGAAGTTGCGAAGCGAGGAAAGATAGCACCCACTCATCTTCCACGGCTCGTGGATGTAACTTCTGGAGGTCCTGGTCAATAACGGAGTAGCAACTGCGGGTGGGCACCTATGCTTATGCTTATGCTTATTCTGGAAGTACTCCTAATAAGCTACCTCTCCACCAAAAATGAGCAAAAGTTACTTCAGTAAAGTCGGTTTAATCATGTTTTTAAATAAAGTAACATAAACAAAATCTCTGCCATCAGCAGTCCCTGTTTTTATAGCCCTGTCAACCTGTCAAACTAAATACTACATAAACCTCGTGACGAAAAAAAGCATCATGAACAAAGCGCCATGTACATTCGGCGAAGAAAAACGAATCATAACAAAGCGTCCCCCTCAATGACAGCAGGGTGATATAGACGTTGGCTATTTCAAAAGAAGTTATGTTTGTTTTTCTTAAATAAAACGACGGAAATAATGTTTTATTGAATTTGGATGATCAAGTAACAATGAAAGCAACGTTTTTCATCGTTTGTTATTATTAGAACATCTTATTTTGCTTTTATATTAAAATGGGAATTGAAAATGGATGCTCAACATTCAAATGCGTTTTTCTCAAAACGCATGGTTTGTACATGATGCTTTTTGAAATGTTGGCGTCGAACTGTCAGATTTAAAGTTATCATTATTTTCTTTTGTTTATTTTGTGTTTTATTTGCATTATTTTCGATAACAGAATATAAATTTTAGTAAATTGTAAGCATCCTCAACCCTCCTAAAGTGTCTACGTGGTTTATGAATGGACAAATCCATAAGCCACGTAGACACTTTAGGAGGGTTGAGGAAGGGATTGGCGATTGTCCACGCTCCGTACAAAAATGAATTTTTTTTTGTATGGACAATTGTCCACGAAGGGAAAGGGGGGGGGGGAGGGGGGAGATTAAAAAAATTAACGTACTTTATGAATGCTCCTCAATATGCGATTAAAAAGTTTATTTTGTTATGTTTCAGGTGCACCAAAGACAAATCTCAAACCCACTATTCAGTGGCGATATTTGCCCAAACTCAAGTACCAACTCGTGACGCAAACCAACCGATTTTTGTATGCTGGTCAGCGTGATACTCCGCAACTCATAGAAGCCAGCGCTTAACCTTCGATTTATTTGCTTACAGGTGAAAAAAGCGCATCCAACCAGCGCAGGCTTATTGACTGGGTACATACACAGCAAAACTTCAACTGACTATAAAAACAATTAAAATGGCACCACACAAAAAAGTACACCCCACAATGACTTGACAGCCGTTAGACTGCTTCAGTGGGCCTGAAAATGGCTTAAAATTGTCTCTAAGCCTTAAACTAGGCCTTGAAACTCCCATAACCTCAAAGCTCTGAGCTAATTTCGTCGTTTTCAAGCGAGGTCACCCATCTGTAACACACGGCAACGACGGTTTACAACCCCCGGACGAACCAGGGCCGAAACCAGTCTGCCACGCGGGAATCTGCTCCGAAAGCAGCAAGAAACAATCCGGTTGACCATGGTTGAAGCTGGTGCTTTTGTGTTGGACCGGTTTGTCATCGAAAGCCACTGCTGCTGCCCCTCAGCATAAATTGGTGTGCTGGAGTTGCCGAAAATAAATTGCCACCGCCACCGCCGCCAAACCGGTCCGGAAAGGAAAAGTGCTGAGTTGGACAGGCGGCGGCGTAGCAGGTCGCAAGGTAGTCCTGACGCGATATTGAGTGGTAAATTAATTCGATTTACTCCATTGATTTTCGCTAGCAATTTTACGGTATCAGTCAGTTCCTGGTTCTGAATAGAATGAAACGAAGAAGATTGAGTTGGTAAACGCCTGAAGTTAGGCAATTCGTAGCGTGATTTTGGATGATGAAACACGAAAGATGGGTTGCGTTTGAAATGATTGAGTTTTATAGCATTTCGACGTCGTCGTGCTATCTTGTCGCACCCGCCATTTTGACGTTCCGAGAAAAACGCGTTTTAATGTTTGACCTTGAATATTCAAAAACGAGAGCACGCAATGTAAACAATAACAAACACGTTTTGTTTGGCTGACCATTCTGTGCATTGTCCCAAAGTTTGGTTGAAGTTGGTTGCTAGAGTCCCGAGTTATAATTACAAATGTTTACGGTAGTCTAGCTTGTACGTGCGACAAACGCATCCTGACTTTCCTGGCCTGAAATCCCTTTGGCCTTTTGTCGCACTTACATCAATTTTCATGGAGTGACAAGATAGCACGACAAGATTGAAACTACTTTCATATGTAAAATGACAAAAATGCACGGAGTTTTTTCGATTTTTGTTGAATATCTCAGGATTGAAATCGAATTTTGGGGATCTGTGAAGGTCAAAAGGTGAGGCATTGTGAGCTGCACAAAATGGCGTTCTTAACTCAATTTGGCCCAAAATGCACGTACGACAAGTTAGCACGATGGCGACGATTTTAAATGATGAAATGATGTTTTACTCTTTTTTCGGAATAATTTTGTTTTTAACTAACAAAACTGCAGTTTGATTCGTAATTTTGAACTCAAGCTTAAAGCACAAATAATTTATATTTTTTGTGATTAATTAACATTTGATTTAAACTGATTTTAAAAGTATAATATTCAAATAATAAGATACTACGCAAAAAAAAACTTTCAACCAAAAAAATCAAAAATACTTCAGACACCTGAGGTGATCCAGTTATGGTCAACCATCAGGACCATACACTCATTTAGCCAAAATTAGCTTCCCCCCTTAACCTTGAGGTGACACCTCACGAGCGCAGCCATGACCACACCCAACCGCTCCAATCTATTTCAATTTGCGAGTTTGCAAATTTTCAATTCGCAAAAAAAGAGTCCTTTCTGCGCGACCATTAAAAGTGGATCCATAAATCAGGCCTGGCGGCGAGCGTTTGAAGCGTTGAAGGTTGTGGACGACTAAGTAGGCGGTGGTACGGTGATCGATTACCTGTTTTTAAAATGTAGATCAAAGAAAGGGAGGGTGGTTGGTGGAGTGTGTTTTTAATCAGTGACTATTAGCATGCCATGATTGCGATCGTGCATGGTAATGATCCGAGGCGGCGGCACTGGTGAGTGATGGGAAACTTGATTGGCACCAAGAAAATGGATGCTGGGCTGGAAAAGTGCTAATTTTCCAGCTATTAACGTTAATGGGACGTGCGTTTTTCCGCCCTGGTGGGCGTGGAAATACGGGTTTCGGCAATTTAGTTGCAGAAAGTGTTTCACAGCACGTCCAACAGGATTTTATGATTTGGGTTGAGGAGTACATTATTGGAAAACATTTAAAGAGTTAAATAATTTGGATATTTTTTTAAAATTATGGATCATGCACCGAGTGACATTAGAGCAGTGTTTCTCAACCGGTGAGGATTTCCCCCCTGGGGGGGGGGGGGGGGGGAATTTGACACTTCTTGGGGGGGAATGCGAATGCCATAAGAATCAAATGATTTAAAATGTTTTCGTGAAAAAAACTTCAATATTTACCCATACCAGGTTCTTTGAATGATTTATTACAATATTTTTTCAAGCTGTGGAATTTCTTTGATATCTCAGATTTCATCTTTGAGTTTGTTTATAAATAGAGCTGGCAAAAAAAAACATTTAACGAAGTTGACTTTATAGCTGTCGGCCACCATTGCTAGTACCAACCACTAGTGTCTTCCTTTTTATCTACAAGGACTTCGCCGCCCTGGGCTCCTAAGTGTATGAAAGTATGGCACGGAGCGACGGCGCCGAATTCCCATATTTACACAAAGAATTTTAAAAACATATTGAAAACGAATTATGAAAAAGCTAATTGGAAATGATTATACCTTATTTTTTTATTTTTTTATCTGAACAGTTATTTAAAAACAAACAAATTTTAA
Organism: Culex pipiens pallens; assembly: GCF_016801865.2. Lineage (NCBI taxonomy): Eukaryota > Metazoa > Arthropoda > Insecta > Diptera > Culicidae > Culex > Culex pipiens. The sequence goes on from NC_068939.1 coordinate 31,881,487, forward strand.
ATATAGTTTTCGAGTTAATTTTTGGCTTTTCTTTGAACATTAGTCAGTCTGTTCCGAAGATGATATTTTTTATAATTTGTTGTGTTTTTTTGTATTTTCTCGAACAGTTGAAACGTGTTTTCTTAAGTAATTTTCTTAGATTTTCTTATTGGTTGAAACTTGAGCAGCTCTAAAAAATTTTTGTTCATGTTTTCGAATATAAGCCGTACTCAATTCAAAATTCATGTGAGTTTCCACATTCAATGGGAAGTTCTTGACAATATTTCCTATTTATAATTTCGTTGATTTTTTTGTTTTTTTAATGATGAGTTGTTGACCACCAACAAAAATTGTGATGTTTTGGATTCATTCGATATCTTGAATACATTATTTACGAAAACTAAAACTCAGGGGGTAAATTTTGGGTGATTTTAGCGTGACGTACTTTATGGATGAAGCCTAGATGCTTTGGTGGATTTTTGACAGTTCGAAATATTTCAAGAAAATCCACCGCGGTTAACAAAATCAAATTAACAAAAGCCCTATGGTATTCACTGTCTTAACTCTACAGTAGTTCGAAAAGTAACGTTTCATAAAATAAGTATGAATTAATTGTAACTGAATTCATTGAAAAGAAATGAACTTATTACTTTTCATTTTAAATTTTTGGCACTACAGTCCAGATTCGATTATCCGAAGCCTCAATTATCCGAAGTTTCGATTATCCGAAGTTTCGATTATCCGAATGTTTGTATGGGACTTCGGATAATCGAATCACGAATAAAACAATGTTTTTCTCGTTTTTTTACTTTTTCTTGTTTTAAACATCAAATTCGAGTTCTGTGACCCCATTTGAGTCAAATTTGAATAGTTGATTGCTGACTAAATAATAAAATGCATTTTTTCAATATTTCGTCACCGCCATATTGGCCGCCATCTTGGATTGAAAAAATGTAAATCACTTTAGCGTAGTTTAGGGGTCATACTTAAGCTCGACAATCAAAAATAAGGCAGCGAAATATTTTTTTTGTGATTCGATTATTCGAAGTGAAATTTGCATAGTATTGGCATAGTAAAAAAACTCCCGGGTCCCGGGAACTCCCGGGAAATCGCCAAATTCAACTCTCGATTCCCGGGAAATTGAAAATCTCGAGCATCGTTACCCTCTAGGTGACATTGATAGCAATCCCGAGCAGATGAAAATATCTGGAAAAGTTGAAGTTCTCTTATTGTAAGTTCCTATTTGTCCTGATTTGCCCCATATGCTAGTGGTTAATGAATAAAAAAAAAATCAAATTATTCGCTCTACAGCATTGCCTTGGCGTTCTCGATTGCGAGATTACTACTCGAAACTAGGTGTCCGAAGGCTTGATTGTTGAGGCAATTGCAAACCTCTTTTTACACCTTAGCTTCCATCCACCCCGGGATTCGAACAGACGACCTTTGGATTCCAACTGCCTACCAGCGACTCAGGGAGACCCAGGACAGGACCCAGGAAGACGACTCCTACACCTGGACTGAGCTAACGACCTAACCTTTTTTTTAGGTTAGTCCGGGGCCAACATTTACTTCCCGTCCGACGGAAGGCGTGATCAGACAAATCTCGTCTCAAAATTTGCCACAGGGACCTTCTGGGATCGAACCCAGGCCGACTGGGTGAGAGGCAATCACGCTTACCCCTACAGCACGGTGGTTAATGAATAATAATTAAATATGATATTTTTTTTCTAATTTAAAATCATAATTGTACGTAAATATCATTCCCAATTCTAAAAATATATAAAATGGAGAAGAAAATATCAAATGCGGTAGGTCTTTTGCGAATCTGTAAACTAAAATGCTTATAAATGTCCCGGTTTTGGAAAAGTCCTATGAATTCCCGTGCTGGACGCACAAGTTACGTAAAACCTGGGTGATGAAAAGAGAGAATGCGTAATGTAATTTTTGAATGATCCCACTTTGCTTACATCTTCAAAGTACTAGGCTGTTCAAGCTTAAGCATGACTTTTTTCTTACGAGTAAATGGGCTGTTTTCAAACCAGAGGTATGTGTTTTATTTTGTCTTGTTTGCTGCAAAATTGTATGTTTTGCAAGTTCCAATTGGTTTAAAGGCATCATTAAAAAAAAAGAATATTTTTAATTCTATTTTTGAAATGATCGATAGTAATTGTTGCATCTCCTGGCGAACAGAAAAATGGTTCAACTTTGACATTTGAAAAATGATGCCGCTTTTTGACCCCACATTTCACCACCCAGCGTAAAACATTCTGAAAATTAAAAAAAATCGGCTTAAAGCCTTATGGTTTCAAAAAAGTTTTCATTAGGTTTATATGTACATTCAGCATTTTTTCAAGAATTTGTATTTTTATTAATAGCCCAAATTAACATCTTTTGCTATTGTGCACAATCATAAAAAAATGCAACTTTAATTGAATGAATAAATCAAACTTTCATTTTTTTTTTCAGAAAAGATAATATTAAACTATAGTCTATTTTAAGTAGAAAATTATACTCTTCAGTACTTTGCAAAATGCACTAAGACTCTTGATTTCAAAATAATTATTTTATTGAAAGCTAAAGAAAACTGACTGATTTTTTTTAATTTTAAGCCTATTTTCCCCTGATTTTTGATGGGTGGAGAGGGAAAAACTTAAAATTAAATTTGTATTCTCCCAACTATAAAAATATATGCAAGTTTTTCTTAGAATTAAAAAAAGCAAAAAAAATATTACCATATGAAAATGTTTTATCACAATGATCTTTGGGTTCAAGGAGCGGCCGTGGCTGACTGGTTACGGTGTTCGCTTTATAAGCGAATGGTTCTGGGTTCGATGCCCATCTGCTCCCAACGAGAATGTTAAGAACATAGAAATCTGAAATGATGAATATGAACGAAAAATCAAAGTCGCTCGAGGCAGGGTTCGATCCCCCGTCCTTTGGATTGGTAAGCAAAAATGCTAACCACTAGGCCATGACGACTTGGTGAGCTTGGACTGGAATTAGAAATACTGTTTCAGAGAGCGAGTTGTGGCGCTATAACCACGGCAAATAGTGTCCAGGGCATTCGTGGAAATACAATGTCCCATCCCAGAGTGTCCCGGAGTACCAAAACCTTCTTAGCATGGTGCTCCCAACGAATACAACCAAAATATCGGAGCGTATGGTGGTGTGTCCCCACGCTTCTTCCTCCCCTGTCGATTCAGAATTGTGTTGTTGTTCGAACACTCAGTGCTCAAACTCAACCCAATTACGAATCATCTCTGCGATACGGCTTTACGCAGTAGGCCTGGCCGCTTTAACGCTTGTGATGTTTCAATGCATTCCGATGCAATGGCGCACTACAAACGTTAATAAATGACAAGAAGAGGGCTAGGCGTCATCTAACCTAAGGCACTCTCCAGGATCCCTTCGAAAGATTGGCTGCGCTAGGGTCTGATTAGATTAGATTAGATTAGAATGATCTTTGGGTTCAAGTATCGCACCAATAATTAAACAAAAAAAAATGGCGAATAAACTCTTAAGGTTGCAGACAAACACTCATCTAAAAAAGCTATTTCTGCTTAAAATCATCTCTGAGTAATCTCCAATAAAGCTGAAAAAAATAGATGGGTAATTCTTTGTCAACTCACACAGCAGCTGCCCCGACCCCTCTTTGATTTGCGTGAAACTTTGTCGTAAGGGGTAACTTTTGTTCCATAAGACGAATCCGAGGTCAGTTTTTTGATAACTCGTTTTTTTTTTAGGCCGTAGCAAATATTTTTGAAGTTTATGTCTCTCGACTCAGGTCGGTGTCGAGGGGAGGGCAAAAAAATATAAATCTAATCTAATCTAATCTAGGCCAAAAAAATATATAAAAAAAATAAAAATTGATATAAGAATTAAGAAATGTTCTCAACATTTGAATATAAAATTTGTTTTAAAGTGTATTTTACACCTGCCATTTTGTGGTTCTTTACATTGGAGTTTCACAAAAATTGAAAATATTTTCGATCGATCCCAGACATGCTAAATATGATTTTAAATGCAGGAAAATGCATTTCTAATTGTTTTCAGTTGGTTCGGGACCATCCATAAACCACGTGGACACTTTAGGGGGGGGGGGGTATGGCGATTGTCCACGATCCATACAAAAAAGTTTTTTTTTTTGTATGGACAATTGTCCACGAGGGGGGTAAGAGATTCCCAAAAAAGTGTCCACGTGGTTTATGCATGGTCCCTTAGACTTCTTTACAATTTTGAAGTTTAAAAAAAATTGCCCCCTGATTTTTCGAACCGATTTTGAAGAGGGGGGGGGGCTGAATATTTGCAACGGCCTTAAAGGAATTTTGACCCAGACGGGTAATTTTTTCAATTAGAACAAAATTTTTCATTTTAAAGTTTCATGTTTTATGTAACCTCTTATGTTTTCGTATCAAAATATTTGTATTTGTCTACTCTACAACTTTGTAGAACATTGTTACACTCTGAAAAATTACCCTGCAAAGCTACAAAAAACACGCAATTTTAGCATGCAAATTTTTGTTATGAATGAAAAAACGAGCATTCTGGTCAATGTAGATTCAAAAATAACATTAAATATTCCTTAAAATGACATGTTCCAAACAAATTTACAGTCGAGTAACGGAAAATGGGAGAATTTTTTAATCTTTTTTAGTGTTTTTTTCTTGAAAAATACGCTTTTTTGGATTTTTGAGTACGCTATCAAATCGGGCGTCCAATTTTACCTTTGACGCCAAATTTCCTTCCCATCACCGTTTCAGGCTGCAAATTATTAAAAAACACCTCTTTTTCGTATTTTCAAAAATGGAAGGGGTCGTACCGCCCCTCCATCACGAGATATCAAAAACGGACCCCGGAGTCGTGATCAGGGACAAAAGTTACCCCTTAGAACAAATTTTCACGCAAATCGAAGAGGCCTCGGGGCAACTGCTGTATGAGTTGGCGGAGAATTTTAAGCAGAGTTTTTATTTCAAGAATTAAAAAATCAATTTTTCTCGAATGTGACTTCTGTAGATTTATTAAAGGTGTAAGGGCAAAGTAGTTATTCAAATAAGAACAAAAACAACGATAATTTGTATTCCGAAATAATACAGAATGATTCATTTATGTAACACACTAACCTTACAAATTTTAAAACTAAAATAACACATGAATTTACCAGAAGCCAACGAACACCAATGGGATTTTCCCAAAAGAAAGTGTAAAGGGTTATTGAATTACAGTTAACGCTCTTTCAGCCAATTTCCTGGCAAATTTACCGGTAAACAGAAAAACGGCAAACCGTTGTTTTCATGGCCATGGTCGTCGATCGGACGTGGTTTGTCCACGGCGGATTCCGAGAGCAACAGTGGTTTAATGGTTTTTCACGCATACCAGCCGGAAAAAAGGGGCCCCACGCGACACACACGTGTGCCATTCGGGCACACTTTCATTTATGCGCACCAAGGGTGAACGAGAGTAAAAGTGATCAGCATGATAATGGGCAACCACCAGTCAATGGCCACCCTCCCCACCCCCGGTGGGTGGTCCATTTTCGATGGACATTCTATTCAAAGTTTGAACGAGACGCGGGGGGGAAAAGCGACAATAAACTATTCAGAAAGTTGAATGAAGGAAGCAAAAGAAAAACGCCATCAATGACCACATCAAATGACGAGCAGTCACAATGAAGCCAAACACAGGCCGACCACCTTCCCTTTCTTTTGGCAAGGTTCATTGAGAGGCAAAGAAACCAATAATAATAATAAAAAAAGAATTAAAGAGACATCAATGGCGGTTTTGTCAGCCCGAGAGCTTTCCAACCGTTTTCGCGCTGCGGGAATTTTATTGCGATGAATTTCTGCATATCTATGTGAAACATGCGTTAATGATGTTATACCATGTTGGTCGTGCGAGCTTTCGGGTTTCCGTGGTTCGCGGGGTGCCAATCGACAAATGTGCCAAAGTTTTGCCACCTTTTTAATGCGATTGCCATCAGCGGGGACCAGACTTCATTAATCAGCCCGAATTCGAACAACTTTCGTAAGATCGAGCTCCTGTACGAGGTTTGCAGTGAAAGTTCAGGAAGTGGTTGATTTATCGTGGGTTCAGAATGGTCTCATTTTTCAATCAGTTGAAGTTATTACAACAGTGTTTAAGCTTGCTGCAGGATCCTGTTGTAAAAATATTGGAAAATCAGCTAATTTTGTCGTGTTCAAATTAAACCCAACTTCCGTTCATATCAGCTTACATAAGCCAGTTAAAAGGGTACCATGGGCAAGGAAATCCGTCAAAGTTCAATTCCATTAGGCAACGTCCTAATCGCTCCTTTCTTCCATTCATATTTCAACCAGCTCGTATCACAAATTTCATTAACATGATTTTCAGTTAATCTGCATCACATTTGCCAACTCCCAGCCGTCATCCGTCAAGACAGGAAGTGAAACCGATCCGGGCTAAAGTAATCAAAAAACATCATAACGAAAGCAAAAGTGATCAAAAAGATGCAAGCAAAAAAAAAACTCTCTGTGTGTGTGCATGTTAAAACCCATCAAAACACGGAAAGAAATAAAGCAGAAGAAAATGTCAGCAGATGCGAACTGTCAAGCGTGTGTTTTTGTTATCGTTTCGCAACTGTCCTGGCCAAACACATCTCAATATAATAACGATAATGATGGCCTTCGCGGCAAGCCTGTCACGCAGCGACTGATTTGGCTGGGCGTATTTCAAGGAAGTTGGCTTTTCGGCAGGGGAAAAGTTTTGACCTAATAAGGCATTTAAGGAATTGATATTTTTATAAATCAACAAAATTCTTGATTTCTCACACCAAATCGGAAAAATTTGCTGCGGTTCCACTTCGGTTTCCGTGAAACTTTGCTATAAGAGGTAATTTTGGTTCCTGAACACGGCTTAGATGTCCCATTTTCGATAGCACGTGACAGAGGGACAGTACGGCCCCTTTACCCCTTTTTTTACAAATATAGACAATTACAAAAAATAAGATGAGCAGTTCTCTAAGATATCGGTCATTCGATTTTTTCAAATTTTTTAATCCGACTGAAACTTTTTTGGTGCCTTCGGTATGCCCAAAGAAGCTATTTTGCATCATTGGTTTGTCCATATAATTTTCCATACAAATTAGGCAGCTGGCCATACAAAAATGATGTATGAAAATTCAAAAATCTGTATCTTTTGAAGGATTTTTTTGATCGATTTGGTGTCTTCGGCAAAGTTGTAGGTATGGATATGGACTACACTGGAAAAAAGTGATACACGTTAAAAAAATTTTGGTGATTTTTTATTTAACTTTTTGTCACTAAAACTTGATTTGCAAAAAAACACTATTTTTTTTTATTTTTTGATATGTTTTAGAAGACATCAAATGCCAACATTTCAGAAATTTCCAGGTTGTGCAAAAAATCTTTGAATGAGTTATGATTTTTTGAATCAATACTGATTTTTTCAAAAATCGAAAAATTTGTCGCAAAAAATTTTCAACTTTATTTTTCGATGTAAAATCAAATTTGAGATCAAAAATTACTGAAGTGAAATTTTGATAAAGCGCGCCGTTTTCAAGTTAAATCCATTTTTATGTGTCTTTTTTGAAAATAGTCGAAGATTTTTATTTTTTTTTAAATTAGTGCACATGTTTGCCCACCTTTGAAAAAATATTTTTGAAAAGCTGAGAAAATTCTCCATATTTTGCATTTTTGAACTTTGTTGATACGACCCTTAGTTGCTGAGATATTGCCATGCAAAGATTGAAAAACAGGAAAATTGATTGAAGTCCCACCCAAACAACACACCATTTTCTAATGTCGATATCTCAGCAACTAATGGTCCGATTATCAATGTTAAAATATGAAACATTCGTGAAATTTTCCGATCTTTTCGAAAAAAAATATTTTCAATTTTTTTAAACCGAGACTAACATTTTAAAAGGGTCAAACATTCAATATCATGCCCTTTTAAAATGTTAGTCTTAGTTTAAAAATTTGAAAATATTTTTTTCGAAAAGATCGAAAAAAAATCATTTTTCGGAAATCATCAAGATCGGAAAATTTCACGAATGTTTCATATTTTAACAATGATAATCGGACCATTAGTTGCTGAGATATCGACATTAGAAAATGGTGTGTTGTTTGGATGGGACTTAGAAAACATCAATTTTCCTGTTTTTAAACCTTTGCATGGCAATATCTCAGCAACTAAGGGTCGTATCAACAAAGTTCAAAAATGCAAAATAAAGAGAATTTTCTCAGCTTTTCAAAAATATTTTTTCAAAGGTGGGCAAACATGTGAACTAATTTTAAAAAATGAAAATTGCGACTATTTTCAAAAAAGTCACCTAAAAATGGATTTAACTTGAACACGGTGCAATTTATCAAAATTTCACTAAAGTACTTTTTGTTTGCAAATTTGATTTTACATCGAAAAATGAAGTCGAAAAATTTTTGCGATCAATTTTTCGATTTTTTGAAAAAGTCAGTATTGATTCAAAAATTCATAACTCGCTCAAAGATTTTTTGCACAACCTGAAATTTTTGAAAAGTTGGCATTTGATGTCCTCTAAAACATATCAAAAAATTAAAAAAAATAAAAATAGTGTTTTTTTTTGCAAATCGAGTTTAAGTGACAAAAAGTTAAATAAAAAATCACCAAAATTTTTTAAAACGTGTTTCACTTTTTTTCAGTGTAGTCCCTATTCATACCTACATCTTTGCCAGCTGCCAAATTTGTCTGAAAAATTACATGGACAAACTAATGATGCAAAATGGCTTCTTTGGGCATACCGAAGGCACCAAAAAAGTTTCAGTCGGATTAAAAAAATACAAAAATTAAAATTTAAGAAAAAAGACTGATTTCGTACTTGCTCAGATACCTAAACATATGGGGTTTGCTTTTAACGATTACGAGTTAGCAAATCTTTGCATTATTTTTAAATGTCATGATTTTGACAATTTTTGACACCTTGTTTGAAGTTGTAACCCCCATGTTTTAATCGTGTGCTTTCAAAAGTATTTTTATCGGAAAGTTTGCTTATTTTACATCAAATGAGTTCTATGTATTGCTAGAATAAATTTATTTTTTTTCTGAAAAAAAAATTGTGTGATGGGTTGCTTAACGCTGAAAAAATCGTTATTTTGATAACACAATAAAGCATTTATTTTTAAACAATATTGTTTGAAATTACTCTCATTTTCATTATAAGCAATATTGTTTTTTGATTTTTTTTTGTAAAATACTGAAATTTCTGTGGAAATTTTTAGAATATATTTCTATTATAAACATGATATTTTTCCTTAAAATTTGAGTATTTTTCAAGAAAATATGATATTTTTTTCAAAAATTATTTTTTTGAAAATTTGCATTTCTATTGATTTTTTTGTAAATTACTTAAATTTCCACGTAAAAAAAATTAGCATAGTTTTTTTACTTTACTTTTAACGTTACTTTTCCATAAAATGTGTGTATTGTTTTTAGAAAATATGGCATTTTGCAAAAAAAAAATTAATATTTTAAAAACAAATTTATACAAATTGAAATTTAAAACAACATTTGGCTTTTTTGAAAATATTGGTACTGTCCACACTGGATTAAACGAAGTTTTGATTATCCGAAGGTTTGTATGGAACTTCGGATAATCGAATCACGAACAAAAAACTTTCTTTTTAGTATTTTGTAATTTTCTAACAATTTAACATCAAATTCGAACTCTGCAACCCCATTTTAGTCAAATTTGAATGGTTGATTGTCGCTAAAATAAAAAAAAACATTTTTTCAATTTTTCAAAAATTCAAAGATGCCATAGCTCAACCATTAAAAATAAGACAACTCATAAACATTTTTTTATTCGATTTTACGATGTTTGGATTATTCGAAATGAAATTTTGTCAATCTACCGTTATTGTTATCATTATTCCGATAATTCTTTCGACGATAATATTATCGACGATAACGGACCATAACTGACATTTAAGATATTTCTAAAATTGACTTGAACCAACCAAATTATGTCAATTTTTCAAGCTTCCTCTTAGTAAATATGTTTTTGATAATATAAAATGTTTCAATATATAAAAAACTTAAAAAAAAACACCACAAAATACCGTATGTTTTTGAAAGCACTCAATTTTTTATAATTTGTAATATGGGTATCAAACAATTTGAAATTAATCATGCATTTTCACTATTTAAGAGTTTTTTCAATGAAGTTCTCAAATTTTGTCAAAATTCCGTATTTTCTCAAAAATACTCAAATTTTTAGAATTTGCAATATGGGCTTTAACCTTTTCAGGCATGAATTTTCAAAAAAATATCTTTTTAGTCGATGATGGGAAAATGATTCTCATGACCATTTAATAATTATCGGCTAGTTTTGGAAATTTTGATATTTGGGTCATATATGACCCATCGGGTTCGAAAGGGTTAAACGATTTGAAATTTTTCATGTATTTTAACTGTTTAGAGTTTTTTTTGAATATAATACTCAAATTTTCACAAAAGACAGTATTTTCTCGCTTTTTTCATCTAAAAACCCTAAAACTGTTAAAATACATGAGTTATGGAACTTCCATGATCGACGGGAGATTTTGGCATATTTAGAATCGTTTGATAACCATATTGCGATTATATTTTTTTAGTATTTTCGAGAAAATAAAGTATTTTGTGAAAATTTGAGTATTTCATTCAAAAAACTCTAAAACAGTTTAAATCATGCAAAATTTCAAATCGTTTGATACTAATAAAGTGAATTATATTTTTTTTAGTAATTTCGAGAAAATACGGTATTTTGTGATTTTTTTTGTATTTCATTAAAAACAGTTAAAATACATGCAAAATTTTGAATCATTCAATACCCATATTGAAAATTATGAAAATTTGAGAACTTTCGAAAAAATACGGTTTTTTTTATGATTTATTTTTAGTGTTTAACTTTGAAACTTACCATATTATCAAAAAAATATTAACTTAGAGAAAGTTTGAAAATTCAACATAATTTGGTAAGTTTTAGTCAATTTTAGAAATATATTAAATTTAAGTTATCGTCCATTATCGTCGCCAAAATTATCGCCGATAAAATTATCGGAACAAAAATAACAATAGATTACCGTTATCGTCCTGAGGATAACGATAGATTTATCGTTATCGTTATCGAACCTCGATAACTTTATCGTTAACAACCTTGTTTAACACCTGAAAAATACAGAAAGTATTCGTAAACAATATTTGCGCAACACTTTAAGTTGAATTGATCCTCCCTAGTCCCTCCTCACCACATCCTTCCACCGAGGCACCCTCCGGGGGAGCCAAGGTAGGGAACCTACCACCTCCACCAATGCTTTTCGCCCTGCCCGCAGAACCGCATGCTAAAATGAACTAATCAATTCAATTTCACTTTCACTTGGGTCCATTCGAGTCGATTCGGTGGTCACCACTTCCTGGCAGGCACGCTCGACGTCATCTGAAGAGGTCGTGGTCGCTTCCAGAACTGATTGATTGGGGGCACTCAAACTCTGATTGACTCCTGTCCAGGAGGGTAAGGTGTTATCACGTGGGCCGGCCCAAAATGGACGCCTTCCAATAACGGGGTCGCCACGGGACGTGTCCCCTAAGGGGGTTCGCAGAGTTTCAGACCGAGGAGCTGATTAAGGTCCGGAGGGGGCGAATTTTTCGCGCCCATTACTTGACGCAGAGGAGAGGTCAGTGACCAACGGGATATGCTTCGATTAGCTTGGTGATAGCTGCAGGCCGAAAGATCTTGTGTCCGCATCAAATCCCGTGAGGGGCCCTCAAATTATGCAAATTATAATTGAGTTCGGATGACGACATGAGAGACGACAAATCCGGCAGCTCAACAGTTTCGCCGCCGCCCCCCGCTGAGTGACACTTAAATCGATACACGGCTACCGGACACCCTTTCAGCCCACGTGGACAGCCAGTGGTGGCGATTACCTAATTAGCAGACTGACAAGTGTAATCATTAATAGCGACATTGATACGTTCAATCAATTTTCAGCATCGGTAGTCGATATTTTGAGCAAGTGTGGGGCTCTTTAATCGACCGGACTCAATCGGTTCAGTTTTATGGACACGTTTTTCGAGCTCAAGGTAAAATTCGTCATGCACAATGGGTATCTAGCTAACCTGAGCTGAGTGTGTTGATTGGCGAAATTATGACACTGATAAATGACTGACGCAGCACATTTTTGGTGGTGACAAGGGTATAAATTGAATCCATGGTAGAAGTTATGTTTTAATGTTTTTTTTTATTGATCTAAGTAGAATAAAGCTACCATTTTCAAATCAATTTATAGCAGATATTTAAACTTATAGCAACAACAAATAGTATATCTAAAGTTGTTAGAGTAATTCAAAAATTGGAATTCAAATTGAGTGCTCTTGATCAAAAAACAACACATGCCTGTACTGCCCAAATTAATTTAGACAATTAAAATAAAGAATATTCTTTGTTTTTTGTCAATGGTTCAACTATTTTCATATCAATAATCTCATATCAACATATTATTTTTTGCAATTCCACTGTGAAACTGTCAACATTTCCTGCCCTTCTGGAGAAATGAAACGGCCTACTTTTCCCTACCAAAAATAACAGAATGGAAAATTAATACCTTTCAATAATAGTGCTGAAAAGTAACATTATTCAATATTATTTTGTTTTGAACGATGAATTTACTAAACACATGAATGTTTGACATAAACTTTCATTAAATAAGCGTTTTTCGGAATTGCAAAAAATGTTGTAAGCAGCTCGTTGCAAAACTTGATTTTTTCAACACTCGTCGTATTTATCCAACTCCGTAAACCTCGTTGGATAAATGTACAACTCGTGCTGAAAAAATCTTCTTTTTGCAACTTGTTGCTTAAACTACTATTTTGCAATTCCTTCGTGACACTAGTTACTTTTCCTGCCATTCTCGAACGACGAAGTAGCCTACTTTTCTTTAGAAAAATTAACAGTGTTGAAAATAAATACCGTTCAATACCAGTGCTGAAAAGGTCCACATTCTATCACTTAAATTTGGTGTTAAAAATTTGAACTTTTCAGCACTATTATCGAAAAGCAGCATTTTTCTTTTTTCTTCAAACGATGAATTTAATCAACACATGGACGTTTAACACCAAATTCCATCCAAAAAGGGTTTTAGGAACTGCAAAAACTGTTGTAAGCAACTCGTTGCAAAGTTTATTTTTTCGGCACTTGTCGTATTCATCGAACTCGGGAGAAAATCGGGACAAAAATAATAAATTAAGGCACCTGTTTAAGCCAATAAATTTGCAAAATATGTTGGTTTTTTGATTGTTTTCGGTTAAAACAGGAACAGTACATAACAATATGTACCCCGATTTCCAAATGTATTGCTAAAGAATCTTCTGTTTGTATTCAGACTATAGTCCCAATTTTTCTCCAATTGGGAAGTGACTTAAAAATAATATGTAAAATAAATGTTTTATATTAAACATGAAATTCTAAACACAATGTTTAGACAGTTCAAAGAAAAATTTTAAGCTTTTGTAGTCAGGTTATATGATCAAATAAATAAAAGAAATATATTTTTTAGAAACTTTTCAATTTGAATCATATAAGTTAAAATAAAATAAAATTTAAAGCACAAAATTTTTTTTTGTGTATTTTAAGCTATATGAAATCTGATTTCGTTGTTTAGATTGAAGTATAGATTATCACCAATTAACAGTATTGAGCTAATTTTGTGATTTAATACTTGAAAAACATAAAAAATATGATAAAACACTGTTTTAAAAATTTCCCAGGATCCCGGGAATTCCCGAGATTCGAAAAATAGTTTTCCTGTTACTCGGAAAATTTTAAACACGGGAAAATTGGATCCCCTACCACGTTGGATAAATGTACGACACGTTGGAAAAAATCGTTTTTTAACTTGGTCCATTAACTACTATTTTAGTCAATTTAAACATAATTTTTAATGCTGAAATATTTTTTTGTAAAAAATAGTTGTAGACATAACTAAACATTTTCCATAATTAACTTAATTTAATATGTGGATAGCATTTTCAAAACTACTGACAAAAAATAAAACAAATATAAAACAAATCAAACCTCCAAATCCATAAGTTTCGACTCCGAGTTATTTTGCCTAATGCGGCAGATTCATCCATAGCTAAAAAAAGGTTTTTTGTCAATTCTTAAGATCAAACCAATCCTAAACAAATAATATGAACTATTCGAAAACTTTACATAAGGTTTTCAATTTAAACTTTTTTCAATTGAATCTGAAATGCTGCAAATTTGTTCTCATAAATTGAACAGATTTTTAGTTTCATGTGTCGAAAGCTTTTCTGATATGAAATGAGTGTTTTTTCTAATTTTGAAATTTCTCATGTGTTGTCTGTAATATAAACTTTGATATAATAAGTTAAAATTTTTTGTTCCTTGTATCAATGGGTATCGTTTTGTTATTAATTTTTTAAGGGTAAAATTTATTGCACGCAATTTTCACAAAATTTCAGATACTGAAAAGCTCATGAATTAATAAATGCATTGAATTTTTTAAAAGTAATTGTATCTTTTAAAAATGGCAGATAATTAACTAAACAAATTTTGAAATATAAGACATTATTTTGAAATTTTCTGAATCTAATTTAATAAAAAAAAATGAGAAAACTTAATGGTGCGAAATCTTTTAAAGTATTAGTTAATATAACAAACATTTTTTTTCTGGCTGGATAAGTAAAAACTACTTTTTTTAATTTTAGAAATGAAAAATAAATATGATGAGAATAACCTTAAATTTTTAAAATCTGAGTTTTAATGTAGATAGGCGATTCTGGTAAGCTGATGTAATCTAAATAGTTTATTTTTAAAAGGAGTATTTAATAATATATATTTTCTTTTTAAATTTTGACGAGTTACTTCGAGAATGGTGACTTGTAGATTTTTCCATTATTTGAGCCAGATTTACTGTTATTTAATAAAAGTGCATTTTATCACAATTTTTAAAAGCAATTTTCAAATGCAATTTCAATTTTAAAATCAAGTTTGATTTTTTGAATTCATTTAAAGCAACATTTCTAAACTATCCAAAAATCACTTTTATTCAAAATATCATAACATAAAATGAAATGAAATCGTCCGCCTTATTATATAACTCAAATGTTGGCAATTGTGATTCGTTAAACATATGAAAAATATCGGTAAAAATCGAAGGAAGTACAATATCTAGTTTTTGTGATTACAAGTTTAATAAAGAAGTATGGTTTTGTTTCGTGTACTCTTTTTTGAAGATCTTCTCAAAAACTAAAAAAAACATTATTATTCTTTTTAATATTGCAAACTATCCACCGAATTATCCACCTCTCCAAGTTATTTGAAATTATCTTTTGAACGAAAAAATATTTTAAAAGGCATTTGACTCTAGTCCAGTTAAATTGTAATTGTAAGAAATATGATCATTAACAAAATTGTGAAATTTATCAAAAAAAAAAACTTTTTTTTGTGAAAAAAACGAAACGATTATGGCCCGATTATGACGAGGATTAGAATAGAAAGCAAATATACCTTTAAATACGCTGAATTTTTACAGTTTTAGTATCTTTTTAAAACGAACAATTCATCCGTTTGAAGCCCTTTTCAAATGGAAGGCATGATTCAGAACATGTTTTCTGGTGTCTAAAGCGATTTGAAACATTTTTTTTTTTGAAATGATGAAACCATGACAAAAAGAATTACAATTTTTCTGGTTTTAGGAATTTACAGAATTCATTGCCTTAATTTGGTAGGTGTGAATGTCCGGGAATTGCCAACAAAACTCCAACCCAAACCTGGCCCCCAAACAAACTGCAGCAGTGCGGTCGTCACTTTTCACACCCCGCCCCTAACTCAATCAGTCGTCAATTTCACTTTCCGTCCAGGCGGACTCAACACAACCACTTTCGTCGGATCAAAACTTGTCAAAATCAATTTTCGGACCTTCTTGTTTGCGGGTTTGCAAGACCTTTCATTCAAGCCTGAGTGCAACCAAAACTGTCCGCGCGTTACCATCAGCCGTATAATTAGACACCTCGGCCTGCCAGAGCTAACTCTTAGTCGTACCGCGACGACTTAGTCATGGACGGGAACACGCGCGGACTAGCACAAGCGCTCGCGTAGGCTTAGTTAATCACGATGATTGGCCAAATCGAGCTGGTACTTTCCGAAAGGGACGCCACAATCTCTCCTAAGGTCTCTCTTGTGTTATTTTTTTTTATGGCACTCGACGACCCACGCCGACAGTTTAGTTAGTCGTCGCAGCATAAAATCGAAAGTAATCAATTTTCACGTTTTCTCCTGTACCGACTCCAACTCTAACTGAATGGTCTTTTGTGTACCCTCCCCGCACAGGATTTGCAAGCGGTTTCTTGTGCGCAAACCACCCACGGAAAAATTTCCCAGCCCAGGCTCTCCCTCTTTTTTTCCCCAAATCATTTAGTCTGCGGCCACGTTGAGCTCTCTGTTTCAAAGACCATGGCGTTTAAATGGCAATAGACGACGATCAGTGCTTGGCAACTTCACGGCTGGCGGTGTCGGTTGAGTCTGCTCAGGTTGAGTGACTACACTTTGAACTTGTGCGCGGATTTTTTTTACCTAAAGATTTGACCTGGGAAGATCCGTACCGGCTGTCAATGAGAGCCACGGCGGGAATCTTTGGTGATAAACTGTATACTGAAGGTGTGCTGCTATTACACCCTCATATTTTTTAACCTTTAAGTTGGTGGTTACTGGAGCCAAACTTGTCCGATATTTTAATAAAAAAAAATCATATGAACAAAATAAAGTATTCTGTCCAAAAGCAAGATGGTACTTGGCAATGCTCTTTAGAATGAATATTTTTTGTTAATTTATTTGTTGTTTTGATAATTATGCTGAGACTTTGTGAGTGCTTTCTCTTTGATATGACATTTTTCATCGCTACCTTTCCGATCAAAATATTATATTTTTTAAATTCATCCTTAATTTTCAATTTATTGTTACATTTTTCGACGGTTTTCAAAAATCATTATTTAAAAGGGAATAATTCAACGCTGCTAAACTAATTTTACCATCTTGACTCAAAGCTCAAAAGATGTGATTTTTGAGCTTTCAAAACACATCCAAAAATCAAAATTTTCGTTAATGTTTAAGATGCGCATCATTTCGATGCCTCTGTGCTCTGTTATTCTAAGCTTGCAAGTTTTCCTATCTAGTTATCATAAAAGAGCACAGAGGCATTGATTTGTTTGGCATGTAACTAAATGTTCTAGAATGTCCTAAGCAGCTATGTTTTTAAGCAAAAAATGGGCAAGATTAAGTTTGCCGAGTTCACTTACAATTTTCTCACTGGAACTTTGAAAATCGGGCAACAAGTTTCTGAGATTCACCCTCACAAGGAATTCAAATCGAAGAAAATAATATTTTTAAGTGTCACATTCTTGGCTTGTAATTTTCAACTGACAAAACAGATCTTGGAAATTACTGCCACGATTTTCAATGTTAAACATTGAAACCTTTGCGAAATTTTCTGATTTATTACAAAGTTTTAAAATCAAACTTAAGTTTTGAAATGGTCTACAAAATGAAATTTTTACTGATACCATGGTTTGACCAAATTATAATATTTTTGATATATTTTTTATCAGATATCTCGCAAAAGTTTCATTATTTAGCAATAAAAATCGGATCAATAGCTTTTGAAATATCGTCAGTTAAAAATTGCTAGCTAATCAGGTGACACTTAAAAATATTATTTTCATCGATTTGAATTCTTTGTGAGGGTGAATCTCAGAAACTAAAGTTCCAGAGAGAAAATTGTAGGAATTTTGTTCAGTTTTTCAAAAATATGTTTTCAAAGTGCTTTTATTTTAAGAAGTAATTTTAAAACGTGAAAAACGAACAGAAATCTGCAATTTACACACAAAAGTAGCTATAACTTGAAACGATTCATACAAAATATTCAATGTAGAGTAATTTTTGATTGAAAATCAAGTTTTGTTTAACGAAATGATTTTAAATAATTTATTTGTTCAGTTGTTGGCTGAAAAGATGTTGTTTTAGAAAAAAATGAGTCTTTTTAGTCCCAAAAAATATAGAAAAATAAAATTAAAAATATAAATATACAGCAATTCCCCACGAAAACAGCATGAGCAAATTAAAGGTAATTGAATAGGCCTTTAGAAAAAAAATAGTTTGAAATGAAAAAAAAAGCCTAATTTTTGAAAAGGTTTTGAGACCAAAAGCCTTTTTTTGAATTTTGTTTTTTTATTGGATTTGTCGGACAACTTTACATATCATATCGACGACGTCGTGCTATCTTGTCGCACCCGCCATTTCGACGTTCCGAGAAAATTGCGTTTTAATGTTTGACCTTGAATAGACAAAAACGAAAGCACGCAATGTAAACAATAAAAAAACACGTTTTGTTTGGCTGACCATTCTGTGCATTGCCCCGAAGTTTGGTTGAAGTTGGTTGCTGGAGTCCCGAGTTATAATTACAAATGTTTACGGTAGTCTAACTGTGCAGTTCTCTCAGATTTCGGTCATTCGATTTTTTTTTGTATTTTTTGATCCGACTGAAACTTTTTTGGTGCCTTCGGTATGCCCAAATAAGCCATTTTGCATCATTAGTTTGTCCATATAATTTTCCATACAAATTTCGCAGCTGACCATACAAAAATGATGTATGAAAATTCAAAAATCTGTATCTTTTGAAGGAATTTTTTTATCGATTTGGTGTCTTGGGCAAAGTTGTAGGCATGGATACGGAATACACTGCACAAAAATGATACACGGTAAAAAAAAATTGGTGATTTTTAATTTAACTTTTTGTCACTAAAACTTGATTTGCAAAAAAAAAACTATTTTTAATTTTTTTTATTTTTTGATATGTTTTAGAGGACATCAAATGCCAACTTTTCAGAAATTTCCAGGTTGTGCAAAAAATCTTTGAGTGAGTTATGAATTTTTGAATCAATACTGATTTTTTTCAAAAAATCGAAAAATTGGTCGCAAAAGTTTTTTAACTTCATTTCTTGATGTAAAATCAAATTTGCAATCAAAAAGTACTTTAGTGAAATTTTGATAAAATGCACCGTTTTCAAGTTAAATCCAAATTTAGGTGACTTTTTTGAAAATAGTCGCAGTTTTTCATTTTTTTAAATTAGTTTACATGTTTGCTCACCTTTGAAAAAAATATTTTTGAAAAGCTGAGAAAATTCTCTATATTTTTCATTTTTGAACTTTGTTGATACGACCCTTAGTTGCTGAGATATTGCCATGCAAAGGTTTAAAAACAGGAAAATTGATGTTTTCTAAGTCTCACCCAAACAACACAACATTTCAGCAACTAATGGTTCGATTTTCAATGTTGAAATATGAAACATTCGTGAAATTTTCCGATCTTTTATTTTCAAAATTTTCAAACCAAGGCTAACATTTTAAAGAGGCGTAATATTGAATGTTTGGCCCTTTTGAAATGTTAGTCTTGGCTTAAAAATATCTCAGGATTGAAATCGAATTTTGAGGATCTGTGAAGGTTAAAAGATGAGGCATTGTGAGCTGCACAAAATGGCGTTCTCAACTCAATTTGGCCCAAAATGCACATACGACAAGTTAGCACGACGGCGACGATATGTAAAAATTGTCAAGTTTCATCTGCTATCTTGTGACATAGACCATTTTGGTCCAAAACGAGTCAATGATGACGTTTTGCTATTCTTAACAAACACTACAAGATGCTTTGACCCGATTTTGGAAACTCGCTTCCGTTTCCCGGATATCGCAATACACACTTGCACACTTATGACACGTCATACATGTTGTTGGAAAATGTGGAAAATTTTTCCTGTTTTTCACAAATTTGTGTACACACATACTTTCTAAAGGCGATGCAACATTTTGTTTATAAAAATATACTGATTAAATCGATTAAACCATTGATTTGAGCATATTTTTGTTTGCATGGGAATTCTGTGCACGCTTGTGACACGTAGTACAATTTTACTTTCGAAGCACACTTGTGACACGTGCTTTTCAGATTTTTGTTTACATTATTTACTATATCTTTTAACTGGTGTAACCAAATTAGTTGAAACTTGGAGCGTTTGTTAAGCGATAGTATACGAACCGATTGCTTCAAAAAGTTTGGCTCTATCATTCATAGTTTTTAAATTATTTACCAACAAACTTTAAAAATCGATTTTCTCGAAAAGTACTAAATGGTCGTTGTCACAAGATAGCACACAACTGACGATATACATTTTTGTAAACCAAAAATTGCATCTTTTTTAGTATAGGTCATAACTCCGCACAATATTTATAACTTTTTGAAAAAAGCGGTTTACAATTATTTGGAATACCCTAACACGGCTTTGCTAACTCATATGGCAAAACAAAAAAGTTTGGCTCTAATAATTATTATTATAATAAAACAAAACAAAAATTGGGATAGAATTACATCTAAAAACTAACTTAATCCACCTATGTGGTTGATGCCTTCCTCACTTTTTACCAACTATGGGTAATATGACTGGTTTGGACACATATTTTAGCTATTTTTTAGATTCAGAAAAATAAGTACACAGATATAACTTAAGTGGTCATAACTCGAGACAGGGTTGCCAGATTATCAACGTTGTGGACTCGTTGGAAAGGTCTCTCGATTACCTAACCAACGATGGGTCGGGTGATGGATCCGGACATCGTTTGCATACATTTAATTGAGATCCGGCTTCAAAAAAGTACATAAATATCACTTAAGTGGTCATAACTCGAGACAGGGTTGCCAGATCTTCAATGTTGTGGACTCGTTGGAAAGGTCTTTCGATTACCCAACCAACAATGGGTCGGGTGATGGATCCGGACATCGTTTGCATACATTTACTTGAGATCCGGCTTCAAAAAAGTACATGAATATCACTTAAGTGGTCATAACTCGAGGCAGGGTTGCCAGATCTTCAATGTTGTGAGCTCGTTGGAAAGGTCTCTCGATTACCTAACCAACGATGGGTCGGGTGATGAATCCGGACATCGTTTGCATACATTTAATTGAGATCCGGCTTCAAAAAAGTACATAAATATCACTTAAGTGGTCATAACTCGAGACAGGGTTGCCAGATCTTCAATGTTGTGGACTCGTTGGAAAGGTCTCTCGATTACCTAACCAACGATGGGTCGGGTGATGGATCCGGACATCGTTAGCATAGATTTAATTGAGATCCGGCTTCAAAAAAGTACATAAATATCACTTAAGTGGTCATAACTCGAGACAGGGTTGCCAGATCATCAATGTTGTGGACTTGTTGGAAAGTTCTCTCGATTACCTAACCAACGATGGGTACGGTGATGGATCCGGACATCGTTAGCATAGATTTAATTGAGATCCGGCTTCAAAAAAGTACATAAATATCACTTAAGTGGTCATAACTCGAGACAGGGTTGCCAGATCTTCAATGTTGTGGACTCGTTGGAAAGGTCTCTCAATTACCTAACCAACGATGGGTCGGGTGATGGATCCGGACATCGTTTGCATACATTTAATTGAGATCCGGCTTCAAAAAAGTACATAAATATCACTTAAGTGGTCATAACTCGAGACAGGGTTGCCAGATCTTCAATGTTGTGGACTCGTTGGAAAGGTCTCTCGATTACCTAACCAACGATGGGTCGGGTGATGGATCCGGACATCGTTAGCATAGATTTAATTGAGATCCGGCTTCAAAAAAGTACATAAATATCACTTAAGTGGTCATAACTCGAGGCAGGGTTGCCAGATCTTCAATGTTGTGGACTCGTTGGAAAGGTCTCTCGATTACCTAACCAATGATTGGTCGGATGATGGATACGGACATCGTTTACATGCATTTAAGTGAGATCCGGCTTCAAAAAAGTACAAAAATATCACTTAAGTGGTCATAACTCGAGACAGGGTTGCCAGATCTTCGATGTTGTGGACTTGTTGGAAAGGTCTTTTGATTATCTAACCAACGATGGGTCGGATGATGGATCCGGACATCGTTTGCATACATTTAATTGAGATCCGGCTTCAAAAAAGTACATAAATATCACTTAAGTGGTCATAACTCGAGACAGGGTTGCCAGATCTTCAATGTTGTGGACTCATTGGAAAGGTCTCTCGATTACCTAACCAACGATGGGTCGGATGATGGATCCGGACATCGTTTACATGCATATAAATGAGATCCGGATATATGTGAAAACACATTTTTATACATAACTTTTGAACTAGTTATCGAAACTTCAAACAATTCAATAGCGATGTATGGGACCCTATACCAAGTCGATTGCAACTGGTTTGGTCAAAATCGGTTCAGCCAGTGCTGAGAAAACTCAGTGAGAATTTTGGTCACATACATACATACACACACACATACACACACACATACACACACACACATACACACACACATACACACACACAGACATTTGTTCAGTTTTCGATTCTGAGTCGATATGTATACATGAAGGTGGGTCTCCGAGCTTTCCATAAAAAGTTCATTTTTAGAGCAGGATTATAGCCTTACCTCAGTGAGGAAGGCAAAAGGTTAAATTCAATCATACAATTTTTCAACCAACCAAAATTAAACTAGGTGTTACGGTGTAGATGTGCTGCTGTCGAAAGGGAAATTCGTTTGCGCCTCACCGGCCTGGCCAAAGTCGTGACTCCCGTGTGGGGATTTCCACCGGTGTAGCACCTCGGTTTCAACAGGACTGCACTTTACGGTTCAACGAAAAAAAAAGCATCGCAAAGTCACGCGAGTGCAGCTCAACTTGTTGCCTCACTTCCTCCGATCTTGATTACGTCTCCGGGAAGTACACACCAAAAAAATTTCGTGTAATTTTCTGTCAAATAGATGCACATAACTGGAGCGTCAAATAAGACGTAGAATTACATTAAATTTGAAAATTACACGACAGCAACGGGGACTCATAAGCATTGAATTTTACATCAAATGAAAATTACATGAACGTAAATGAGAACCTTTGTTATAACCTCAATTAATATTTGTGCTTTTCGATTTTTTTAAAACTCATAAAAATACAACAAAGGTTTCCAACACAACTTTATTAGGCATATTTTTTTCATATTCAGACTTACGATTACAATTCACAAGATTACAACGACGCACTTCCGCAATGACGCATTTCCTCGATCATAACCTCAATTACTCCACCGAGAAAATTTCACACAAATCTACGATTTCCTTTAAGCAATTTTCTTCTCATCAGGATGCCATGGCACAAAACACATTCTCGACTAGCACCTACGCGTTGCTGTTGTCCTGTCCCGACAATCCGGTACATACCAGCTTCGTGTCTTCCGGGTTTGCCCTCTTCATAGTTCTCTTCTTGCTGGCAGACCCCCGTTTGTGGCGGAAGAGGTGGTTGGTTTCTATGCTGCAATCGTTGTTCCGGGTTCAACGCGGCAGCCATGTAGGTCAGGCGTGCCTGCCGGTCAGAGTAGTGTAATCCTGGAGGTAGTCACCGACGAAGCAGGTTGGAAGCGGGAACCGATTTTGACGGGGCAACTGCATTTCAACGACCTGTAACCAAATCGAAAGAAAATTCGTCAGTCTCGACGGTTTTTTATGAAATAAACTTCCACACTTACTTCTACCTTGGTCCCGTTCAGTAATCCTGGCGAATTCCGACCGTTTTTGCTGGTTTTCGGTGACTTTTTGGCCCAAAACTGCGCGGCAGCAAAAATGTCTTGCACCTTGATTGCAATTGTTAAGATGGCTGACGTTTCGTTTTTGTTTTTGCACTGTCAAACTGATCAACGTACAGTTGCGTTAACTTACACACAAAATTACATCTTAGAACACGCTCCAGGTATGTGCATCAAAAGAAACGTAATTTTCAGCCGTAATTAATATAATTTTAAATTATACTTGCTGTAAGGGTTTGCTGTACGATTTTTGATGACCTGCGTCATTTTAAACAGAATTCTACATCAAATTTTGGGTTACATGACTGTATTTTACGTTTGATTCAAAATTACGTTCAATGTAATATTCATATTTTTTTAGTGTGTACACCGAAGGAATTCTCACTAGAAAATTAAAAATATGCCGCTTTTTAAAATAAACCGTTTACAGTTTTAATTTTCCTCCGTGCACTGTTAAATGGTAGAGGTCACTCCGGGAAGGGCTGCCATCACTTTGGTGGGACAGCGGTGGCAGGGGTGAATGTAACGAACGGATCTTTCCAGATGCGCACCAGCCCACAACGCCGGCTTCTTCACAGAGACCGACCGTTTAGGACAGGTTCGAGATCGATGTTGGAGGCGCGCGTGTCCTGCAAGTGAGAAAGTTTCACTTTTCATTGAGAGACAACACAGCAGCTGTTGATCACTGACTGACTGTTCCACGAGAATCGCGCAAGGCTGGGATTGGCAAATTGTTAAACATTTATAACAACACTTTTTTCAAATAATATAAAAAAGCAAGTACAAAAGTCTATGAATACAATGAATTTAAGTTATCATTACTATTTTTTGTGTTATTTTATCTAAATCATTTCCTGCTAAAAAATGCTCTGTAACATTTTTGGTACCACCAAGAGACTATATTTAATTTCAAATCACTTTTTTCAACCTCCTATTCCCTCGGATGCCATAACCTCTCAAGATCCACCTGATTCATGGGAACTTTCGCTTTCATCCTTTACGCTATACCTGTACCGTTTTTATCCTAAAGCAAGCCCTACACCATGGTCGTCAGGTGAGAACGCAGGGAAAAGCTCGTGTAAACTTCACTCTTTCTTGCCTTCCAGTCAACCAACCAAGTATTTGAAGAAAGTTCCAGCTTCGTGGTGGGTCTCCTAGCGAATTTCTACGAACATTTCGTCTCTCAACTTGAACCCACCATCAGCGGACGGAGTTCCAGACATTTCATTGTTCCATGGTGAGATCACTTTCCAGAGGCTGTTTGAAGGAGTAGTGGGAAAATTGGCAGTTGGATAAGCCGCAACCTGGTTGTTTCTCACCTCTACCAGAGAGGGTCAATGAAGTGATGTGAAGCGATTCGAATGGCGATTTTTGGTATTTTTGTGTGCTAACAATTTTGAACTCTCAAAAAATATGTAGGGATTTCGCTAAACTTTAAAAAAAATATTTCAAGCCAGGTGCTTTTTTCTTCATGAAGCACTTTGAATTTGAAAAAAGTACATTTTTAGAAAATTTTCACTATCAAAAGCCTATGACTTAATAACAGTGCAACTTGTCATCAAAAATTTATTTTTGATTGCAAATTTGATGCTGCATCTCTGTCACGATTTGTTGAATTTTATTTATTTGACAATATTAAATACCAACTTAGCCAAAAAATATAAACTTAAATTGCACTCGTGTTATATAATTGTTCCCTCAAATATATTTCAAAAAAACTTCGAAAAACAAAAAAATGCATGATTCGGGTAGTTTATTTTTTCCCTTGTAACTTTTTTTCCTCAACAGATTTAATCACAATTCATGCACAAAGTTTCATGTATATAAAAAAATATATAAGAAGAAAAATAAATTTGCAAAAACGTAGAGACATACTCAAGTACTCAACTGTCTTTTTTCAATTTCAACTCTTTGCATAGCATAGCATAGCAGAACGATCAGCTACAATCCTAACAAACTTATATATTTTTCCTCATTTCAATTTAAAAAAAACTGCGTAAATAACAAAAGATGGATTATTTTTTTATGAATTTAAGATTACTCTAAATTTGACCAAATTGCTAATTTTACAAAAATAAATAATTTTTAAGATTGCCATACTTTTTAAAAGGACTAAACAAAATTGATTGTACCTTTTGAAAAGAAAGGCTTGACATTGCAAAAAATGGAGGAGTAAAAAATGGTGCATTGTGGAGAGTAAGGGAGAGTTGACATCTGGTAAGACTTGATCCCTAGCCTATATCTCTTGAGCATGTCAAAGAATCGGTACTCTCTAATAATAGTAGCTTTATTGTGATGTTTTTGGAACATACCGTCGGAAAAAATTACGTTTAAAAAGTTTTGCTCAAGAAACACATTGCAGGGAAATAACAACAACAAAAACAACATTTTGAAATTGCCAATTTTGAAAATTAAAAAACGCTTGACCTCACTCAAGAATAACTATTTAATTCAAAAATTAATTCATGTAAAATTGTTGAAGCTTTGAAAATAAGAGATAGAGCTGTGTTTAATACAAAAAGAACACATAGTACCCTCCCCTCCTTCTCAACATTCCATTATGGGTCATTCCAGTTCAACTGGGTACACTTTTGAACTTGACCTTTACCGATTTCTAAAAAACCCTTTTTTTTCTTTTAATCATAACATTTCAACTATTTGAGCAAAGGACTTCCTAGACAATGCATTTTATATAAAGTTGTCCAAGGAATTCGATAAAAATAAAATTTTAATCCTTAAATGCCCCCTGAAATTATATTTTAACGTTTTTAGTATTTAAATTCAGTTTTCCTTATATTTTTATTTTTTTATTTTATTACCATCGTGTGAACTAAAATGAACTATTGGTGAGATACAGCGATTTTACAGATAAAAAAGTTTAATTTTGCGCAGCACTCTGTCCTATGAATTCAAATCCGAAATAAGTTTCTCACATATAAAAACCAAACTTTGCGGGATTCATCGCTTTTTGTTGTACTTCCAAGTGCTGCGCAAAATTTTTATTTTGCCTGAACATAAAATTGTATGGAGAGCTACTCTATGGTTAGTTTCAAAACATCTACTAAATCCTTTTGCAACCACCCTACAATCAAGTCGAATCCCACACGTGCTGCCATATCGCAGCCTTCGCTTACCTCATTAGAAGAGATGAGATCTGCCAACTTCTTTTTCCAGCGCGATGTCGGCTTGGTGTCATGTCTCCCCCAAGGGTTCGCTCACGATGATGAAATGAACGACAGCGAAAGTTTTCCTCTGCCTTCCGCCCTTCCTGGGTCTCATGGAAATTTCTCATGAATCGTTCTGACTGTGTCTTTTCCGGGAGGTCAACGATCCCGTTGAGACCTCTGCCCCGTCATTCAAAAAGGGTCTGACTTCTGGGAATGGACGGGCAGTGCAAAAGAAATTGATGGCTGAGATGCAAGTTCCTCCTGCTGAAACTTAATCGGACCACAATCTGCGGAGAAAAGTGGCACTTTATTTTTTTCGTTTTGCACAGTTACGACTAATTTGGCGCCCAGAATGCAAGGGCTCGGTAATTAGTTGCAATTGCACAGAATTTCGCGATAAAATCTCTCGCGCAGGCTGGAAAGTTCGTTCAACTCAGAAATTTCGATTTCGTGGTCCATTTCCAGCGTGGGGAATCGCTCCAAAAACCGCGCAGCCACTAATGAGTCGTAAATTGCTTACTTTTTACAATCACCATAAATTAGCATTACTTAACCCGATGGGGGGATGCTTATCATAAAAGGAAGGCAAATCATTTCCAGTTTTCAAGATCGTCAACAACGCATTCGTTGAATCGAGTTGTCGTCGGTGACTAGTTTCCACCAGTAAAAGTGAAATGAAAGGGAAAAAAATAATTGCTTTCTACAGCTGCTGTTGCCGCGGAGACAAAATATACTAAATTCACCCTCGGTGACAACATGTTGCTGATGGTGGTGGTCCTAATTTGTTAAACGCGAGCTGGCTCGGGGCGAGAGTAATTGTGGATTAACAACTCCGGTGGACACTCTTGGGTGACGGCCAAGTGCTGTTACTAGACATCGTCGTTGTACTGAATTGGACTGGTTCTCGAAACGTATTGGAATAGTAAACTGATGCTGTGGACGGCTAAAAACTAAAAACTAAAAACTAAAAACAAAAAACTAAAAACTAAAAACAAAAAACAAAAAACAAAAAACAAAAAACAAAAAACAAAAAACTAAAAACTAAAAACTAAAAACTAAAAACTAAAAACTAAAAACTAAAAACTAAAAACTAAAAACTAAAAACTAAAAACTAAAAACTAAAAACTAAAAACTAAAAACTAAAACTAAAAACTAAAAACTAAAAACTAAAAACTAAAAACTAAAAACTAAAAACTAAAAACTAAAAACTAAAAACTAAAAACTAAAAACTAAAAACTAAAAACTAAAAACTAAAAACTAAAAACTAAAAACTAAAAACTAAAAACTAAAAACTAAAAACTAAAAACTAAAAACTAAAAACTAAAAACTAAAAACTAAAAACTAAAAACTAAAAACTAAAAACTAAAAACTAAAAACTAAAAACTAAAAACTAAAAACTAAAAACTAAAAACTAAAAACTAAAAACTAAAAACTAAAAACTAAAAACTAAAAACTAAAAACTAAAAACTAAAAACTAAAAACTAAAAACTAAAAACTAAAAACTAAAAACTAAAAACTAAAAACTAAAAACTAAAAACTAAAAACTAAAAACTAAAAACTAAAAACTAAAAACTAAAAACTAAAAACTAAAAACTAAAAACTAAAAACTAAAAACTAAAAACTAAAAACTAAAAACTAAAAACTAAAAACTAAAAACTAAAAACTAAAAACTAAAAACTAAAAACTAAAAACTAAAAACTAAAAACTAAAAACTAAAAACTAAAAACTAAAAACTAAAAACTAAAAACTAAAAACTAAAAACTAAAAACTAAAAACTAAAAACTAAAAACTAAAAACTAAAAACTAAAAACTAAAAACTAAAAACTAAAAACTAAAAACTAAAAACTAAAAACTAAAAACTAAAAACTAAAAACATAAAAAAAAATCAAATTATTCGCTCTACAGCATTGCCTTGGCGTTCTCGATTACGAGATTCCTACTTGAAACTAGGTGTCCGAAGGCTTGGTTGTTGAGGCAATTGCAAACCTCTTTTAACACCTAAGCTTCCATCCACCTCGGGATTCGGACTGACGACCTTTGGATTGTGAGTCCAACTGCCTACCAGCGACTCCACCGAGGCAGGACCCAGGGAGACGACTCCTACACCTGGACTGAGCTAACGACCTAACCTCTAGGTTAGACCGGGGCCAACATTTACTTCCCTGTCCGACGGAAAGCGTGATCAGACAAATCTCGTCTCAAAATTTGCCACCGGGACCTTCTGGGATCAAACCCAGGCCGACTGAGTGAGAGGCAACCACGCTTACCCCTACACCACGGTCCCCATAAAACATAAAACATAAAACATAAAACATAAAACATAAAACATAAAACATAAAACATAAAACATAAAACATAAAACATAAAACATAAAACATAAAACATAAAACATAAAACATAAAACATAAAACATAAAACATAAAACATAAAACATAAAACATAAAACATAAAACATAAAACATAAAACATAAAACATAAAACATAAAACATAAAACATAAAACATAAAACATAAAACATAAAACATAAAACATAAAACATAAAACATAAAACATAAAACATAAAACATAAAACATAAAACATAAAACATAAAACATAAAACATAAAACATAAAACATAAAACATAAAACATAAAACATAAAACATAAAACATAAAACATAAAACATAAAACATAAAACATAAAACATAAAACATAAAACATAAAACATAAAACATAAAACATAAAACATAAAACATAAAACATAAAACATAAAACATAAAACATAAAACATAAAACATAAAACAAAAAACATAAAACATAAAACATAAAACATAAAACATAAAACATAAAACATAAAACATAAAACATAAAACATAAAACATAAAACATAAAACATAAAACATAAAACATAAAACATAAAACATAAAACATAAAACATAAAACATAAACCATAAAACATAAAACATAAAACATAAAACATAAAACATAAAACATAAAACATAAAACATAAAACATAAAACATAAAACATAAAACATAAAACATAAAACATAAAACATAAAACATAAAACATAAAACATAAAACATAAAACATAAAACATAAAACATAAAACATAAAACATAAAACATAAAACATAAAACATAAAACATAAAACATAAAACATAAAACATAAAACAAAAAACATAAAACATAAAACATAAAACATAAAACATAAAACATAAAACATAAAACATAAAACATAAAACATAAAACATAAAACATAAAACATAAAACATAAAACATAAAACATAAAACATAAAACATAAAACATAAAACATAAAACATAAAATCGAGAAATCTTCTAGTTTTTTAAAGAATAACCGATTTGAACATATACAAATTGTTCTGAATAAAAATAATGCCAGGTATTATTTTTTTTGATTATTTTACTAAAAATGTATCCTTTTTAAATTTAAATTATACACTATTATAGCATACTAAAACCAGATTAAACATCAATTTAATTAATTTATCCAACCAAAAACCTTTTTTAAAACGTTTGAAAGTTATCGACATTGCTAACTTTTTTATACAAAGTTCTAGGAAATGGTTTGGGGCTGTTATAAATCACAAACTTTTATTTTTTACTGATTTGAAAAAAATACACACAATCTGACTTTTAATCATTTTATCATTTTATCATTTTATCATTTTATCATTTTATCATTTTATCATTTTATCATTTTATCATTTTATCATTTTATCATTTTATCATTTTATCATTTTATCATTTTATCATTTTATCATTTTATAATTTTATCATTTTATCATTTTATCATTTTATCATTTTATCATTTTATCATTTTATCATTTTATCATTTAATCATTTAATCATTTTATCATTTTATCATTTTATCATTTTATCATTTTATCATTTTATCATTTTATCATTTTATCATTTTATCATTTTATCATTTTATCATTTTATCATTTTATCATTTTATCATTTTATCATTTTATCATTTTATCATTTTATCATTTTATCATTTTATCATTTTATCATTTTATCATTTTATCATTTTATCATTTTATCATTTTATCATTTTATCATTTTATCATTTTATCATTTTATCATTTTATCATTTTATCATTTTATCATTTTATCATTTTATCATTTTATCATTTTATCATTTTATCATTTTATCATTTTATCATTTTATCATTTTATCATTTTATCATTTTATCATTTTATCATTTTATTATTTTATCATTTTATCATTTTATCATTTACATTTTACATATGGGACGGACACGATTAGAGCGGCAGTATATTTTTCATTAAATTTCGGATTCGGATTTAATTTCTAAACATTAAAATCTTGTAATTTTTCTAATATTGTTTTTTTAATCGTTCAACTTCTTAATTTAACATTATTTCAATTTTTGAACATCTAAAATTATTCTTAAAATCTAAAATTAAGATTCAAAAAATCTAAAATTCATAAATTTCATTTTGGATTTTGTATAATCAACAGCTGGCTACTTTTCATCGCCAGACCCCCCTGACATCGGACGGATATGTCAACCCGGGCCAGCTTATCAACGGCACATCAGTGACACATAACTTTCATCTCGTCCAACAGCTGCAGAAGCACGTGTCCAAGGCCATATCACAGCACTAACTAACCAACAAATTGCACCATTAGCCATCGACCAGATTGCCGGGCCACATTCCAGGGTGCCCATCTTGGGTGAGGAGAGGGGTCCGTACTTATCTGGTTCAGTGGAATTTTTCTAATTTTTTAATTAACTCCAATCTTCTTTGGATAGATTTGAGCTTGGTCGGATGGTGCGGCGTCCGCGTCTTCCCCCCAACAAGGGGTGATTTGATTTATTGGCACGTGATTTATGCTCACCTGATTGGAAGAAAAGAAAGAAACGAAAAAAAATGATGAAATTCAAGCTGGTTGCGGCTGCTGCTTCTGGAAGTCGGGGGTTGGTGATCGTAAACACGTTGTTGGGTGCCTAAACGGTGTGCAAATTGAAGTTGAAGCCGAGGCAACATCTGGCCCCCAGCGATATCTCCCGCGAGAAGAAAGTGAAATAAGTGCAAATAAGTTTTCGCGGTTGGCTTGGTGGACGCTGGGCTTCGTGGACGGTGACTTGGCAAGATGTTACCGTTTATTTTTTTTTTTATTTCTCTCTGTCCCAAGTTGGCGGTCTTTCTCCTACACTGTATGAGCTCGGGGTTTTTTTTTCGCTAGCATACCTCAACCAGCACTAGATGGCAGTACTTGAATTTGCAAGGTTGTAAAATGTAAATTATCTTTGTAGCCCGGTTTGGACCGCATCGGACGGAACAAACCTTGGCATTCATCAGAGGGGGGCGATGGTCGGTTTGACCGGCTTTGGTGGTGACGTACAAGCGAAAAAAGCAGCGCCGGACGTACTTCAGGTGATGAGATGACGATTTGGAGAGCAGCGATTCGTAAAGTGGCCGTTTTAACTTTGGTGCCAATTTGAAGTGGACTTGTGGATGGGATGTTTATCGCTCAATCAATGTTTTGAAATGTTGAGGGTGGTTTGAGCAGATGATGACAGCTTTTGGACAAGAAGTAGGTCGGTTGTGTTATGATTAGAAAAGCATTAGAAAAAAGTTTTCCAATGCTCATGTTGTTAGATGTACCAAACAATCAAAAGAATTCAATTTAAAATTGATCATCGAATCAAGAATCAAGAATATTTTGAAAATTTTGCTGTTTTTAAAAAGTTTAGTCATACTCAAATCTGTTATAAAACTCTTAAATATTTTAATAGAAAATGATGCATGATTTTCAACATATAACAACCAACAAACGATCACAAAAATAAGAACAGATCTCAAATAATAACAACTCTCTACGAAATCGGCCGATTTCGATCATTTTTATTTTTTGTATTTTTTTATTTGACCTAAACTATGTGGGGGCCTTCCCTATGACCAAATAAGCTATTTTGCGTCATTGGTTCACCCATACAAGTCTCCATACAATTTTGGCTGCTGTCCATACAAAAATGGTATGTAAATATTCAAACAGCTGTAACTTTTGAGTGAATTTTCTGATCAATTTGGTGTCTTCAGCAAAGTTGTAGGTATTGTTAAGGACTTTTGAGAAAAAATAGGTACACGGAAGAAAAAAATGCCGATTTTTTTTATCAACTTTTTTTTTGCTAAAACTCAGTTTCCCAAAATACGTGTTTTTTGATTTTCGAGATTTTTTTATATGTTTAAGGGGACAAAAATCCGCAACTTTTGAGCCATAGAGAAACATGGTCAAAAAATCTGCCACCGAGTTATGAATTTATGGAAAAACAGTGATTTTTGAAAAAATATCGATATTTCATGCAAAAACAAGTTTGACATTATTTTTTAATGCAAAATTGAATTTGCAACCGAAAAGTACTTTACAGATTTTTTGATAAAGGACTCCGTTTTCAAGATATAGCCACCGAAAGTTTGATTTTAGCGAAATATTTGCAGTTTTTCAATTTTTAAAAATAGTGACCATGAGTGACCATTTCTAAAAATTTTTTTTTTGAAAAGTTCAGAAAATTTGCTATAAAATTGTCTAAGAGACATTGAAGATTGGACCTCGGGTTGCTGAGATAGAGTCGCTTTAAGAAAAAGAAACACGAAAATTGAAGTTTTCTTAATCTCACCAAAACAACCAACCATTTTCTAATGAAGATATCTCAGCAACTAATGGTCCGATTATCAATGTTAATCCATAAAACATTCGTGAAATTTTCCGATCTTTTCGAAAAAAATATTTTGAAATTTTTTAATTCAAGACTAACATTTTAAAAGGGCCAAACATTGAATATTTCGCCCATTTAAAATGCTAGTCTTGATTCAAAAAATTTCCAAATATTTTTTTCGAAAAGATCGGAAAATTTCACGAATTTTTCATGCATCAAAACTGAAAATCGGAGCATTATTTGCTGAATAATCGTCATTAGAAAATGGTGGGTTGTTTTGGTGAGATTAAGAAAACTTCAATTTTCGTGTTTCTTTTTCTTAAAGCGACTCTATCTCAGCAACCCGAGGTCCAATCTTCAATGTCTTTGAGACAATTTTATTGCAAATTTTCTGAACTTTAAAAAAATATTTTTAGAAACGGTCACTTATGGTCACTATTTTTAAAAATTGAAAAACTGCAAATATTCGGCTATAATCAAACTTTCGGTGGCTATATCTTGAAAACGGAGCCCTTTATCAAAAAATCTGTGAAGCATTTTTCGAATGCAAATTTAATTTTGCATTAAAAAATAATGTCAAACTTGTTTTTGCATGAAACTTCGATTTTTTCAAAAAATCACTATTTTTTCAAAAATTCATAACTCGGCTGCAGATTTTTTCACCATGTTTCTCTATGGCTCAAAGGTTGCGGATTTTTGTCCCCTAAAACATATAAAAAAATCTCGAAAATCAAAAAATACGTAATTTGGGAAATTGAGTTTCAGTGAAAAAAAAAGTTGATAAAAAAATCTGCAAATTTGTTTTCCGTGTACCTATTTTTTAGATAACTCGTGACGGAGGGGAAATTTTGAACAGTCGAAAAAGACGTGATTTTCAATCATTTGCAGTCTGAAACGGTGATGGTTTGAAAATTTGGGACTTTTTTGTAAAATTGGACGCCCGATTTGATGGCGTGCTCGGAATTCCAAAGAAAACAAATTCCTCATCAAAAAAAGAAATGCAAAAAAAAAGTTTAAAAAATTTTGCCAGTACAATTTTTTGGAACATGTAATTTTATTTTAAATTTAAGCAATTTTTTATCAAAATCTTGGTGACAAACAACAATTAATTAGTTACTAGTTCAAACCGGGATTGAAATATTTTAAGATTCAGACTAAGCGGGCAAAATTACATGGAAAAATATATAGTTGTAACATTTTCAAATTGGTTAGGATGATCCCATACACATTTCACTTCAAACTTAGATGTTTTTTTAATGAAGAAAGATATTTTCATCTTTCAACCATAAAAAGACTTTTGATCCTTAATTCAAAATTAAATTTAAATTTTTCTCATTTAACTGCCACTGAAAGATATATTCTCAAATTACTTTTTTTTAAATGATTTTATATGTTTTAAGGGTAACAACATAACAAATTTTGTGCTAGAATAAGGGCTTGATTTTACAATATTTTAATGTTTAGTTATTAAAAGGAGCAAAAAGTTTAATTCATAAATTTATTGATCTAATATATTCAGAAATTCCCCACGAAAACAGCATGACTCGAAATAAAAGTTCTCCGATCGGGCTGAAATTTTTACTAGGGGTTCCTTGGTCGAAATAATTGGACCCGTATGTTTTTGTTTGGCCATTAGGGTGACCTACGCCGTGTTAGGGTGGCCCGAAAAATGACAAATTTCGTCGATTTTTTGCAAAAACCGCATTTTTCAAAAAAAATATAACTCCGCACCATTTCAACCGATTTTAGCTGTCTTGAGCGCAATCGAAAGGGTATTTGACAGGCTTTAAGAAAAAAAAAGTTTAAAGTTTCAAATACCCTAGCATTTGAAAAGGTCAAATGAAAACTTAAAATGCTCTTTTGATGGTCTCAGGACAAAAGAACCTATGGCTGAAAATATTTTCATATGATTTCTCAAAAATAAAAATATAAATGTGTTTTCAATATACCGAGATACGATTTTTTGAAAATAAATACTGGGTTTTTCGACGCGCCGCGCGCAAAAACGTAAAAATAAAGAAAACGGCAAAAAATCGACTTTTTCACTAAAACTGCAATAGCTTAAAAATGTCAGCGATGATCTAAACATGTTAGGGTACCAAAATTTTGTGATTGAAATACGCAACTTTTGGTACCCTGCTGAAATTTTTAGGTAATCGCAGTTTTAGCGAAAAAAAAGTCGATTTTTTGCCGTTTTCGTCATTTTCCCTTATTTTCACGCGGAGCGTCGAAAAACCCAGTTTTTATTTTCAAAAAATCGTTTGTCGAAATTTTGCAAACATAACTTCACAATTTTTTGATATGTTATGTAAATTTTTCCAAGGAATCTGATTAAAAATATTTTCTGAATCATAAAATTTTTTTTTTGGTCCCGAGACCTTCAAAACAGCGTTTTAAGTTTTCTTTTGACCTTTTCAAATGTTAAGCAAGATATTTGAAACTTTAAACGTTTTTTTCTTAAAAGCCTGTCAAATACCCTTTCGTTTGCGCTCAAGACAGCTAAAATCGGTTGAATGGTGCGGAGTTATGATTTTTTGAAAAATGCGGTTTTTGCAAAAAACGACGAAAATTGCTTTTTTTCAGACCACCCTAACACGGCGTAGGTCACCCTAATGGCCAAACAAAAAAAATACGAGTCTAATTGTTTTGGTCAAGGAACCCCAAGAATTATTTTTTTGGATCATGCTGTTTTCGTGGGGAAACAACTTTGAGATTTCAATTGAATTCTTCTCATTATTTTCTAACTTTAAACACAATTTCAAGTTCTGCGACCCCTTTTAAGTCAAATATGATTTGTTGATTGCCTATTAAATTAAAACTTCTCTAAAAATTCATTTTTAGAGTAGTTTAGGGATCATACTAAAGCTCAACAATCAAAAATATGACAACGAAACATTTTTTTTGTGATTCGATTATCCGAAGTGTAATTTTGCCAAGACCTTAGGATAATCGAATCTGGACTGTATACAGCAAAAAAACATGACTCTTTTGTTGAAAGAACTGGTAATGTTTAAAAATATGATGTTAGGCTTTCACAAAATTTTAGCGATAGGCGTTTTTTAAAGAATGAAATAAAACATATTACAACATATTTCTTTTAAATGAATGCAAAAGCAGTCTGGCCATTTTAAATGAATTATTTCAAAATTTTAGGTTTTTTGAACACACATTACTAAGGTCGTTGCAAATATTTTTCAAAGTTTATGTTTATGAGGTTTTATCACGGACGAACGGACATGACACCAGGAACAAATTTTCTTCAAATTTCTGAAGCAAACTATCACTTGCGCCATCTACATTCAAGTTGTCGAAGTAGCATCGTGCGATTAAGCATGATTTCCCAAAATGTCTTATGCAATAATTAATTAAAACATTTAGCATTAGTATGGTGCTAGAAACAGTTTTTTGGCATTAAGTTTGTCTTTATGCAGGCCAAGGATTGATACCTAAGAGCATGCAATGGCACTGACCTTGTTGCGTGCTCTTCGGTTGACGTCCACGTAAGGAACATCCTGGAAGGAGCGTAACTAACTACATCCGTAGTTCTGTTAGATCATCCAAATTATCTTGATCAGAACAGTATAGCTCTGGTTCCTTGCGAGTGTCCTATTTTCTTACCTCCACGTTGGCTTGGTTTTCATGATGCCCTAGCTGGTGGCCTGTGGAAACGGATCGTAAACCTTTGACCACCGCGGGTCAGAGTCGAGACGGCTAAAAGAAAGGGGCGCGACAATGTGGGAAAGGGAAGTAATTTGTGATTGTAGACGGTATTGTTTTGATTCGCAGTATGTTGAGTCAACTGCTGTGGATGTACCTGAAACATCGCACAACGGGGTTTCTCTTCTCTTCATTCTCAGCTACCACCTATCTCTTATTTTTATTTTGCTCTTCTGATTCCCAATTCTTTACAGATTCTTCTATTTAATATCCAACATTTGATTTTAATTTTACTAACTTTTGATTCTCTTATCTCTCAAAGCTTTTCCACTCTTTTCTATCAATTGATACTGCTGTAACAAACTTTGTTTTGTTTTTTTTCCTTAAAAATATACTTTTCCTTAATGTACCAGTAATATCAAGTCTATTTATCAGTCGCCTAATCTTTTTTTGATTTTATTGCGAATTTATTTATTTGAATAATTCTTTATCTGTCCTATAAATTATCATTACTATAATCTAAGCTTGTTTTGTATCTCTATTTATTAACTATTGTCTAATTTTACATCTAATACATCTAGCTTCTCATTTTTATTCTTCAAAGTACGCACATCATTCTCTTACTATTGATACTTGATTTTTATAAAATAAATTCTCTTTTACTGTCTATTGTTTTCAATCTTCACCCTTTTTTCAAACAAGTGAGGTTTGAGCCCTTACTCAATTTATGGAATGGTTAAAGGATTAACACAAATATTACTATTGTATTTTTGGTAAACTTTTATAACATGTAACAAAACACCGCGACAAAAGAAATAGCAACATATAAACACGACTCAACACTAGGAAAGATTTCAGGAGAAAACAATACACAGTAAAATAACAACTAGTTTTTGAATTCTAAAACTAAAAATAAAACAGTTTTTGCTTTAATGAAAATTGATAGGCACACTATAAATGGTTAGGCGCTTATACTTACATCAAACCCTACGTAATGTACCACCCCCGGCCGAGTTTAAATGCGTAACCGGAAAAGAAGGTGTGCATGCCTGGCACGAACACTCAAAGCGTGTTCTAGCGTGCTGCTCGTACTGACTCAGAGCAAGGGTGAGATGTAGGTGTAAGGGCAGTGCGTGTTCGTCGGGAACCTAGTGCATAAGATCGGTCAAGGCCCGTTCTTACACTGAAAATTGCGAATTGCGAATTGCGAATTAAGTTTGTCTTTATGATTCTATGTAATTTGTCATGGACCCTAAAATTGCCGAAAAAAATATAGAAATGGTATTTTTAATATAAATTCATACGACCATTTCAAAAAATGCCCATGAGTTTGCTTCATCAGCTGGCTTTGTTTACGTTTTAAACCACGTGGCGCGAAGATTTTGACATAAGCGATCTCGCTTGGGCTGGTTTTCGCCAAGAAGAAATAAAAGAAAACCTGTTTCACTTTTTGAAACCCCGTGTCATGTCCGTTCGTCCGTGGTTTAATGCTAATGTTTTATTCCAGCGTCTCGAAATTTTCATTTTTTTTTTTGGAAATACATCTTTAGGCTTAGTGATTTTTCACGCTCGAAAATTGCAAATTTCACGCAAATTTCGCGGAACATGAAAAATGTTAGAATGACTCTTAAAATCCTACGTTTAAATCACAGAAACTACTTGTTATGCTTCATTATATATTATTCTTAAATAAACTAAAAAAATCTTCATTAAACTTGAACATAACACTAACAAAAAATTGTTTCACACTTTTTGAAAGCCGTAATTCAGGAACAAAGTGCTGATAGGCCGATAATAGAAATAGGCTAAAAAAGGGTATAATTCCCCTAATTATCAAAAAAGTTTCCACCAGGTTTATGAGCTCTATTTATATTTTGAAACAAAATGTTGAGCTTGCGTCTTCTCATTTATAGTACTTCATTTCTAATATTCGACTAATGAAGCTAATGAAGATTTAAAAATCTTGTTCAGCCGAAATTACTAAAATAAATTGAATTTTCTGCGACATTTAGTCCATTAAACATATTTTTAAAGTATTTATCTCACTTTTCAAAAATTAAGTTAAAAATCAATAGGAAAAATTAATCTAATTTTTAACAAAATCGAAATTTTTATTCTAAATGAGAAAAGAAAACAAAAAAGTAGTATTTTTTAACTTTCACGGGAATTATTCACCCAAATAAACAAATATCATTAATTATAAACTGGACTCAGAAAAATGAAATGTTTTCAAAAGGTGATTTCAAAAATTAAAAATACTTTTCATTTTATTTTGAATAACACAAAGCTTGATTCTTTAATTTTTTTTGAAACTATACCGTTCAAATAAGATAGCAGTAAAATCTGTATTACAGCGAATGAAAATGTTACTAAATTCAGCTAGTTTTTAAAAGACTCAAAAATCTGACATTTCTTCAAATGGTTAATATCAAGCTTTTCAATTAAAAGCTAATAACATTTACTTAAACAGTTTTCATGGATGAAATAAATGAGATAATTGATAAATTTCACGAATTTCACACCGTCTACGAAATCGTATATTCGATTCTATTTGAGTTTGATAAATTATTTTTAAGAAAAATCGTTACTTGTTCACACAAACGTGAAATTTCTCGGGATTCCACGTAAAATGCCAAATTTCGCGGATTTCAAGCTGTCCGCGAAATCGTGAAATTTCACTAACCCTATACATCTTGTATGATATCAAAATCATTCCAAACATGATTATTATTACAGATTCGGATTAGCAGTTGAATTTTCTACAAGCAGTGCCAATGAATAAAGAATGTATCTAATGTAAGCCACTTAATGGAAGGAACTGTTTTAATAAACGAATGAAAACAATATTTGTTTATGCTCGTTTGTGAGAAAGATTTTCTCACAATAAGTACTCCTTGGTACAGTAATTGTCTCAGCTGAAAAAATGATTTTGATTCAAAAATATAAATTAAATCATAAACGTTGAGCGATTGGAAACCTTTCTGACAATAATTCAGCGTGCATTTAAAAGAAATGCAATAAATATCAATTCAATTTCTTCCACTGATATAAACAACCCATGAAACGAATTACCCTCGCGGGACGACTAACCCGCGCATAAACAAACGACACTGCACCATCGTCGTCGTCCTCCCGAAAGTCATCGCCACCCCGCGTCGAAATGTCATCGCCGTCACCTTCTCCGCCGGAGCAAAACAAAACACGCTCGTTCAATGCACCTCCGACGCCGCAGCATCCCTTGTGCACACACCTGCGTGAGCGGAGAGATGACGAAACTCATCTCGGTGGGAGCAAAATTGCAAAACAGAGAAATTTTCGAGCGAGAGAGAGAGAGAGTGCAACTTCCGCGAAAACGAACCGTCCAGCGGTCGTACATTGACACAGTTTTTTCCACCGATCGCACAGCTTCCGACGTGCAATCTCTCTCTCTGGCGCTCTTTGTGGACCATTTCTCCAACGAGAGCGAGGTTCGTGGCTTGCTCTTCGCGCCAAGTCTTTGCGCGCGCTCTCCGCCGCTCTCTCACCAAGGTCGAAGAGAGCGAGAGAAAGGTGGTTCGGCGGTCCCCCACGAACCCAAGGCCTGCTGCGGGGCTCTGGTGTGGAGTTTCGAGCCAGTTCAAGGCGGAACTTGCTAGCCAGCTTTCTCTATAAATTCCGTAAGCCTTGGCATTGAAATCCCATTCTCGGCTTATTTCTCCT
Source organism: Culex pipiens pallens (assembly GCF_016801865.2). Taxonomy (NCBI): domain Eukaryota; kingdom Metazoa; phylum Arthropoda; class Insecta; order Diptera; family Culicidae; genus Culex; species Culex pipiens. The sequence continues at coordinate 31,922,362 of NC_068939.1, forward strand.
TGGAATTGGACCTTCAGTGTGTGGTGCGTTCGTTTGGCGCTCGGGTGGCTCGTGTTTGTGTTTTTTGGTGGAAATCTGTGTGTGATTGTTATTGTTTTGTTTTCGGGAAACAGGCAAGCGCGCGAGAGAGCAGTGAAGGGGAGATCGTTCTCACTAGAACAAGAACACTAACACAAAGGTGGGAACCAGTTTAGTGCGGATTTCTTTTGGCTTTGAGTCAGTGTTGGTGCCGTTCGGTGTGGAGTTACAGTTCTCGATCACTACTTATCTGGAGCGGTGAATCTACCTTTAGCAAAAAAAAAAGAAATAAAAGGGTTTTTAATTAGCAGACAAGTGCAGCGAAGCAAGGAAGTCTCGCGCAAAAAAGGGAAACGAATAGAATATAATCACTGAAAGTTGATCTACCGCGCTGGAAAACAGATAAAAAAAAAGTTTAAACAAGTGCACATCGACAGTTGTAGGAATCAAACCTGCAAAAAAAAAGTGTCCCACGAAAAGATAAGCGAATCTCCTTCTAAGAAAAGTGCACCAACTGAACAAACGAGAAAATTATACAAAAAAGAAAAAGAAAAACGTTACACAAGTCAAGTCAAGTCGGTGTTAGAAGAAAAGAAGAAACAAGGTGGCGGCTTTCTAACTTAAGGCTAAAGAAGGCAAACAGAGAAGTAAAGTAAAAAAAAAAGCTAAAAGGCGCCAGTGATCGGAACAGAACAGAACACAGTTCGCAGCAGATCGTCGAGATGAGGAAATCATCGGCAGTGATAGTGATGGTGGCGATGGCCGCGGCGGTGCTCCTGATTGAGGACAGCTATGCAAAAGGTACGATCGTTGGGTGGAACGGATTAGCATAATTTTGAGGAGGGGGAGCATTAAAAATGAGGGTAGAATCGTAAAAATGTTTTCGAAAATTGGATCAAATTGGTTTTGGCGAAATCATGTGTGAATTTGAAGTAGAACACAATACGTTTTTTTGCACGATCTTGTGTACTATTTTATGATATCTAGCTATAAATCCAAACATTGATCTAGTAAAGAGTTACAATATGTTTTATAAATTCAATAATCGGATCTCTTTTAAGCATGATGAAAATTAAGAAACTTTTGAAATATGTTTTATTCTTTGTGGAACCTTTCAAATAATTTATTAAATTTTCGTGATGTATTTAATATAATGTCACTACTTTTTGATATTTTTTACAATTTCGTTTATAAAATGGTTCAAAAGTGTTTTCATAGCAATTGTTTCAAACTAAACGACAAAATAACATCATATGATCAATGAGCAAAACTCTGGGACTTCAGAAAATGATGAATATTTTTTTTTATTTGCTTCTACCATGTTTGGTATGCTTGAACAAACCATTTTTCATAATCCATTCGACACAACTCTAGTTTCCATATAAATTTGAGGGTGGTCAAACATAAATGCAATGTAAATGTTCCAAATTCTGCTTCTCGTGAAGCAATTTTCTGATCAGGTTAGTTTCTTTGGCAATGTTGTAAGTATATGTTAAAAGAATTAATTTTTTTAGTTTTTTTTCAGAAATTATTTTTTTGCATTTTTTTATATGTTTAATTTTATAAAATGTCCTAAAAGACCAAAATTGCCATCTTTGAGCTTAAACACAAAGTGAGCAAAAATTGCTTGTACAAGTCACGATTTAGAAAAAGGTATTTATGCATCGCAATCGTTGTCAAAAAACGTGTATGATTTCTTACTAATGAACTAATTTTCAATCAAAAAGTACCTAAACGTATATTTTGTTAAAAAAAATTTTAACAAGATGAAATCATGAGATCAGGCTGGACCACACCATCTGAAAAAAAATAAATCAGAAAGTTCGTCCAATATTTAGGTAAGAATATCCAAAGGAGAATGGGCGAATTTGGTCCAAGGATGTACACGAACGGGACCAACTTTTTTCGAAAGATCTCGCCGAGACATGAAAAAAAGTCTTCTGGACCAACTCTCTAAACCCCGGGGTTCAAAAGTTACAAGCTGTTACAGTATGAGCATTTTGGGTAAAAATGTTCAAAAAATCTTATTTTTGCTATTTCTAAAATCATTCATAAAATCTCTGTTTCATTATGGATTTCAATTTTCTTGACTTCATTCGACGCGTATCAGCAAAAACTATGAGTTCTGATATGTCTTAGCATGATTGAAACATGATTTCTCTGGTTTTTATCCGTTTGAACCGTTTGGCCAAGAGGCATCCCATATAAACAAGTCGAAACTTCAAGGTTTTGAAACCGGATCCGACCCAGATTGTTTCAGTGAGTATGGAAGGCTTCAGTACATTGTTGTAACAACTTATTGGGATGGTCTGAGTCATCCGAGAACTCCTTGGAGTTAAGACCGGTGAGTCTACCGCCGTAACAAGCAAGATGTCGGCGGTTTTTGACCACGGATCATACCCGCATGGCTTCAGTGAGTATGGTGCACTTCTTGGTTAATGTGTTGGGATGTCTTTGGTCATCCTAGGACTCCCTGGAGTTATGATCTGTAGGTTTACGGCTGTTACAAGGACTCCCTGGAATGGTCCAGAACATACCAACATAACAGCAATACAGTCTGCCATACTCACTGAATCTTTGCGGTTATGATGCGCGGTTAAAAATCGTCGACCTTTTTCTTGTTACAGTGACCCAAATATCTTAACTTCAGGGAGTCCTAGGATGACCAAAGACATCCCAACATATTAACAAAGCAGTCTACCATACTGACTTAAGCTATGCGGGTATGTTCCGGGGTCAAAAACCGTCGACCTCTTGCTTGTTACGGCTGTAGCTCTACAGATCATAACTCCAGGGAGTCCTAGGAGAACCCAGGACACTCCAACACATCAGCATAGTAGTCTACCATACTCACTGAAGCCATGCGGGTATGATCAGTGGTCAAAAACCGCCATCATCTTGCTTGTTACGGTGGTAGACTCCAATGAGTTCTCTGATGACTCAGAACATCCCAATAAGTTGTTACAACATTGCGCTGTAGCCTTCCATACTCACTGAAGCAGTCTGGGTAGGATTCGTTTTCAAAACCTTCAAGTTTTGGCTTGTTTCTATGGTAAGCCTCTTGCAAAAACGTTTCAAACGGATAGAAACAAAAGAATTCATGTTTCAATCATGCTAAAACATATTAGAACGTATAGTTTTCGGTGATACGCGTCGAATGAAGTCAAGAAAATCGAAATCCATAATGAAACAGTGATTTTATGAATGATTTTAGAAATAGCAAAAATAAGTTTTTTTGTACATTTTAACCCAAAATACTCAAACTTCAACAACTTGTAACTTTTGAACCCCGGGGTTTAGAGAGTTGGTCCAGAAGACTTTTTTTCATGTCTCGGCGAGATCTTTCGAAAAAAGTTGATCCCGTTCGTGTACATCCTTGGACCAGCTCCCATACAAATTTGCCCATTCTCCTTTTATTGAACCAATTTTCGTTGTCAAGCATAACATGAAACATTTTTGGAAGTTTCTGATCTTTCCACTTGATTTTTTTAATTTTTAAGTTGAAACTGAAGTTTGTAATCTTTCAAATAGATTGTTTTGCAATTTTTTTAAAAGTTTACATAAAGTTGATGAAAAAAAATCAATTTTCATAATTTGTAAGCAAAAGGATCACAAAATGCTTTAAACATAATACAGTTTTGCTACTGTCCAAAATTTGCCAAATCTCAATGAATTTATGGAAGCATTTTTTTCCTGAAGTTATACGTCTTTTTCCGAGCTGTTGGACTTCTTTCAAAAATGTAGAAGAGAAAAAAGTATTAAAAATGGTTAACAAAGCATTCGATTTAACTTATAATTGATTCAATTTAAAAAAAATTATGTCTCATTAAACATTTGAGTTGCCCCTGCTTTTTAAAGTGTGAGTTGGTTAGAGGGGACAAAAACATGTAATAAAATTTACATGGGTCTCAGGATTTTTCAATTCAATTCAGTTATTTTCCAAAAAGCTCATAAAAAAATATTAGTTTATTTTCATTAGAGCGTCAAATTTACCGGGGAACGGGAAATTTACAACCAATTTCCCGGGAATTCCCGGAAAATCTAAATTTATTGAAAATTGTTTTGATCTTGGTTCTGATTAATATTTTGCAGAAAAATGTTATAGGACAGCGACATTAACGGCTGATTTTTTTTTCATCAAAGTGTTTGGATATTAAGTAAAATGAATCCATACTTCACAATAATAAATCTTTTTTTGAACTTACCGTATTGACCACTTTGAGAGAGTATGATTTGACACATTAAGTTGAAATGGAAAAAAATAATCATGCAGAAATTAAGTTTTTCATAAAAAATAAATTTTCTAAAAACAAGTCATACTGGTTTCAGTACTTGAACAAATTGGTTAAGCTTTTAAGTTTTTTCCTTAACCCTCTTACTCCCATGGTTACTCCAGAGCACAAAAAAATTATGTCTTCAAAATTATATTTTCCTACAACCATGCCTTATTTTAACCTGGTTCATTTAGCATTAGTTCATATAGAATGTTAACTAATAACCATTAAAATTCCATCCAATTTGGTCGATCCAGTTACGCGTAATGTAGAAAAACGGAAAAAAAAATCTCAGTTTTACTCTGGGCGGGAAGGGGCTAAAAATCTTATATCTCGTGTTTGTTTTACTTCAAACAACCCAATATATACAAATATTTGGATTAAGTTTTTAATTTTTTTAATGGTTTTTGTTTTTATAATAGTTTATTTTCATTTAGCAAAGTCTATTTCCATTTGCTTCAGAAATTTATATAATCATGAATAAATGTATACTTCTGCTTGAATTTCAGGAATTCCCGGAAAATTTACAAATTTCCCGGGAAACGGGGAATATTTTTCTAAGAGAAATCCCGGAATTTATTTTCCCGGGACGGAAAATTGGACGCTCTAACTCATTCATTTCATTGTGCTGTAATTTGTTACAAATAAGCAAGAGCTATTCTAAAATTAAATACTTCAGACATAAAGATTATTCTAAATAACTCTTGAGATGGAATAATCAGAAGAGCTGGCTAGTCAAATAAAAACCTTGAAATAAATGTAATCAAATTACTTTTTTCAGTGCATTAATAAAACAATTTTTGTTCAATGTTTAGTTAATGAATACTTCCGTTTAAATGTGGAGAGTTTTGGAGATTTTTCCCAGGAAATTGGACAAGGAAACTTAACAAGCCTGTAAAATACTTAAAATGAAAAAAGAAATACATAAAACAAGAAAAGTAAGGTTTTACATAGAATAAAAATTGCTAAAATTTTCAAATTTACTAATTTTTACTGACACATAAGAGATGTAACCATTTCCATATATAATCGTACAATGATTTGAATGCGATGAAAAAAAATGGCACAAAAAAAACTTTTTGGGAAAAAAATATCAAATCATCTCAGATCATTGTGAACTCTTAAACAAAGTTGTTGGAAATTTAATTTTCTACTGCTTAAAGATTTTATGAGGAATGAAACGCCATCTACCAGCAACTTTCTCACATGATGTTCTCCTCATATTTTAATTGATCAAGGCCGTTGCAAATATTTTTCGAATTTGATAGGGCCTTTGGAAATATACATGAAATTTAATGTTGCGTAAAAGCTAAAAAAATCTTCCGCAATCGTTTACAATTACTGCACCCAAAATTCCGAATCGTGAGAATCGTTCCCTCAAAATTTATTGAGGGCTCACCGCCAAAATCGAAAGAAAATTGCTACCAACTCACACCACCATAACAAATGCGTTCATTCGTTAATTGAAACAATAAATCTCCAACAAGTGTCATAGATCGACATCTGACCACTCCTTGTTCACCAAGCTATGGTGGCCGAGGCAGTAAATTCATTGGGCTAGTCTGTCAAAGGTCTCTGGTTCGATTCTCGTAGTCGACAGTTTTGTTTTTTTTTTGTGTTGACGGATGAACTTTTTTTGGAAATGAATCTCGAGAGAATAATTCATTCGCCCATCTCGAGCTGTGTTCTCTGCGTCCGTAAATGGTGGCACTATTCTCTCGTCTCGAGGCCATTATTCTCTCGGACTAGTGCTGCCGAGTTTTGGGTGCATGTTTATAATCATTTTTATAATGTTTGGACTTGTAAAATGTGTGAAACCATAAATTGTTGATACATTTACTATTTTTTTAATTACGAATTTTTGTTCCCTCATTTTTTGAAATTTTGAATTTGAGAAGGAACACAAAAACTTTGTAAAAGGTTTGGGTTAATCCCATCAAGTTTTTTGAATTCCCCAAAAGGTCAAATTCTGATCCTTATGGAATCGAATAAGGCTACAATTATGAGTTTTTTTCTTGAAAAATAATTGATTTATTTCTTCTTTTTGTTATTTTTGTTATGAAATATAAATAATATTTATCCACATCATGATACAGGAAAAAAAAATCAAATTTTTTAATATAATGCTGCAGATGCAAATTTAACATAGAGAAATTTACAGATCGAGACAATAAAAAATAGTTTTAAGCTTCCAACTCCGATTTTTTTAATTCGATGGTAAACTAAACGCCTTCTAACCAAATCTTATCAAAATTTGGTGGTCAAGGTGAAATTAGTTCATTTTGCCGATAGTTTTTCGATTTAAATTCTATCGGTTTTCTACAACCAACTCTGGTACCAAAACTCAAGTATGCAGGCTAGCTAATTCCCAATCTTGCATAATCCATTTTCACAAAAAAAAAATGTGCCCTGCTCAGTTCTCCCGCCGAGGAATGTTTAGTGCCGTTTTAGTTCGAAATTAACTGTTAAGCTTGTCGCGCTTGACCGTTCTTCTGCCCAATAAAACATCTGCCCGCGCGCGCACTAATAGCTGACCGCGTGTCGACGACTCTCGCGTGCGATCTGCCAGCGTTCTTTTATGTTTATGCATATTTTCGCGCGCAGAAACTTATCATCTTCCTTTGCCGACTCCAGACCAGATCTAACGGTGCACCTGTTTTGGCGGAATCGATTGGATTTGAGGCTGGCCGGGGGATAAAGCCAAAGTATGAAATAGTGGCCACGATTTTAAGGTGGATTTATTTTAGTTTTTTTTTTCAGCGGTGATGAGCTTTTGCCGATTTGCGGCAGAGTTTGTTTGATTTTTGCTCGGAATCCGAAATGGGTCGTTACGTAAAATTTATTCAGCTCGAAGTGGGACCAATAAATCAACACTTTTGGTGGAAAAGACATAAATTGGGTGGTTTTTTTTTGTGCGGGTTATTTCGCTGATTGGGTGAGAGATTATGATCAGCGATAAAAAGATTTAAAATAATGATAATCAGCTTATCGACATTTACTTATTTTTATTGATTTTAATATTCGATGTATTCGTTTTCGCACCGAACCGACTTTTAGAAAACAAATGTTTGCCATTATTTTGAACTGATAAATTTGCTAATAGTGAATTTTACCTTTAAAACACAATGATTATAAGGAAGCAGGATAGGACCTGAATCTATCTGAATCAGGTATCAAATGTACACTACCCCTGATCGCATAAATGTCCCATATGCATTTTCATCGATTTCGAGTTATTGATGCAGTTTGGTTCAAAATTGTGTGCTCTTTCGAAAGAGCCTATAACATCCAGTACTTTGTTCTAGAAATCAGGAGGAAATCCAATTTTTTCGCGAAAACTTAACACGTAGCCTTATGTATGGGACAGGCTTCAAATGCGTTTTTCTAAGCTTGCTGTTTTTGCATATGGGACATTTATGCGAACATGGGCAGTACAACAGTGTTTAGAATACATAATATTTTAAATTGCAGATTGCAGAACTTTTTGTATTCTTTTTTACATCAAACAGTTAAAAAACTGACATTGTTTGATTTTAAAATTTTGCCGCCGGCAGTTGCATACGTGTACTTTATACACACTTTGTAAGAGCACTTGTATGAAACGCCCAAACACGCGACTTCCGAAAGGTTGAGATACGTATGAGAAAAATAACGTAACGTTAGGCCTAATTTTTCCCATCTTTTGTTTATTATGTACTATCGAAAACAAAATCTCAAATCAATGATTGCATTCTCCCAGAAGTTGATTGTTAGATAGAGAATCTTGAATACGTTGATCAAACTATTTAATTTTTGCGTCCATTGTCGTGCAAAAACTTTGTGGAATATACATCCAATATTTAACAATTGAGCTGCATATTTTAATATCGTGTTATTACATTACATTTTTTAGTTTCCACCGTGGCCACTCTTCAATTTTTATTCAAAATATCTTAAATACTTCTACTAAGTAAAGCCTTCACAGACAGAAATCCTGTCATTCTAAATTTTCGATTTTTGCAACATTGAAATGTTTCCAAAAACTATATAATTTTTTCGATTTCGCTGTATTTTTTTTCAAAACTGACAACATTGTTGTTGTCGAAAAAATGTTGACATAGGGTGGTTCAGAATTTTTATTTTGGTGGGATGACGAGATAGCGCTTCGGTGTCTTGAAAAAAGTTGTAGGGAACACCATTTTGAGCAACTTTGCCGAAGAGCACAAAGCTCTATCTTAAAACAGAAAGTTTTTAGAGCCATTTTTGTGATTCAGGTTAAGGTGTTAATGAAAAAATGAGTTTTTAGAATTTATCAACTCAGGCTTATGTTTTGATAAAATGGACCAAAATTAGTTTTTCTTGAACAAAAATGTTCATTTTGACAAGCTTTACAATTTTCTACAAGGGTCCAAAAATGTAAAAAATTATCTAGTTGTTGTAAAAGAAGAAAGAATTTTTAGATGAAATATTTCAGAAATATTTTTTATTAATTTGGTTGATTCCTGAAATATATCAGCTAAACTAATTTTGGTCAATTCTATCAAATGTTTAGGGCAAAAAACGATTTAAAAATAATCATTTTTAAAATCAGATTAAATCAGTTGAACAAAAAAACCTCCGAGATATTTTCAGAAAATGTACTCTAGAATGTGTACTTTCAGATGCTTCTAAGAGCGAGGTCAAACTCCACCACCTTTTCAAGTTATTCACATTTCAAAATGGCGTCTTTTTCGTCGTATTTTGGCTATAACTTTCGTTTAAAATGTCCGATTTTCGTTTTCTTGGAAGATAAATGTGTGTTTTTATAAGTTCTACAAATTCAGCACTCTTCGCTACGACATAAGCCTGAGTTGATAAATTCTAAAAACTCATTTTTTCATTAACACCTGAATCACAAAAATGGCTCTAAAAATTTCCCGTTTTAAGATAGAGCTTTGTGCTCTTGGACAAAGTTGCTCAAAATGGTGTTCCCTACAACTTTTTTAAAGACACCGTCTCGTCATCCCGCCAAAATAAAAATTCTGAACCAACTTAAAATGTAGACCACCCTAATGTCCACCATACCAAAAGATGCCCCTTTTGACCCTGATCATTTGTCCCGAAGACACCAAAGCTCTAAATCTTAATGTATGGCCGTTATCAATTTTGTCACGATAGTTTTCGGTTTCGGACCACTGTGCAATGTTGACAAACTCGACAACTAAGAGTTACCGGATTAGCTTGCAGGATTTCTGTCCGTGTTATTTACGACGAAATACGTATCAGCTTGAGGGGAAAAATAAAATGATTAAAATATTTAGAATGGAAAAATAATAATAAATCAAAAATAAAAATTCTCATTTTTTTGTATTTTTAAATAAGCATAATTCAATTTTTAAAATTCTTAAATTCAATTATATTTTCATTTTTTTTTACTTTCAGAATTTTTGAATTTCTTGTTTCTTCAGATTTAGAATTTAAGAGTTTATGTTATGTATAAAGTTATAGTAGTTATATATTATAAATTTCTAAATAATTTCTAAATAAATTCCTGCCTCCCCTACAAATCGTCCGAAAAATCAAAGGACAAATAACATATTTTTTTCAAATTACTTCACACTATTAAATAATTAAAACAAATTAACGTGCATTTTCATGCGTGAATAATACGCAATGTCTTGCCTCGCCTTAAAACTTAGAAAGCAAAACAACTGGTACAAAATGCATTTTGAAACACTTTTTTAAATAATAAAACCATGGCTTAAAATTTATTTTATTAATTTTTTGCTATTGCCCCGCCCCCTGGACCTTGGTCTGAATCGAGCAGTATAAACTTAAAAAATATTCGCAACGGCCTTATTTTTAATAATAAAATTTCACATTTTTTTTATTTCAAGGTGTTTTAACTTTGTATTTTGAATTTTAAATTATTGAATTGTGAAATGCTCAAATTTTTATTTTTTAAATCCTCTGAATTTTCAAATATTAATTTTATTCTATTTTAAGGTTTTTGATCATTTTTGGTTTTAAAATTACCTTATTTTGGAAACATTGAAATCCAAAATATTTGGAATTAACAAAAAAAAATCATTGAATTCTACAATTTATAATTTTTTAAGTTTTTTATATTTTTTGCCTGAAAATCAAAAGATTATTATAATGGCTTTCCCAAATGTGAATTTATATAAAGGCCGTTAAAAATATTTGTTGAACTATATGTCCCTCGACTCTGGTCAAAGTGAGGGGGGGGGGGTCTGTCATTCTTGAACGACGAAATAGCCTACTTTTCTGTACCAAAAATAACTGAATTGAATAGCAACACTGTTCAAAATAAATTCAATGAGTGCGGCAAAGTTGAACTTTTCACCACTTGTTTCGAAAAGTAACACTTTTCAACATTTTTTGATTTAAACGATTTATTGACAAAATCCATGAAAATTTGACTTAAAGCTTCACTCAATGGGTGTTTTTCGGAATTGCAAAAAAAATGTATGGAACTCGTTGCACAACTTGATTTTTTCAGCACTCTTCGTATTTAAAGTACTCTTTTTGCAACTTGTTGCATAAAATACTATATTAAACAAGCTCAAACATGATAAATATGATTATCAATGCAGAAAATGCATTTCAGATTGTTTTTAGTTGATTAGAATTCTATTTTAATGGAAATTTTGAAGATTTTTGGAAAAAATCTTTTTTTGTCCCCTGATTTTTCAGACCAATTTTGAAGGGGGGGAACGATTCAAAATAGAATGCATAAATGTTCAAAATTCAAATTCCAATTGTGTTATAAAAATTTAAAAAAAAAAATTCAATCGTGACAACAATTTGTGTTGGGTAATAGTAGTTTATGCAACAAGTGGCAAAAAGAAGATTTTTTCAGCACGAATCATACATTTATCCAACGAGGTTCACCGAGTTGGATGAATATGACAAGTGCTGAAAAAGTCAATTTTTGCAACGAGTTCCATACAACATTTTTTGCAATTCCTGAAAACACCCTTTGAGTGGAATTATAAGTCAAATGCTCATGTATTTTGTCAATTAACCGTTTAAAACAAAATAATGTTGAAAAGTATTACTTTTCGAAACAAGTGCTGAAAAGTACAACTTTTTAGCATTTATTTTGAAAAGTGTTACTATTCGATTCTGTTATTTTTGGTACAGAAAAGAAGGCTTTTTCATCGTTCAAGAATGACAGGAAAAGTAAGTAGTTTCACGACGGAATTGTAAAAAAAAACCATTTAAACAATTTTCATATCTTCACAATATATTTGAAATAAAAACACCAATATTTCTAAATTTTATGGGTTTGGTAGTGGATTTTTTTCATAAAAATTTGTCATTGTTTTCGATTATTGTAATTTTTGGACGTGTTTTTTGCATACATCTCCCTGTATTTTCATGCAAATAAACATGTTGTTTTTTTTATTAGACCACATTAAAAAAAATATTTAAAAAAAAACTTCAAAAGGGGTGGTATTTTATATAAGAAAGGCTAATATTAATATTTCGAGTTTTTGGAAAAGACATATAAATACATATTTAGAATTTATAAATATAAACAGAAAAAGTAAACCGAGATGCATTTCTAAATACGACCAAATAATCGAAAAAATGAATGGAAGAGAATTTTATATCCTTTGATAAACAAAAAATTAAACGTGTATTCTCTAAACATAAGAACTTGTTAAATATTCAACAAAACCCCCAAACTGTTTCAAATATAAAATATTTTTTTTTTAAATCGTAAAACTCAAGTCTTTTAAGCCAGAATCTATAAAAAAAAAGTTGGACATCTCACCGCAAAAACAAAACCCACCCACAAAAAAGCGGGGTGAAAATTCCATTCCAGGAAATGCACTTCCTAATTTTTCACCCCACCAACGATGCACACACACACAGAGAGCATCGTTTCTGCGGGAAAAGCTTTTCCCGCGTTCCTGTGCACGTTTTCACTCTTTCCGATCGCCGTCCAAACCCCGAATAGGTGAGAGTTCCGTTGCAAACACAAACACCCCTGAACCCGGGACCACATCCGGCTGGGGCGGACCCCGCAATAGACGCAGCTTTTCACTTTCATCCGATTTCGTGGCTCGCCGACTGGATCTATTTTTTTTGTTCAACTGGGAACATTTGCCACTATTTCATGTTTGGTCTGTTTGGCTCGGGGGGTGAAAATCTTTCCACAACATATTTTTCGTTCCGCACGTCAGCATAACTGCATGCATGTGTGGCACACACGTGTGCAACGAGAAATTGTGCATTTTCCGGTTTGTGGACGGCAGCTCCCGATCGTGACCGCGGAGAAAGGAGTGTTGCTCGGGAGAAGGAAGCTATTTTCGGGCCAAGTTGGCGATTCCTTCAAATGGTTTGGAGTTGAAGCTCTTAAGAGGTTCACAAGCACCTTTATCAAGTTTATGTCGGAAAAAGGTTCTTGTACCATGCGCATAGTTGCACGTTTAGTCGCGGTAAAATTTTCACTTTTCATTTCACGGTTCTATGAACTATTTGGAACTTTATAAACAAATCTGTGCTCCTATGGGGAAAAATACTATTTGGTAAAGTTGATGCTGCAGATACAAGTAAAATGAGTCACTATGATTTTTTTTATAAACTGTGTGACACAGCAAAAAATTGTGTAAATTTTGAAGGTTGAATATTACCTCTTTTATGATGTAATTTTACCTCAATTTGGACTGAAAAAGCAACATTACACCAGAATAGTGGTAAAATTACAAATTTTCAGATGTAAAATTACACATTTTTTCTGACATAAAAGATGTACCCTTCCAAGATGTAATATTACCATGGTTTTTTCGGTGTTAGGTCACAGAACTGGTACTTGAATAGAACTTGCCAAGTATAATCTGAAAAAGGTAATTTAAGCACTACTCCACAAAAACTAAAACTGATTTTATTTATATTTTTTAATAGACAAATGGCTTCTATTTGTGTCATTGGTTCACTCATATAAGGCTTCTTACAGTTGTGGCAGCTGTCCATACAAAAAAAAATGGTACGTAAATATTCAAAAATCTGTAAAATTTTTAAGAAATTTATGATCGACTCGGTGCCTTCCACTTAGTTGATATTCACAGTAAAAAAATCATGGTATTACAACATCTGGGAAGGGGTTCATCTTCTATGTCAGAAAAAATGGTAATTTTACCTTTGAAAATATGTAATTTTACCTCTTTTCTGGTGTAATTTCAATTTTTCAGTCTATATTGAATTGAAAATATTTACAATTTTTTTATTTCACAGTAAAAAAATAATGGTAATCGTACATCTGGGAAGGGTTTCATCTTCTATGTCAGAAAAAATGTAATTTTACCTTTAAAAATATGTAATTTTACTTCTGTTCTGGTGTAATTTCAATTTTTCATTCTAAGTTGAGGTAAAATTACATCATAAAAGAGGTAATATTTACACATTTTTTTACTTCACAGTAAAAAATATCATGGTATTAGTACATCTGGGAAGGAGTTCATCTTTTATGTCAGAATTAATTTAATTTTACCATTGAAAATATGTAATTTTACCTCTTTTCTGTTGTAATTTCAATTTTCAGTCTAAATTGAGGTAAAATTACATCATAAAAGAGGTAATAATTACAATGTAAAAAAAATCATGGTATTAGTTCATCTGGGATTGGGATCATCTTCTACGTTAGAAAAAATTGTAATTTTATCATTAAAAATATGTAATTTTACCTTTTTTCTGGTGTAATTTCAATTTTTCAGTCAAAATTGAGGTAAAATTACATCAAAATAGAGGTAATATTTGAATATTTTTTTACTACACAATAAAAAAATCATTGTATTCGTACATCTGGAGAGGGGTTTATCTTCTACGTAAGATTTTTTTTTTGTAATTTTATCTTTAGAAATATGTAATTTTACCTCTTTTCTGCTGTGATATCAATTTTTCAGTCTGAATTTACACATTTTTTTATTTCACAATAAAAACAGTCCACTATGGTACATTGGGTGGCCAAGTTTCAAAAAAGTGACCTTCTCCAAATATTTTTTGGTATTTTTTTCTCGAAAGTAAACATTCTAACTAAGAAAAATCCAAATTTTCAAAGCTCTAAGTTTGTTCATTACGAAGATACGCAAACTGAAAGTCAAAAAATGGAGTAAAAATCTAACGTTTTTCGTAAAAAAGGCTGATTGTTTAATTTTAACATAGCTCAGCCATTTTAAATATTTTATTAGGACAATTATACATCGTTGGAAAGGTAATGAGATAAGCTTTGAAACTATTAATAGATAAAATGTTGTTTCCAAACCAAAAACTGAAGTTTTCATCGAATAACTGGAGTATTTTTTTGACAAAACTTTTTTTTTGTGTTTGTTAATCGAGTACTTTTTTTTGCTAACCGATGCTAAACATGAAACTAAGATCACTTGAAAGATTGGATCATAATCTTACATTGCTGAAATTTTGCAGGCTGGAAATTTTTTGCGTTTTCGGAGATATGCCATTTTTAACATTTACGTTTTATCAAAATTTGCTGCAATTTACATATGCGCCCGTTTATTTCACTTGCTTTGCTACCTACTTCGTGGGCATCGTCGCTTCAAAATCAATACCTGGTTTCAAGAAGTTCGAAATGACTTTATTGGAATTTTCTGTTGCCTACATTTAAAATTGAGTACCTTAGTCAAAATAAGGTATTCGTACCGAAGTTTCTCAAGCGAAACTGGAGAATCTCAGTTTGATACCGAAAAAAGTATTCAGCAAAATATTGACTTAGCATGATGAATTTCTGCGACCAATCCATGAAACTGATCCACATTTAAGTTCTATGTTGGTTAGTACAAAATATCATAAAAAGTACCTTTAACATATTCTGAAGCTGTCAGAAACTCTATAATCAAATGAATTTTCATGAACAAGAACATTAGGATTAGTAAGAATATGGATTGTATTTTATCGTTTTACTTCATAATTAATATATTGAATGAAATCAATTTTTCTGTTATTTGATTTAACAATTGAAATTTTCGAAATTTATGCCCGTAAGGGTGGGGGGCGGGGGGGTCTCAAGTTATATGGCATGGACCCACAAAAAGAAACACACAGCAGTAAATAATAAATATTTGACTTAAAATGAATTTATTAAGCTTAATAAAATTTTGTTGGTAGGAGGAGGGGAGGGGGGGGTTAAAGAAAGAGGAGGGAGGGGTTGTGTCCATAAAGTAGGGGTGTATTAGCTTATCCATAATTTAATAATATAAACTTGCAATACAATATATACGCAGTTCTGTTGCACTTGCCAATGTATGAAAAGACTATTTATTATAAACAATCAACTATTGAAAAACATGAAAACTCATAAAAATCGACGTATATCATTTCAATACCATACAATTACCCAAATTTGTATAAAAAAACATTTAAAAAGCAAAAAAATAATTTGGCCGCCTGTTTGTATGGAGATGGCCCATAGTGCAGTCATGGTAATAGTACATCTGGGAAGGGGTTCGTCTTTTATGTCAGAATTAATTTAATTTTTCCATTGAAAATATGTAATTTTACCTCTTTTCTGGTGTAATTTCAATTTTACAGTCTAAATTGAGGTAAAATTACATCATAAAAGAGGTAATATTTGCAAAATTTTTTACTGTGATGATAATGACTTTTCAGAAAAAGATGCATGGAAAAATTCCGTTTTTAAATTATCTTTAAAAAAACAATTCCACAAATTATGTATTTAAAAAAACTGCAACAGTTGAATCATAGAGAAGTATGGACAACAATGTTGCTGTATTTTGAAAATAGAATAGAAATTTAAATATATTTTTTGTTGACATTAGTTTTTAATATAAAATCAAATTTGCAATCGAAAAGTACAGATTGTTTGATAAAGTGCACAGTTTTCAAGATATAGCCACATAAAGTTTAATTTAAACTGAAAAATTTCCATTTTTAGATTTTTTAAAAATGTATGCTTTGATTTCAGTCTCGAAATTATCGTTTGTCTTTGACAGTTCAATACAATTCGTTTATTTATTTTTTCTAGAAACAAAATCTTATTCATATTTGTTTTTTGATTCGCCAAGTTTTCCTTGAATTCTTATCATTTCTCTCGGTTAAATTAAATAACAAAAACAAACTTAAATATTTGCGGTTAGTCTGAACCTCAAGTGAAAACGTCAGAAAGCTCCACCATATTTGAATAACATAAAAAGTAGAGAAAAAAAGATGCTCTTTACTCCCAGTCGTCTGCTTCTGAAAACATTTATTTTTCACTCACTTCCCTGACTCATTAATTTAAGCCAAACGGGGGTATCTTTCTAATTTGAACTCTTTTTATTCCTCTCAAAAAGCTGCAGAACCAGCCGAACTTGATGAGGGCAAACAGTTTTTCTGGTACTGCTAGGGTAGCTCAGTCAATGATGAACACTCGTGTAGGAGAAAAATTCACCCTGTAAATCATGACCCAGCCTACCCCCAACCATTTCGCCAAGCTAGTCAGAATTCACGGTTTAATTCGGATGGATGGTCAGTTCAGAACGCCGCGTCCAACCGGTTCTCTGGCACGCGTGGGCCCCTTCTGAGCATTGATTCGGCACTTTGCTAAGGTATAATGGCTCTTAAGACCCCACCAGTCATCAGTCCAAAACTGAACGCAAGAACGCTATATTTATAGCTTCCTGAGCCCCGGCGATATGATCGCTTGCGATGGTCGGTGGAGAAACCGCCAAATGATATCGTTCTACCTTGCTCTCTGCTGCTGGATTCGGGGAGGTCTGCCGGGGGAGGGGATGGAGGCCCACGGATTCAATTTGGATGTTTTATGTGAGCGAGCGATGATAGAGGTGGCATGAAAGTGAATTTTACGGTTCGTTTGATGAAATGGAAAGGTTATTTCTCTTCTGGGGGAGATATTGACTGACGGATGGGCCGGGGTTTTGGAAAGGTAGAAGATTTGCATGCATTTGTGATATTTGTATACAAATAATAGCAACAGCTTTTACTTAAATAAAAATAAAATACAACTTTTTAGTTACATTTTCTCTTATTCAATTCAGGTACGAAAACGGAAATGGACTGTAGCTTTTGCTGAATGGTATATTAATTTATAATATATAAATAATAATTAAAACTTATTTTAATTTTCTTGTACTGAATTTTATTTTCCCTGAAATTTAGCGAGTTATTTCCCTACGATCAAAGTGGCAATTTTGCATTATTAGTTCCTCCATACAATCTTAAATTAAAAAATCTGTGTATTGAGAACAGTTTTTTCTGATTGATTTGTTATTTTTAGTAGAAAATTATCATTTTCAAATTTACTGATTAACAAAAAAATGGTACTGCGTATAATAATCATTTAATTTTAATATGAACAAAAATGCCATCTTTTGAGCGATAACACATTGCATTATATAATATATAGTATAGTTTCCTTAAATCATGATTTCAGCCAATATGTCTTTAACAAAGTTAGACAAATAAACAATAATCTGCTGTATAGATACAGGACATGTCACAAAATAGCACTCAAGCGACGAAATGATGTATTTTTTTGTTTCTCTGCCTCATGCCAATTGTTTGCAAAAAGTTATATGTTTCAGGTGACTAAAAATGCCAACTTTTGAGTTAAGGCACAATGTAATCAAACTTAGCTAGCTAGGATAATTTTTAGTGTTATGGTTATTTCAAAATATCTTAGCCAAACCACCTTTGACTCTATTTTTAATTATTAAAAATCGAATTTGTAATCAAAAGTGTTGCGCATAATTTTTGATAACGACAGGGTTAACGTTGAAATTTTTGCCTAATGAAAAATGCCTACTAAATAAAAATATAATGGTTTGAAATTGCACTGAGCTGAGGAACAGAGGCGCTCAAAGTACCTTAAGAATAATGTTCGGTCAATTTTGAAAAAAAATAGATAAAAATTTGTTCATTATGACAACATTGATAAAAATGATTATTTAAATACTCTCAAAATGTCATGTTTTCTCAGCCAAAATGAGTTCAAATCGGAAAACAAACTGCATTGTCCGATTCTTTGGACAATTTGACATTAAGGACATCATAAATAAGTTTTAAGTGGTTTTGATAAAGAAATCAGAAATATCTTACATTTAAAAGCTTTTTTTAGTAGAACAATTTTATACTAAATTTCATGCAGCTTAATTTGTTTTGGTGGCAACAAAAATTGGTATTTTATGAAATAATCAAATTTTGACTTTTTATTCACCTAACTTCAGATTAAACAAACATATCATTGTATTTTTTAATAAATTATACTTTCTAAGAAACCTACTCTGGCGCAAAAATATTTTTGTGACCACGAAAACATTTAAAAAACAATAAAAATTGTATTTTAGGAATTTATTTTTTGCTCATTAGGCTAGTAAAAATTGCATTTTTTGTCTTTTTATGAAAAAAAACAGACTTTAACTTTTTATTCACCTCACTTGAAATTTATATTAATTCTATCAAAAGTTAATAAACTTAGTTAAACAATCATTTCATTGTATTTTTTTTATATATAAATTATACATTCTAAGAAACCTTACTGATGATCAATTCTAGTGGTTTTTTTTTTTCAAATGTTCTATGAACATATGAAACACAATAGTTTATTGGACCTTTTCACACTGAAAAAACTTTAGAATTTTACTTAATTGCAGTCCAGACTCGATTATATAAAGCTACGGTTATCCTGAGTTCAAAGCTTCTGGTAATCGAATCAAGAAAAAAAAAATTCTTGTTTATTTATTTTCTTGTTTTTAACATCAATAGTTAACAATAGTTGATTGCCTTTTAAAATACAAAATGTTATTTTTTTTCAATGGTTGACGCCGCCATTGTCCGCCATTTTTTGTGATTCGATCCGAAGTAAAATTTTGCCAAGGCCTTCGATTTCCGGATTTGTAATTCTATTTGCTCATTTTAAGGCTGAAATTTGTAAGAAAGACACTGACTATCAAAGTCACCCATGTTTAAGGCTACCAACTCTTGCTGAGCAAAAATTCGTACACATTGCCGATATGACACAATGGTGTAACAAAAACTGTCAATGAATTATTTAGATAAATTAAAATAAATAAATTTGAGAATGACAAATATAAAACTGTTTCGTTTTTACAGCTAACAAATTTCACAACATGCTATCAGAGTGCTTATGACTTGCACGTTTAAAAGTATTCATAAAATAAACCGTGATTTGAATCAAATCGTAATGTCCTTAAATTTTTTTTGCTAAGCGTTTAAAGGTTTACGAAATGTCAAGTTAGCTTCTACGAATAATATCGTTCTTAGTGTTTTCACGAACACTTTTCCAGAGTTTTTTTTTATTGGAAAGGTCCTATAACATGTGAAACACAACAGTTTATAGGACCTTTAAAAAAACTCTAGATTTGTTATTTCAAATGTTCAAATGTTTTCACAAGTTTTAGAAAGCCTTCGGAAATGGATAAATATATTTAGTAAGGAATTTCTAAAAGAACAATTCTAGAGTTTTTTTAAAAGGTCCCATCAACATATGAAAGACAATAGTTCAAAAACTCTAGAATTACACTACTCGACAAAACAAAACTTGTGTCAAGGGATTGACGATATCTCATCGGTTCCTCAGAGAAAAGGCATCCCCGAATCCGATGCAATCGACAGAATTTGATTTTATGTCCACGCGGACTGACGAGAAGCTGGTAAATTTTTTAACATAAAAAAATCGAACAATTTAAAAAAAACTTGCGTCTCCTCCCAACTATATGAGCCATCTACAAAAATATGGAGGCGCCTGGTGCATAGCCATTTCCTTTAAGCACAACGGAAACAACCAATACAAATGTATAAAAAAGTTGTCAAGTTCGGGGGGTCCACAGCTAGCATTTTTTGTACGATTATAAAAATAAATATTAAAAGTTTAAAATTAAAATATTTGAAAAACATTTTTTTTAAATATATTTGTTTACTAAAATTTTATGTT
Organism: Culex pipiens pallens; assembly: GCF_016801865.2. Taxonomy (NCBI): domain Eukaryota; kingdom Metazoa; phylum Arthropoda; class Insecta; order Diptera; family Culicidae; genus Culex; species Culex pipiens. The sequence continues at coordinate 31,942,570 of NC_068939.1, forward strand.
ACTCAAAGGTCTATAGGTACTTCGGGATGTCCATGGTAATCCAAGGACTCCCTAGAGTTAAGATCTATGAGTCTACCGCCGTAACAAGCAAGAGGTCGTCGGATTTTGACCCCGGATTATGTGCGTATAGCATCAGTGGATATGGTAGACTACTATATGAATGTAATGGGATGTCCATGGTCATCCAAGGACTCCCTGGAGTTAAGATCTATGAGTCTACCGCCGTAACAAGCAAGAGGTCGTCGGATTTTGACCCCGGATCATGTGCGTATAGCATCAGTGGATATGGTAGACTACTATATGAATGTAATGGGATGTACATGGTCATCCAAGGACTCCCTGGAGTTAAGATCTACGAGTCTACCGCCGTAACAAGCAAGAGGTCGTCGGATTTTGACCCCGGATCATGTGCGTATAGCACCAGTGGATATGGTAGACTACTATATGAATGTAATGGGATGTACATGGTCATCCAAGGACTCCCTGGAGTTAAGATCTATGAGTCTACCGCCGTAACAAGCAAGAGGTCGTCGGATTTTGACCCCGGATCATGCGCGTATAGCACCAGTGGATATGGTAGACTACTATATGAATGTAATGGGATGTACATGGTCATCCAAGGACTCCCTGGAGTTAAGATCTACGAGTGTACCGCCGTAACAAGCAAGAGGTCGTCGGATTTTGACCCCGGATCATGTGCGTATAGCATCAGTGGATATGGTAGACTACTATATGAATGTAATGGGATGTACAAGGTCATCCAAGGACTCCCTGGAGTTAAGATCTATGAGTCTACCGCCGTAACAAGCAAGAGGTCGTCGGATTTTGACCCCGGGTCATGTGCGTATAGCATCAGTGGATATGGTAGACTACTATATGAATGTAATGGGATGTACATGGTCATCCAAGGACTCCCTGGAGTTAAGATCTACGAGTCTACTGCCGTAACAAGCAAGAGGTCGTCGGATTTTGACCCCGGATCATGTGAGTATAGCATCAGTGGATAGGGTAGACTACTATATGAATGTAATGGGATGTACATGGTCATCCAAGGACTCCCTGGAGTTAAGATCTATGAGTCTACCGCCGTAACAAGCAAGAGGTCGTCGGATTTTGACCCCGGGTCATGTGCGTATAGCATCAGTGGATATGGTAGACTACTATATGAATGTAATGGGATGTACATGGTCATCCAAGGACTCCCTGGAGTTAAGATCTATGAGTCTACTGCCGTAACAAGCAAGAGGTCGTCGGATTTTGACCCCGGATCATGTGCGTATAGCATCAGTGGATATGGTAGACTACTATATGAATGTAATGGGATGTACATGGTCATCCAAGGACTCCCTGGAGTTAAGATCTACGAGTCTACCGCCGTAACAAGCAAGAGGTCGTCGGATTTTGACCCCGGAACATGTGAGTATAGCATCAGTGGATATGGTAGACTACTATATGAATGTAATGGGATGTCCATGGTCATCCAAGGACTCCCTGGAGTTAAGATCTATGAGTCTACCGCCGTAACAAGCAAGAGGTCGTCGGATTTTGACCCCGGTCATGTGCGTATAGCATCAGTGGATATGGTAGACTACTATATGAATGTAATGGGATGTACAAGGTCATCCAAGGACTCCCTGGAGTTAAGATCTACAAGTCTACTGCCGTAACAAGCAAGAGGTCGTCGGATTTTGACCCCGGATCATGTGAGTATAGCATCAGTGGATATGGTAGACTACTATATGAATGTAATGGGATGTACATGGTCATCCAAGGACTCCCTGGAGTTAAGATCTATGAGTCTACCGCCGTAACAAGCAAGAGGTCGTCGGATTTTGACCCCGGATTATGTGCGTATAGCATCAGTGGATATGGTAGACTACTATATGAATGTAATGGGATGTACATGGTCATCCAAGGACTCCCTGGAGTTAAGATCTACAATCGATGTAAAGTTATCGAAATATTTAAGTTTGAACGATGAACAAAAGTCCTTGCTTACCACTTTAGCCAAACGGCGACCTCTTTTTTGTTACGGCGGTAAACTCGTAGATCTTAACTCCAGGGAGCCCAACACATTTATATAGTAGTCTACCATATCCACTGATGCTATACGCACATGATCCGGGGTCAAAAGCCGATGACCTCTTGTTTGTTACGGCGGTAGACTCGTAGATCTTAACTCCAGGGAGTCCTTGGATGACCATGGACATCCCATTACATTCATATAGTAGTCTACCATATCCACTGGTGCTATACGCACATGATCCGGGGTCAAAATCCGACGACCTCTTGCTTGTTACGGCGGTAGACTCATAGATCTTAACTCCAGGGAGTCCTTGGATGACCATGTACATCCCATTACATTCATATAGTAGTCTACCATATCCACTGGTGCTATACGCACATGATCCGGGGTCAAAATCCGACGACCTCTTGCTTGTTACGGCGGTAGACTCGTAGATCTTAACTCCAGGGAGTCCTTGGATGACCATGTACATCCCATTACATTCATATAGTAGTCTACCATATCCACTGATGCTATACGCACATGATCCGGGGTCAAAATCCGACGACCTCTTGCTTGTTACGGCGGTAGACTCATAGATCTTAACTCCAGGGAGTCCTTGGATGACCATGGACATCCCATTACATTCATATAGTAGTCTACCATATCCACTGATGCTATACTCACATGTTCCGGGGTCAAAATCCGACGACCTCTTGCTTGTTACGGCGGTAGACTCGTAGATCTTAACTCCAGGGAGTCCTTGGATGACCATGTACATCCCATTACATTCATATAGTAGTCTACCATATCCACTGATGCTATACTCACATGATCCGGGGTCAAAATCCGACGACCTCTTGCTTGTTACGGCAGTAGACTCGTAGATCTTAACTCCAGGGAGTCCTTGGATGACCATGTACATCCCATTACATTCATATAGTAGTCTACCATATCCACTGGTGCTATACGCACATGACCCGGGGTCAAAATCCGACGACCTCTTGCTTGTTACGGCGGTAGACTCATAGATCTTAACTCCAGGGAGTCCTTGGATGACCTTGTACATCCCATTACATTCATATAGTAGTCTACCATATCCACTGATGCTATACGCACATGATCCGGGGTCAAAATCCGACGACCTCTTGCTTGTTACGGCGGTAGACTCATTGATCTTAACTCCAGGGAGTCCTTGGATGACCATGGACATCCCATTACATTCATATAGTAGTCTACCATATCCACTGATGCTATACTCACATGATCCGGGGTCAAAATCCGACGACCTCTTGCTTGTTACGGCGGTAGACTCGTAGATCTTAACTCCAGGGAGTCCTTGGATGACCATGTACATCCCATTACATTCATATAGTAGTCTACCATATCCACTGATGCTATACTCACATGATCCGGGGTCAAAATCCGACGACCTCTTGCTTGTTACGGCAGTAGACTCGTAGATCTTAACTCCAGGGAGTCCTTGGATGACCATGTACATCCCATTACATTCATATAGTAGTCTACCATATCCACTGGTGCTATACGCACATGACCCGGGGTCAAAATCCGACGACCTCTTGCTTGTTACGGCGGTAGACTCATAGATCTTAACTCCAGGGAGTCCTTGGATGACCTTGTACATCCCATTACATTCATATAGTAGTCTACCATATCCACTGATGCTATACGCACATGATCCGGGGTCAAAATCCGACGACCTCTTGCTTGTTACGGCGGTAGACTCGTAGATCTTAACTCCAGGGAGTCCTTGGATGACCATGTACATCCCATTACATTCATATAGTAGTCTACCATATCCACTGATGCTATACGCACATGATCCGGGGTCAAAATCCGACGACCTCTTGCTTGTTACGGCGGTAGACTCATAGATCTTAACTCCAGGGAGTCCTTGGATGACCATGGACATCCCATTACATTCATATAGTAGTCTACCATATCCACTGGTGCTATACGCACATGATCCGGGGTCAAAATCCGACGACCTCTTGCTTGTTACGGCGGTAGACTCGTAGATCTTAACTCCAGGGAGTCCTTGGATGACCTTGTACATCCCATTACATTCATATAGTAGTCTACCATATCCACTGATGCTATACGCACATGATCCGGGGTCAAAATCCGACGACCTCTTGCTTGTTACGGCGGTAGACTCATAGATCTTAACTCCAGGGAGTCCTTGGATGACCATGGACATCCCATTACATTCATATAGTAGTCTACCATATCCACTGGTGCTATACGCACATGATCCGGGGTCAAAATCCGACGACCTCTTGCTTGTTACGGCGGTAGACTCGTAGATCTTAACTCCAGGGAGTCCTTGGATGACCATGTACATCCCATTACATTCATATAGTAGTCTACCATATCCACTGATGCTATACGCACATAATCCGGGGTCAAAATCCGACGACCTCTTGCTTGTTACGGCGGTAGACTCATAGATCTTAACTCCAGGGAGTCCTTGGATGACCATGGACATCCCATTACATTCATATAGTAGTCTACCATATCCACTGGTGCTATACGCACATGATCCGGGGTCAAAATCCGACGACCTCTTGCTTGTTACGGCGGTAGACTCGTAGATCTTAACTCCAGGGAGTCCTTGGATGACCATGTACATCCCATTACATTCATATAGTAGTCTACCATATCCACTGATGCTATACGCACATAATCCGGGGTCAAAATCCGACGACCTCTTGCTTGTTACGGCGGTAGACTCATAGATCTTAACTCTAGGGAGTCCTTGGATTACCATGGACATCCCGAAGTACCCATAGACCTTTGAGAAACATAAAATTTTAGTAAACAAATATATTTAAAAAAAATGTTTTTCAAATATTTTAATTTTAAACTTTTAATATTTATTTTTATAATCGTACAAAAAATGCTAGCTGTGGACCCCCCGAACTTGACAACTTTTTTATACATTTGTATTGGTTGTTTCCGTTGTGCTTAAAGGAAATGGCTATGCACCAGGCGCCTCCATATTTTTGTAGATGGCTCATATAGTTGGGAGGAGACGCAAGTTTTTTTTAAATTGTTCGATTTTTTTATGTTAAAAAATTTACCAGCTTCTCGTCAGTCCGCGTGGACATAAAATCAAATTCTGTCGATTGCATCGGATTCGGGGATGCCTTTTCTCTGAGGAACCGATGAGATATCGTCAATCCCTTGACACAAGTTTTGTTTTGTCGAGTAGTGTTATTGATATTCAAGTTTGAATCGAGGAAACCCCGGAAAACTCTCCCTTCTAAAATCAAACTCATAGAAAAATAAAATTTCTAGTCAACAAATGCTTCGACCAAATCAAAAAAGCAAATCAATGATTAAAAAGTTGTTAAAATTCCGTACAAATCCGTATTATGCGTAAAATTCCCTACAAAAATTCCGGCCTGTTAAAAAAACGCGAAGAGGTTCGAAAATCCGTATGGTAAGGAAAAAGTCCGTACAGTTGGTAGCCTTACCCATATTTAACATGGCAATTTTCAACTTTTTTTAAAGCACCATTTAAAAACACGTTTTTTTTTAAACATACCTGGACAATCCTATCAGTTACACTCCGTTTTACCTTATATCCATGTAAAATGGTTTTTTTAAGGTTTTGTAGAATTTATACACAAACTTGTTCATCTTTGCAATGTTTTTGCTCTTAATTTTCAAAAGGTTTAAATAAATTGTTAAGACCTTTTGCAAAGTTAGACTTGATTTAAAAAGTTTCAATTTTTTCTAAACGAAATATGTTTGTTTTATCTACGTTGAAAATCGATCCAATAGTTACTGACATTTTCTTACCGGAAATTAAAGAATTTTCTTTCAACCAATTGAATAAGGGAACATCCATAAACCAAATGGACACTTTTTTGAAATCTTCGCCATGTTAAAAATGTGAAAAAATGCAAATAAAAAAAAGTTTTTTGCATTTTTTCACATTTCGTACTCTAGAATAAATCCATTATCATTTAAATTGCACTTGTTGTCACACTTGTCACGCTTGGGCTTTTGTTCTAGGTGGTAAGGTTAACTTGAAAGTGGGTCTACGAGGCAAAACAAAGAAGTGAGAACAGACCAAATATAAAAGTACGAATTCACAAATTATTCACATAAAAAATCTCTTTACAATGCCCATAAAATGCATTCAACCGTTCAGGCCGCAAATTCTCCGTTTATTTTAGAACGCACGCCACGAACCGGTTAACTGCGCGGTCAAAATTCGCCAAAAATTCTACACGATTCAAGCATGCATAAATTTACTGTGCGAAAAACCAACCGCGCGAAGCACAAAGTGCTGAAACAGTTTCGGTATTTTTGTTTTGTTTTGAAAGCTCTGCCTTTTATGGAATGCAAGTGCCAGTAACAACAATACAACGAGTTTACTGGTTGAATGAATTTGAACAGGAAGGGGTTTTCTCGTGTAAATCATTAAGAGATTTGAACGTAGTTTGCATTGAATTTACAAAGTTTAATATAAACAAAAAAGAATGTTGGAATTTGCAACAGAACAACTCTCTAATAAAGCCCAGCAAGACTTCCCTTTCGCGATCACTTCCTCGATATCCAAGCAGTAATTAATTAATATTTGTTTTTCCTTATGGTCTTACCGTCGATGATACCAGCACCATCAGCTCATCGATTGCTTCGGCCGGACCATGTCTAGATCGCCTTCGGTTTTATGGACTCTGATTGCTTCCCCCCTTGACTTGGACTTGGAGCAGCGATGATTCCCTTAATAGGACAGAGATCGAACTGGTTCTACTCTCAAGAACAAGAAATCTCGCGCGAATATCAACTTACAACCGCGAAGCTGGCCCGTCTAGTGTTTATTCTTGAGATGTTGGGTGTGTGTGTGTAGGTTTTATGTTTTCATGTTCACCTTCTTTTTTTGCCGCGTTCTGGTCAAGTTATGCGCTTTTACTAGCGCCAACCCTGTAGGGTTGGGCAGGCGGTGTGGGAAGTTGCAATCGTAAAATGTTGCAACAAATTGGTCGATGTTTAGTTAGAGAAACTAGACGTGCAGAGGAAGTTTGAACTGCGGGTCTGTAATGGCTGGTGGGCTTGGCGGAATTTAGGAAATGATAATTTAAATTAAAATTTGATGTTTCCATTTTACAGCTTTCATTTTAGAAGCTAACTGTTGTATTTTACAATTAACAAACTTAAATTGATACATTTGAACAAAACCGTAATAAAATGATACAATACATTTTGATTACAAAAATTGATTCGAATGCCCTAAAGGTATCAATAAAATTTGCTCGTTATTTTTAAGAACAAACCGTTTAAGACATCACCTCCGTCACTTTGATATGCAGCTTTCGAAAAATTCTTGTAATTATCCCGTCAACCACATGCTGCTGCCCTCCGACGATGGGAACGCACCTTTCACCAGATTCGCAAGTTTTGCCAAGCAGGAACCTCCAGGCCAACCTACCCAATTGCCCTACAGAACAATCCAACTCGTCTCAAGCATGTTGCGTGAAAGCCACAAAGTCTTTCTTTTCTTGCCAACACTTCCCCAACTCCACACTCACTTCTGAGACTTGGACTCCAAATGCGCGCTCTCGCACTAAATCGCCGCGCAGATCTTGCAACGTTGCGTTGGATTGGAAACCGTTTATCGGACCGAATCCAGGCTTTCTACTACCCCCTGGAAGAGACCACGTCAGTTGAGTGCGCGTGTGCATTTATCAGTGAAAGTAGCACAGAAACTGCATCTTTAAACAAAAACTGTCATAAGTGATTTTCCCTTTTGCCCAACTTCTTCCGCTGCTGCTGGGCAAAGATCAGACGAATGTCTACTCAACTTCTTCTTTTTTGAAGGTTTGTGTGTTTGCACTTTTACTTACGGTCTGGTCAACGAGAGTCAGCAGCAAAATTTCCCTTCTTATGTTTGGCCAACATATTGGTCAAGCACGGTCCGCTGGAGACGAGACACCGACTGCGGACGGAAGCAATCTCCGATCATCGTCAAAAGAGTGCGGCCGAGATGACCAATATTGACCGGGCGAAACGGGCTGGGGTTTGGCCGTGGGTTGGGAGATTGCAAAATTGTTTGCTCGCTTTTATGTGGTGACCACCGACTACGGATCTGTAGGAAGATCATAAACCCTTTCCGATGAAGCTTGAACGGTTTGTAGAAGGAAAAAAATGACGAGAAGCGATCGGTTGGTCGTCGACTGACTTGGAAGTGGGTGGTGATCATCTTCAGACACAGATCAACCCATTCCGCTGTCATGTTCGCCGCGTGTCAAGCAATCTTCAGTTTTGCTAGTCCTAACAGCTTAGCCAATTTTAAAGCAAAGTCTCTGAACGTATGAAAAAAATATTTTTAGAAATGGTCACTCATGGTTACTATTTTTAAAAATCGGAAAACTGCAAATCTAGAGTTTTTTTTATGTCCTGTAAGCTTCTGTGTTTCATATGTTTAAAGGACCTTTTAAAATAACTCTAAAAATATATCGCTGAAATCAAACGTTCGGTGGCTATAGGGGAAGGTGGGTAAGAGGAACAATCGCTCGTACGGCCGTAATTTTTACAATTTTGTTAATTTTCAGTATAAGGAATTGTTGCTAGCAATGCAATTAGCTGGTTCTACTACCACATAACCGCCAAAACGACGTAAACGCCACGGGGCATAGAATTTAATGAAGTTTTTCTTCAAAACCTTTGTTTTCTTATAATATTTGGAGGTACAAAATAAGGCTTGAGTTCGTTTTAAGGATAATTTTATCAAAATACTATTTATCCTAGATCAGTAGTGTCCCTACCGATGACTTGCATACATAAAGTATGATTTAACTTTTGGTTCTTGTTAGCATGGAAAAAATACGAATTGCTGCAACAACATATTTTATTGGGAAATAAATACTAAAAAACTGATAAACAATTTTTCAAAAATTGTCCTTCCAATATATAGTGATTTTATGAAAATTTCCTTTTTTTTTCATCAAAGTAATACATTTTTATCGTAAAAACGATCAATTTTTTAGTAAAATATTATTATTTAATCTAAAAATGAAAGAAACGTTTAAATTTATTCTAATCTGATGTATCCAAGTGATAACAATTCAATTGTTAGCAAATTAACATGTTGTTTCATGCATTGTTCCTCTTGCTCCTACGGGTTGTTCGTCTTGCCCCACTAGTTGAGTAGAACGTACGGATAATCAAAATTTTTAAAATATTTTTTTTACATTAAAAAACAGGATTTAAAAAAAAACTTCTGGAGTTTCTATTGAAAAGGTCCAAAAAACCAAATTTTCAGTTTTTGCTTTTTGGGTGTTTTTTGATACCCCTGACTCAAGGCGGTTTCAAAAACACCCAAAAAGCAAAAACTGCAAAAACTCGACCTATTCAAAAAAAAACTCCAGTCTTGTTCTATCAAAGTTTTAGTCATGACATGGAATAAGATGATTACCAAAAAATCCTACAGATTTTTTAACGTTTTTGATGGGTTACGACGAGCATTTCCTTAGCTTGTTACACTTACCCCACTTTCCCCTATCTTTAAACGGGGCCCTTAATCAAGAAATCTGTAAAGTGTTTTTCGGTTACAAAATCAATTATGGGTCATTCCAGGTCAACTGGGTACACTTTTGGACTCACCGATTTGGACCAAACATGGAGGGAACAATCATCTATCGATAGTTAACAGAAATTCCAAGTTTGGTGCTGATTGGACCATCCCTCTATTTTTGACACCGCCCTCTTTATTGACGATTTTCGAAAATACTTTTTTTTTTGATCATGACTTTGTAACTATTTGAGCAAAATACTTTCTAGAGGTTGCATTTTATAGAAAAATCGATAAAAATACAATTTTTACTCTTAAGTGCTCCCTCATATTATATTTTAATGTTTTAAGTAATAAAATTCAGTTTTGACCAAATGGTTACGCTGTCCGCTTTGTAAGCGGATGATTCTGGGTTCGATTCCCATCTGCTGCAACCTTCCATCGGATGAGGAAGTAAAATGTCGGTCCCGGCCTTGGTTGTTAGGCCGTTAAGTCATTCCAGGTGTAGGAGTCGTCTCCATGCCATAAGTACAAACAATCCAAAGGTCGTCAGTTCAAACACTGGGGTGGAAGGTTCCTTGGAGTAGAAAGAGGTTTGGGTGCTCTCCCCATTGGGACGTGGCGTTACATCGTGCTGCCGTCTGGTTTTTTTGAGCGCAAGAGTGGAAAAGTGCTGAGTCATCGTCTAAAAATAGACGGCGTCCTATCTCGCCCAGCAAAATGAAGTCGATAAAGTAGTCGGTTTCGATGAGAAAAAGTGGAAAACGTGGTCTAAAAATAGCGACGCCATCCCCCTATTGCAGCCGGACTCCTAGGTTCGAGCAGAAACTTGCAATAGAGACCACAAAAGACCCGGGGGTCGTCAGTGTGGATGGTTTGATTTTTTTCAATTTCTTATATTTTTTTTTATTTAATCACCAACGTGTTCCCCGGACCATTTAACATAATAATCAATGAGAACCTCAAACTAAAATGAACTATTGGCAAGATACAGCGATTTTACTGAAAAAAGAATTGATTTTGCGCTGCACTCTGTCCTATGAATTCAAATCCGAAATAAGTTTCTCCCATATAAAAACCGAACTATGCGGGATTCATCCCTTTTTGTTGAAAAGTACACCATGTACTTCCCAGTGCTGTGCAAAATCAAACTTTTTTCAGTAAAATCGCTGTATCTCGCCTATAGTTCATTTTAATTTGAGGTTTACATTGATTATGATGTAAAATTGTCTAGGGAACACGACGGTGATAAAATTTAAAAAAAATAAAAATAAAAAGTACCGAAAATCTCTGGAGAAGTACGGGCATTTCTTTATTGAAATTCAGAAATTCTTGTCCCTCAGTTCTAGCATTGGAATCCAAAGATGTCATAATACACCCAAACGAAAAATATATCTCAAAATCTGCAACAGTGAATTTGCTGCAGAAAATGTTATATTTTATTACATTTTTTGCAGCAAGCCCATAGATCATTTTTGCCCGCGTGTAAACACGTCAGCGATCTGCAGTTCTCACCAACACATAGAATGCTGGCGCGTCCCCGAGCAACAATCTAGAGAGAACATTATGTTCGCGCTCTGTCCCTCACCATTCATCAAGCGTCCATGGCGCGGTGGTAGCGTGTCGGATCAGCAACCTAGAAGTTGATGGTTCAATCCTCGTTCTGTTAAGGTTTTTTTTTCTGCAATACAATCAATCTGCCGTCGGTAATGTCGATAATTGTCGATAACGGGCAAAAATGTCATACCCCTATATCGCAAAAAATGCATGAGGACAGTTTTCATGCAGATTCTGATATACTTTCATGCTGCCATGCATCAAAATCATGCGACCGCCGGTTGGGTGTGGTATTTTTGTTCTTGCCCTGAAAGACAAATATTTTCCGTCATAATTACATATTGCTTAGAAGACCAACAAAAACATTAAATTAATAAGATTAAGACGAAAAAAATATTCAATTAAGAGTCACATCAACCTCAGAAGTTGATGTCTTATTATTTTTAAATACTCAAATTTTGGACCCAATCCAGCAACATCCTGATTAAAAAAATCAAACTTTATTTTGAATAAATTTGAAGACCGTACTTCTCTCAGATGAATACAAAATAAATAAGAATAACACCTGAAAAATTTAAAATATGTGTAACAAGTAACCTAAATAATTTTTTATAATAAATAATTTGCTTCATTTCTTATCATGAAAAAAATAATATTTTTTCTTATATTTCTGCAATTTTAGCTTAAAACAAATAATTCGAGCCATTTTTCCAAGAAATTGATGATAATTTATTTTATTCGGACTATTTCGGTGAAATCTGACACATTTTTTTTTAAAGAAAGATGATGAAGTTTCAGGTGGATAGGTCGATTGAGAGTCATAGAAGAAAATATAAAGCCGTGACTTGAAAAACACGTCTTTTTTCGCATGTTCAAGAAAAGGACAAAGTTAAGAGGGGTCGGGGCAACTTTTTCCGATTTCGTGTGAGTTGGCAGAGAATTAACCATTTGCGAAAACGCAAAGAATTGCCCAATATTTATAACAAAAAGCCAAAACGAATCAATTTGAATGTTATGATAATGACTACAAATTGTGCCAAAACCTCTTCTCGAAACCGTCCACCGCCTGCCAATTTCTCATCTCTGTTTGCTCCCATTTGGTTCTATTTGTCCAAGCATAAACCTCTCGGCCGTGTCTACTCCCTTTGAAGGTGATCTTGTTTCGGGGCCGCGTTCTTACAGTGAACCACCCATAAACTACGTTTTATAATGGTCACTGGTCTTTCTGGGGTTTGTCGATCGATGATAACTAATAAATACAAACATAGATCTATTTATGCAAATTACCTAATTTACGAATGGTCCCCCGAGCCCGACGGACCCAGAAGTAGTTCAGCCGTTCCCACCGACCCAGCAATCTGCATCTCTACAAAGACGGGAGATCGCGAGATCTCCCGTCGCGTCTTGACAGAGAGCGCAAAAAAAAAACGAGAGAGAGAGAGAGAGAACATTCAGTGTAACAGATCTCGGGTCTATGAACTCGCGCGTCTGGACATCTCCCTTGGTGACCGGGAGGAAAACCGGTAATCTCGGCCCCAACACACACGCCAGACCAGTTAGAAGTGAGAAGAAAGTCCTGCGCGCAGAAATGACTCGCGTGTTGCGGTTATCTGCAGTGTTGTGCGGTCTCTTTCTTTCTAGGAAGCAATCGTGGAGTGGGACGCGATGGCCGAGTTGCGCAATCGATGAGGTCCCTCTGGAGCGTTGCATCGGACAGGGGGGGAGGGGTAATAGCGGTGCATCGGCAAAACTGCCGGTCATAAATGTGATTTGCAATAAATATATCTTCATTACTCTGGGGTGAGGTGGTGGCCAAGTGGTCCGCGAGGCCTTGGGCGGCGATTCTTGGTGTCGAGCAATCACTGGAAGATGCTGCAATTTTCGTCCCGGTGGTGGAGGACTTTGAGGTGAAAAAATAAATGTATTTTGCGTTATGAGTGTTTTTTTCCGCCGGAGAAAAGAAATAAAATTGAGATAAAGTGTCGGTTTTAAGGAGTTTGGAAAAAAGGTTGAAGAACTGTACTTTTCGAGACATTAACTTGTTTTCAATTTCCGACCGGCGAAGAGGATTTTCAAACCGCAGAAGACTAGCTGGAAAGGTATTGAAATGGTGGGAATTTCATTTTATTTATATATTAAATGTAATTTTCCCTTATTATTCTGAAATTTTCAAAGGTGTTTATTATTGTTTTATTTAAAGTTGATTTGAGTTGAGAGGGAGGGAGGGGATTTTACACCCAGGCCTTCTACACGCAGCTGGATTACTACTTTTTCGCTGCGCAGATGGGCCATAATAATGCTGAAAAGAAGCTTATAATGTTAGTGCGTAAAATTCTTAATTTGTTAGCAGGGGTTATAAAGACAGAATAAATGGCTGGTTGAAATAGTAATGATAATGTAGAGATTTGTTTAGAGAGAATCTTTAATCCAGTTTCTATCCAGACATAATCAGACGTAATTTTAGGTCCAATTCATTCAAGGACATTTGTTTTTCTTAATAGGACTAAGCTTTCTTAGCAAAAAAAATCGTAGCCTTTTCTTTCAGGACCTACCAAAACAAAAAAAAGCCAAAAACTGTTGATGTTAATCACCTGTTAAAAATCGCACTCCAGCAGACAGACAGACAAATATCGCAATCACAATTTCAAACCAAGACCTCCCTGCCAGGCGTGGAAAAAGAAACGTCAACGATCCCGCTGTTAACCCAAATTAAGCTCGAAATTCACTGCAGTTAACCGGCCGTCAGCCATTTCACCGGGCAAATTCCCAAAGACAATGTGCATGCGAAGCCACCCAGAAAACAGCAATTATACTACCCCTTCAAAAGAAAAAAAAATAAGCTCAAACTATACCCGGTGAGTGAAAACTACCACCCCGAAGTCGTCGACGATGACGACGACGCCGACAGAAGTAAACCATGTTTGTCAAGGCTAAACGCCCCCGCCCTCCACCAGACCCGTCAGGCCGTTTTTCCACTCCGTCAGAGTTGATGGGATTCCGGTTAACCAAGAGGGGAGGAGGGCTGGTTGGCGGCAAGAAGCGCATCGAAATCGCTGTGAGACTAAATATTTACGCTTTTACCTAGTCGGTCGACGAAAACAAACTCGAGTTGCGTCCACTTAGTTTGCTTGCTTCCGATATCGTTCATTCAATACGCGGTACTTGTTGCGGGTACATACTTCCGATTGAGAGGTTTCATGTTCGAAGTTAGCAAACATTTGCTTTCATTTTGGTTTAAACACTGTTTTTGCCTTCCTCACCTCAATGAGGAAAGGCTATAAAATCACTCGAAAAATGAACTTCTTTATTTGACCTCGTAGACCCACCTTCGCGTATACCTATCGACTCAGAATCAAATTCTGAACAAATGTCTGTGCGTGTGTATGTCTGTAAGTCCGTGCACCGAAAAATATGCACACGATTATCTCCGGACTGGCTGAACCGATTTGGACCGTTTTGGTCTCATTTGATCCGTCTTGGGGTCCCACAAGACCCTAGTTAATATTATGAAGTTTAGAAAAGAAATTCAAAAGTTATGCTTAAAAAAACGATTTGGCTCTTGTTTGGCTGTATATTGTAAAAAAGGATGTTTTTTTGTAAGAAAATCCGTCATGCTATATATTGTTAGTAAGGCATTTGAAAGAACTTTCCAACGCGTTCAAAAGATTGAAGATCTGACAACCCCATCAAAAGTTACGAGCACTTAAGTGTAATTTATACACTTATTTGAGACCCTATCTCAAATGTTTGGTGAAAAAGTTGCCCGGATCTGTCATGCGACCCATCGTTGGATAGGTAATCAAAAGACCTTTCCAACAAGCCCAAAAGATTGAAGATCTGACAACCCTATCAATAGCTATAAGTACTTAAGTTTTTTTAATAAACTTTTTTTGAGGCCGTATCTCAGATATTTTGATAAAAATATGCGAGGAAGGCACCAACCACCTATAGGTGGATTAAGTAACGTTTTTTCAAATAATTCTTATGTGGAGGATCCTCTAGGATTTCGCATTTTTTTGTACCGTCATTACGGGTGACATTAGGTCTGAAAGGTGAGATTGAGTCATACATATTTCGGCATTTTTTAATGACAAAATCTCACCCCAAATATCTGGTTTTGTTATCACAAAATCATTATCATCGGTAATGATAAGAAAAGATAATAAAATTCCCAACACATAGTCAAAAAATCATCTTGAACAGATATTTTGAGAAAGTAAGACAATAACAACTCAAAATATGGAATGTGAAAAACAATCCAATCAGTGATCGCGTTTTTCATGTGATATTCTTACATTTGAAAAACAGAAGTTCATAAACTAATTTGCTATTATTTTTTATTTTTGAATTTTACTTTAACTGTGGGAAAATTTTAACCAATTTTCCATAGCCAAATTCTAGTTATTTATTATTTTGCAAAATATTTCAAGGACATTATTTTGGCCATGAAATTTGGTCTTGTGTGTGTGTGTGTGTGTGTGTGTGTGTGTGTGTGTGTGTGTGTGTGTGTGTGCAACCAACCAAACGGGACCACGCGGCCGCTTCTTACAAATTGAGTTGTTTCCATGTATTTTTAGATCTACATTATATACATGCAAATAACTCGCATAGGCATTTGGAAGGTGTTAGCTCTGCCGAGCTTCGGTGACCCATTTCTACGCTGGCTAGCCGAGCGCCAGGTACTTCAGCTTTATCGACAAGCCCCGCCCTGAAGAACGTTTGCACCAATCGGGTTCAAACGTTATTTAGAACTTCGGAACCCTTGTCAAATGGACAAGGACCCAGCGCGTATATAGTTGGTAGTAACAGTATTCCTAATTCCAGTTATAGCTCACCAAGTCGCGATGGCGTAATGGTTAGAATTTTTGCTTACCAATCCAAAGTACGGGGGATCGAACCCCGACTGGAGCGACTTAGATTTTTCGTTCATGTTCAGAGTTTCAAGATTTATATTACCTACACCCAAAGGAAAAATATATCTCAAAATCTGCAACATTGGATTTGCTGCAGAAAATGTCATATTTTATAACATTTTTTGCAGCAAGCCCGTAGATCATTTTTGCCCGCGTGTAAAAATTTCAGCGATCTGCAGTTCTCACCAACACATATAAAGCTGGCCCGTCCCCGAGCAACACTACAAAGAGAAGCATATGTTGGTGCTCTTTCACTCACTTTTCATCAAGCGTCCATGGCGCGGTGGTAGCGTGTCGGATCAATAACCAAGAAGTTGGTGGTTCAATCCTCGTTCTGCTAAGTGTTTTTTTTTTTGTGAAATACAACCAAAAAGGTGTCGGTAATGTCGATAATTGTTGGTAACGGGCAAAAATGTCATACTCCTATATCGCAAAAAATGCATGAGGACAGATTTCATGCAGATTCTGATATACTTTCATGCCGCCATGCATCACAATCATGCGACTGCCAGTTGGGTGTAGGGTAGGTTATCCATTAGTGGACCCCTTTCCTATAGTGGACCCTCTGAAGGTTTTTTGATGAAAAATTCAATAAAATCACAATTAAAAGCGTGTTTTTGTCTACAAATCTTTTATTTGGCATGTTCAGCATCAATTGAAACAATGTTGACATTGACGTGTCCTTTCAGCCAAAATAAGTGTTTTTAGTTCGACGTCTGAAATCAGCAATGGCCCCTAGCATATTCACAACACAACAGCATTTCCATTTTATGACTGAATTAACTATCCAATCATTTTTTCACTGATTATTTCACTTCAGCAAGTCGAAATAATGTAAGTTTCAGGAAGTTCACGAAAATAAAATGCTGCTCAATTTCGAGCAAAATTAAAGAGGTTGAATATAGGACAACGAAAATCCTAACTTTTCCAAAAGTGGAGTATAAATATAACTGTTTCAATGTTAAAAGTATTAAAGCTGATGAAACTATAAGAATTTATAATTGATCATATATCGATAGTTAATTGTACTTAACTGAAGCATCATAATTGAAGTTTGAAATGATATTTTATAATAATAAATAAATAACAAAACATTTTATTTTCTTTGAAAATAAACATGCGTGGTTTTATTAGCAACTGTAAACAAATCCACTGTTTTGTTTTGGTCAGCTATTTAAGTAATTAATAAGGAAATTTTGCATCAATATTACATTTTTTATTGTTTCAAATATCAAATATCAGTTAAATTTGATATAAAAACAAAAGTTTTTCTATAGTGGACCCGGGTCCACTAAAGGAAAAGGCATAACTGGCACAAAACATTTTTTTTTTCAAATTGCTATTTTTCTGCACAAAAGCAAATAATTGATGAAACAAATAGTGAGAATTGTTTAAAAGACTTTGGATTTCATTGTGTTGTACAAAGGGTTATGAAATAGTGCTTAAAATATTGAATAATTGTGGAAAAAAGCTCGTCGACTCTACTAGGGGGTCCACGAAAGGTTTAAATACTCTATATCCCCATAAGGAAATCAACATTTTTTCCCATAACTCATAACCCAATTGTTATATTTTTTTATTTTGCTAAATATTGCCAGGGCTATGATTTTTTTTTTGGGAAATGCGGTCTCTATTTAAAAAAAATTAAGTGAGAAATTTTAAAGTTGGTTTTCAAAATTATCGATAAATCCCTATAAGGATATCATTTTTTTTCGAAAATTTCCATAACCCTATTTGTTTTTTTTTTTTTATTTTTCTAAATATGGCCAGAATTATGGAAAAATTTGCACTTATTGTATGAAGGACATTATTTTGGCCATGAAACGTGGTCTATATAACAGAACTTTTTCTACATTGAAAAATTTGAAAGTTATTTTTTATTTAAGTTGATGTACCCTCTTAAGGAAATCGACAGTTAGCTCGAAAATTTTCTCAGTGTCTATAAGCCAATTTTTATTATTTTTATTTTGTTAAATTTGGCACAGAACTCAAGGAAAATTTTGTCCAATTTTGTAGAGGACATTATTTTGGCCATTAAATGTGGTATTTGTACCAAAACTTGTTTAATTTAAAACTTCAATTTTCGTGTTTCTTTTTCTTAAAGCGGCTCTATCTCAGCAACCCGAGGTCCAATCTCCAATGTCTCTTAGACAATTTACAGCAAATTTTCTGAACTCTTCATAAAATTTTTTTTAGAAGTGGTCACTCATGGTCACTATTTTTAAAAATTTAAAAACTGCAAATATTTCGCTAAAATTAATCTTTCGGTGGCTATATTATGAAAACGGAGCCCATTATCAAAAAATCTGTACAGAACTTTTCGATTGCAAATTCAATTTTGCATTAAAAAATAAGGTCAAACTTGTTTTTGCATAAAATTTCGATTTTTTTTTCAAAAAATCACTATTTTTTTCAAAAATTCATAACTTGGCGGCAGATTTTTTGACCATGGTTCTCTATGGCTCAAAAATTGCGGATTTTTGTCCCCTAAAACATATCAAAAAATCTCTAAAATAAAAAAATACGTATTTTGGGAAATTGAGTTTTAGTGAAAAAAAAGTTGATAAAAAAATCTGCAAATTTTTTTTCCGTGTACCTATTATTTTCTCACATGTCCTCAACAATACCTACAACTTTGCCGAAGACACCAAATTGATCAGAAAAAAATCAGTCAAAAGTTACAGCTTTTTGAATATATTTTTGTATGGACAGCAGCCAAAATTGTATAGCTTATTTGGTCATCGGGAAGGCCCCCACAAAGTTTGAGTCAAATAGAAAAAATCAAAAAATAAAAATGGTCGAAATCAGCCGTTTTTGTAGAGAGTTGCTCATTTTGGAAACATTTAAGCTTAAATTGTCTTCATTTCGTGTGTGTTTTTCCTTGAGTAACTTTAAAGCGTTTAGTACCTCATTTGAAACGCAAAGTGGTGGCCTTTTCGCCGGTGCTGTAAGCAATGCTTGTCAAACCCAGTGAGAGCATGTTTTTCGCTGTCTGCAAAGTTTTGTGTTTTTCTTCGGAATCGGTACCCAGCGTGAACACCGAGCCAACTAGTGCACATCAATGGGCACGAAACGAGCCCAGTCTCACGGCGCGGGTTCGCCTGCAAGTAACATTCGTTCCAGATTTTTTATTCGGATCGAAATCAGATTCCCTTTGACAGTAACAACACCCCACAATCTGTGCAAATAATAACTGTGTCATCCGTTTCGATCATGCTGGTTGTACTTCCTAGACCACCTCCCTGAACCATGAAGTGAGAGACCTATTTCTCCCACCCACGGAGTGTGGCCGCTCCACCTGTCATTCCAATTGGCCCCCGTGATACCATCGTTTATCGCGATTTTCTCACCCATGAGTGACAATTTTCTGTACCGCAAATGAATGTAGGATGGAAAAAATGCCTCTTCAAATACGGGCTAATCTACACTCGGCTACTGCGCTACTGCTGCTGCTCCTCGTTTTCTGTACTACTTTGCGAATTAAAAGCGCAACTTCAAAGGCTCAATTTCTGCACGGCACCTTTTATAATCCGCGAACGTGATCACTCTGTTGGGAGGTCGAACGACATTGGATGTTCTTTTTTTATTCTCCAAATCTGATAAATATCTTGGTTTGAGCTCCTTTCAGTTGATTCTTCGCCCCCTTGGAGAATTCCAGGGTGACCATCTTGCTCTCAATAAAAATACAAATTCCCACAAAAGTTCTCCTTGAGTGGTCACCCTGCTCCTTTCAGATCTACCCACCACAATTCTTCGGTACCGTTTTGTGCTAACCTTTCCTTTTTTCATTTCTCCCCTTTTAATTCCATTGCAGGTGAGAAAGATTATCGAGATGTAGGTCTTCAAGAGCAGGTCCGACTGGCAACGGTGGCGCATCCAATCGTGCTGAAAAAGCTGCACAAAACCTAATGCGAGGGGTAAACAGAATGGTTTTGCTATTGATTAGAATCGTGAAAACGTCGGTCTGTCTGGCTGGCCGTAGATGCGAGGAGTGCTGCTGATCGGTTGTTTGATTTAATTTGTACCAATTTACACAATCGCCGCTGCTGGTGATGGGGGCAGCTTTCTTCTTGCACCCCACGAAAAAAAAGAAGAAGGGGAGGGGAATTTCTAGCAATCGACACCGAAAAAGAAGCCGAAGAATTATTGCACTTTGATTGGCGTTGTAGAAAACAATTGGGGAAGGTGCTGATTGCCATTGAAGGTTTGCTGGAGGATGGATGGAGCAGTTATTTTTACTGGATTGGTGCGATGCTTATAATATTCAATTTGATCAAACGTATAGAGTTCTACTTCATTTCAAAAATATTCAACTGAATTGCATAAAACATAATATTAATTATCATAATAATATTATTCGTGTTCAATTCCTATCTACTCTTAATAAGATGCATCAATTTTTTTATCTGTTCGACAACTTTGTAGAGCATTGTAATTCTCAAAAAAGTAACCCAGCAAAGTTCAAAAAAAACCTCATTTAAAAAAAAAATCGGACTAAAAATCCAGGGGGTAAAAATACTTTTGCAAAAATCTTCAAAATTTCTATGGAAATAGATGTCTAACCAATTGAAAACAACTTGAAATACATTTTCCTGCGGTTTAAATTATAATAAGCATGTCTGGGATCGTTCACAAATTTTTTTTTTGTGGAATTTTTTGTGGAGTTAATGTGATTGTAATTTCATTTTTATTTTTTATTTAGTAATTGAATTATGCTTTAATATGATTTAAAATCTTAAATGTGTTGTTGTAAGGCTTTGAATTTAGCATGATACAAATAAAATACAGATTTATTTTTAAGGAAATACAGATCTCCCATAAAATAATCTGGCATCGTTGGTCACGTTTATAGCTGATCTGTGGTCCCCGAATTTTAAATCTCAAATAAGTTTTTATTTTTTATCTCTTCTATAGTATGTATCTTTTTAAATTAATTCTTTAGAGAACTAATGCAAATCTTTTCCCAATAAAAAAAATATGTTTATTTTCTATCGATTCAAAAAAAATCTTTAAATATTTACTGAAGTGATTTTAAAAAACTGAGCAATTCCCAAGAATATAAAAAAACATCCTTATTTAAATTTTTGTATTTTTTATTTGTATGAAACTTATAAGCCATTTTGCATCACAAGTTTCTTCATACAAGTCTCTATTTAAATTTAGAGGCTGTCCATTAGGGACCCCAGAATATGGGACTTTTTTTTTCAAAACCTCGCTCCACAAGCTGAATATTGTTCCTTGACCTATTTTAGGACTCTGGGCCAAATATAAGCAAAATCGGTCATCATTTACCCATTGATACTCGGCGGTGAAGTTTGTATGGGAAAAATCGAAAAAATGTATGAAAAACCCAAGATTCATACAGTTTGGTCTGCACGGTGCGCTACTTCCATCCAAATATTCCCAAAAGTGAGATTCTTATTGAAAATTTAATGCTCTACAACTTTGTAGAACACACCAAAGCTGTAAAACTCGATCCTGAAAAGTTATTAGCGATTTCAAAAAGTCATTTTTGTATGAAAAACATTTTTTTTGCCAACTTTAGGCTCGGGTATCAATGGGTTAAAATCATCCAATTTCGCTCAAAATTTACGCAGATGCTTAAAATAACCCAAAAAACTGTTTTTCGCTTGTGGAGCAGGGGATCATTTTTTCTGGGCACCCTACTGTCCATGAAAAAATGCTATTAAAACATTCGAAAATCTGTATTTCGAGAAGGAAATGATTTAATGTTTCACTCGAGAAAAAAAACGAAAAAATAAAATAGTTTTTTTCACAAAAACTTGAATTTAACTCTTTTTACCCCCTTGATTTTTTATATATTTTATCAGACAAAAATTGTAACCTTTTTGGCTATAAGATATTACTGACATTTTGTTTTGAATTGTATTTAAATTGCACACAAATAAAAAACAACAAAAAATCCAGGGCTGCGGAGTCGGGTCATATTTCAAGCGACTCTGACTCCGACTCCGGCATTCTGAGTTAAGCCGACTCCGACTCCAACTCCGACTCCGGCTCCGGCTTTCTACAAATTGGTGACTCCGGCTCCGACTCCGGCTCCGACTCCGACTCCAGCTTTCCACAACTTGTTGACTCCGGCTCCGACTCCGACACCTGATCAGTATTTAAAATATTTTAAAAATATGAATTAATCACATCACTCACATTCAGTTCACACTTGCGCGAATACTGTAAACCGGGGTGACATTTATGTTCGGGGTGTTTCGCAAAATGATAAATACGAATTATTTATACAAAAAGAGTGGTATAGAACCATACTAAGCTTGGTAGATAAGTATTCGTTGTTCTATGTTACATATTTTCAGCGTTATTGAAACAAAAATAATAATAAAAAACTTCAGATTTAAACGCATTTTCAGCACAACAATTTTCTAAGCAAATTTGAATTTTGTTGTTTGAAAAATTGGAACTATTCATTTAACTACTTTAAATTTACATTTTTTTTTGTTTATAAGCTAGCTACACTAGTTTTTAATTGTCCTTTTTTAATGAAATATTAAAAGAAAGTTTGCCTTCACGATCGAATTGACATATAAAACCATTTTGCATACTTTTAGGCTGGAATTTTAAAGAAACACAGTAACTGTGTTGTCTGGAGAATCGATTCCTGCATTCGGTTTTTGAAAATTTTTTCGTTTAGAGCACTTTTCAAAAAAAATGTTTTCATTATATGATTTTTGTATTTTTTTAGATGGTTGCTCCATCCTGCATTTTTCGTGAGCCTTTTTGTAATATCTTAGGCTATTTTCACAAAAAAATTTAACGAAAAAAATCGTGGGCTTACCCTCAAATTTGACATTAAAATTTTTAAATAAAAGAATCTCATAAAAGTGGCGTTTTGTTTTCTTTCAGTGTATTTTTTTCGGAAAACCCGTCAAATTTCCTACAAGTTTGTCTTTGACCACTTTTTGATACGATGCAACGGCTCTGAGAAAAAAAAATCCGAAATACAAATAAATATCGAATTGAAACTGGCTCCATACACGCAAACATGGCTTACATAAGCGTCTACAAAGTTTTATTAAAATTGGAGATCGTCCGGTATAACAAATTCCCTATTTGGCATGGAATTGCTCTATATCAATGATTCAATGATTATTTCAAAATTAGTTGCTACTTATTTTCGATATTTTTTGTCAGTTTCAAATGTTTTCAGCACGACACTTTGATTTATTTTTATTTACATACAAAATGAGCATATTGCGTTCCAAGTAGTAGATTGATATAATAGTTGATAATTTATTAGTAGACTTATACTGTCAATTTTACAAACATAATAAAAAAAAAATTCGATAAAAAAAATAATCTACTTAAAACATCCAAGAAATTCGCTATCGGGCAAAAATATGACGGTGTTTATATTTTTTTAGAAAGAGTTTGATAAAATTTGTTCAAACTTGATTTGAAAGAATACATAAATACAAGCAAAAAGAGACAGTAAAGAATTATTTAAATATGTTTTAATTTTTCGACTACACAGCCACAATTGTTTACTTTTTTAAGAGTTATGAAACTATAGTATAGTGTATACAAACATTGACAAGAGAGGATTCACAGATTATCATTCAGTGATCTCAGTAAAATAACACAATAAGAGCTTTCCAATCACAATAAAAATGCTTCGAAAACACTCCGACTCCGACTCCAGCTCATACAATTTAGCCGACTCTGACTCCGACTCCAGCTAATCGAGTTTTGACGACTCCGACTCCGACTCCGACTCCAGGTCCCCAAAAAGACCCGACTCCACCGACTCCGGCTCCGACTCCGACTCCGACTCCACAGCCCTGAAAAAATCTTTCTTACATAAAAAGTTTAAATCTAAATCGAAAAGTACTCTTGAAAAATTTTCGTAAAGTATGCTGTTTTTGAATTGTAGCCATTTTCAGTTTAAATTAACGGTTAGTTTCGTTTCCTGAGGCATAGGCAAAGAATGAAAATGACCAAACATGAGTTTTTCAGGTTCTACCCACTTGATCCTCAATTTTCGTTCGATGGTAGTCAGGGTTAAGATGTTAAATATTTTAAAATATTATTTATAACAAGTATAGAAAATTTCACAAAAGTTTAACTTTTTAACAATGAAAATTTCAAAATGTTGGCAAAAAGTGGCCAACATAAATAGTTTGTTTTACATAAAAAATCATCTTTGAGTATTTGAAAAGTTTTTTTCAAGTCAAATTTTTAACAATCACGAGGCCCGCTCACCCCACAAAAAAGTCCATTCATATTTTAGAATTTATGAGATTTTTTTTGTTTGCTTTAAGACTAGATTGATTTTGGTTTGATTTTGTAAAATTTGATAAAATCATTGCAAATTTTAACAGTCATTTTGTCAAGTTGTCGGTGAAAAGTTGCAGTTAATTAGCCCAGCTTCTGAATTTGTTCTGACGAGCGATAAGTTGTTTTGGCAGAATTTTCGAACTCAAAACTCTAAAAAAGAGACAACAAATATATTTAAAACAGGTAAATCAAAATAAAAAAGGACTTCCTTAACATTCAAAAACTTGCGTAGTCATTTGACTCCTATTTTTTTCTAAAACATCTTATAACTTTTGGTAGAATTGACCAAAGGGATGCTTTCGGTTGCAAAAGCCCAAATTTTGTCTAATCTAATCTAATCTAATCTAATCGAACACAAGCGCAGCCAGTCCGAAGAAAGCATCCTGGAAGAACTTGTGGTAAGATTACGCCTCAAGTCCTTTCTTGTCAATATTAATGATTACAGTACATCCGAGTTACCCCGAAAATGTATAGCAAAAATTAAAGCGGCCAGGCCTACTGCGTTGCATTAACCGCAGAGACAGATTCTGTGAACGGATCACATTTCATAGAATCATCAGGGGAGGAAGGATGCGTGGACATACCGTACCAAACGCTCCGAAACAGTTGTGGTGTGGTGTGTAAGAGTAAATTTGGCAGATAATAATATTTAGGGGCAGGGGGGGGGGGAGGGGAGGGGGAGGAAATGTGGATAGGAGATAAGGAAGGTGGGAATGGGATAATATGGATATATCATTTGATCAATAGAATATTATATAAAATAAGGGAATAAAATCATCTATCAAATAATGATAGATAAAATGGATAGATCTCACCAAGTCAAGATTCAACAGCTCCAGCAGGGTTTGGACTTATCATCAAATGCCACTTGAATCGTAATTCTTCTAAGACTTCTGGACTTGAACAGGACTACAGTAAAAGAGCCGGCAGCAACAATCAAGGTTTCAGTTCTTCCAGCAGCAATCCTGGTACAGCTTGACCGGCAGCAAAAACATAAGACGCCGCAAGTTGGTACTTCTCACCACACGATGCATTTAGTCTGCTACTGCTGGCCGGATTGGTAGATTGGAACAGGAGCATGATGACCACTTCATAAAGTGCTCCAGCTGTTGCTGATCCTGCCTTCTTATTCGTGTAATTCGTAGAGCATCAAGCCAACGAGAAGATGAATTCTGGGTTTTGATATTCCACTGACACTACCTCAACCGCTACCACCATTAAAATTGTACAGGAACTCCGGTTTGAAAATTGAAATCGAACGTTTTAAAAAAAAAATCAAATTCCAAAAATATGACAGCGGAAAAAAATATACGTCTCAGATTACTTTGATCTAAGAGTTCTATCAATTTGATTCATTATTCATTCATTCAGCCCAAATTTTGTCTATATTTTTAACTGACAGATGGGGGACTAATATTGTCTAATTTTACCGGACATATTCCGGATTCCATTAGGGTGCCTCGGCCCTCTTATATGGATGTTTGGTCAAGTTATAGCAATAATACAACGAAAAAGACGCAATTTCAAAATGTGAATAACTTTGCCCTCGCTCCAGGTAGATTCTGAAAGTACACATTTTAAAGGGCAGATGCTGCAATTATCTCGAAGTTTTTTTTTGTATAATAATTTTATCTTAATTAGAAAATGAGCATTTTCCAATCGACTAATAATTTGTAAATGGATGTCCAACGAAATTTTACAAATTTTAGCAATCAATTTGGGAAAAAAACAAATACAGAAACTATGGAAATCCGCTAGATCATTCATTAAATCTTCAAAAACAAAGTTTTTTTTTTCAAAACAAAGAAAAAAATATACAAAATCAAAACAATGAGAAAACGATAACTTCCATACTATGCTCTTCATAGACTGCAAAAAAAAAATAATTCAGCACAAAACCCAACATCTGATCTCATATTAATCGCCCCACCCGTACGTTACCTACCCCAAACGACCTTGACCTACTTCCAGCCATCTTCGCCAACCCAACGTTTCGATACCAAGTGTGCACACTTCATTACACCTGCCGGGCGAAACAAGTCTCGTCTCAGCACTCGACTGAAAATCGATCAATCAACCACGTGGAGGCCACCCCACCCATTTGGTGATGGTGCGGAACTATCTAATGAAGGAGGAGTGAGGAAGAAAAAAAATCCGATTAAAACCCACCTCTCTTCTTCCCCACTTCTTAAAACGGCTCTTAAACGTTGCTAATTACAGCACACACACACACACCGATTTTAATCCAACTTGAAACTAGTTTTCCTTGCAGTGCCGTTTAAGCCGCGTTTAACTTCTTCAGCTGTTCCAAGCCAAAGCAACGCAATGTTCCGTTAACGTAAACTAAACTAAACTGTATTGATAAAATCGCTTGCCTTCTCTGCTAGCGAGTAGTTATCTGAATTTTCTTCAGAGTTTACTGATACCAAATCTCTGGTTCTCAGCGAGATATTCAATTTAAGTGTGTTTTTATTTTTTTCTCTTTTTGTTAACAAATAACAACTACCCAGCTGCCAGCTGAGAGGCAACATCTTAAAAAAATAATTACCCAAGTTTTTCTCTCAACAGCCCTTCCACGTGTCAATTTCATGGGGCGCCTCATTAATCGTCGTAAAAAAGGGCCTTCTAACGGGTTTCTCTCATACCTTTGATTCGACATCATTTTGACAGGTCAGATGAAAAATGAATCCTGCCCCCCTTAAATTGCCCTTGATCTGGAACTTAGTAGATTGATCAGCTGATTACATCGTCATGTGAGGAAGAATCCAAATAAAGAAAAAAAAACAATTCAACTCCAATTTACATCAGCAATTTGCCCTGGAATGGCCCTATTACGAAACCGTTTTGGAGCAACTTTTCAATTAGTGCAGGCGCCTGGAAAACTTTTAATTGTTTTCCGCCTTTTGTCCAAGGCCTGAGACAGGAGAGGAGAAGGAGGACGAGGTCACAAACAACGTAGGAATGTAAGCGTCGTCGAACGTAGAGAGAATGGTGCCAAAATGAAGGGTCGATGCCGCAATCAGGCCAGGGAAAGTAAAGAGCAAGAAGTGGTTGTGAAAAATTGTTTGAACGCAAACAATTTGAAATTGCAAGTTGGTTGGGAGTGGGTATGGGTGGAAATTGCAAGTGGGATTAACCTTGTAAGTTCAGTTGAGCTTTTGAAAGAGATTTTTATAAATATTAACTCTGAAATGAAATTTATAAAAAAAATATCAAGAAAATATGACAAATGCTTTTATTGCGAATTTATTGGATTCTATTTCAACAACATAATTAAGATTTTATTCAATCTTGAAATTCATAAAAAAATATAACGAAAAATTTGTTTGTATTACACTCAAAAAAGGGCAACGAGCACCAAATGTTGGCACATCAGCACTTTATCGTTATATTACAATATCTAAATGGCATTTTTAACTAAAGTCGAGTAATTATAAAATGTTTTTCAAATTGTGAAGCGAAATGGATGGATATGAGAATTCCCCTTACTTGGCATTTGAAGTAAGTATTTCATTTAAAAACACAATTATATTTTTTAAATCATGTAAACTATGTTTTCAGAATTAAGCATCCGCTCAGGGTTTCCAGATCAAAAATTAAACATTTTGGCCAAGTATCGATAAAAAATGGAAAAATTTGTCAGACGAAAATCTAAAAATTGGGAATAAGGAAGGGGTGGAAAGATACGAAAAAATTCAAATATTTGTATATAAAGTTGTTTTAACACTGGAACGCCCAACGCATGTCCAACTTACACGGACGCCCAAGCCTCCCAAAAAAAGTTGGAACGGTTACTTCAACTCGCTGGTTCTCGGGCATAACTCAACCAATCGGGTCGATTCCTGTTTTCAGTGATTTGTAAGAATGTCCAGATGATCCGAACATTTTGCAGAACTTGATTTGAACAAATCTGTAATTTCTGCGATCGAAAACATCGTTCCATTTTTTTAAAACAACTGCCTCCGCGGATTTTTTTTTATCAAAATTACAGATTTGATCAAATTGAAATCTGCAAAATATAAGGATCATCTCGACATTCTTACAAATCACTGGATCATCTAGACATCCTACACAGAAAAAAACATGATGATAATATTCATCAGGAAATGGCGACAGATTTTTTGTCGAAAAAAAGGAATAATTTTACCTCAGAAAATGATGAATTTTCATCAGTTTTTAATGAATTTTCATCAGGTTCCCATTTTTTATGTAATATTACTCAAAAAGAGGTAATATTCAACCTACCAAATTTTCAACATTCCAAAATTTATTTTTTTCCGGTGTAACAAATCACTGGAAAAAAATAATCGTCTTGATTGGTTGAGTTATGCACGAGAACCAGCGAGTTGAAGTTACCGTTCCAACTTTTTTGGAGCCTTGGGAGTTGGAATGTTAATTAATTTGTTGGCCTCAAATAGGTTTAATTTAAATTTTCATTAAAATAAATATTGACATAAACTTTAGAAATTTTGATAAAAATCGTAAATTTTTATAAAAAAATGGTTCAAAATTGGCAGAAATTTAAAAATTTACTGGCGCAAATAATGATAAATCTTTATTCTGGCTGACACCTTAAAAAACTGGCATTTCCAGATTTATCTGGCAACCCTGCTTCCACCAAGCCATACCAAATTTAAAAAATTAAAAATTTAGAGAATTTAGCACTCTGCTGCAACATAATAACAATTTAAAAATTTCACATAGTTAAACAAATTAGCAATTTGTCAACCTTTCAAAAGTAAAGCCTTATTTTTCGTGAAATTTTCTCAGCTCTTCTACATTATTTTTTGGGTGATGTTTTTCTTTCAAAAGTATTTTTGAAACGAAAAAAAGCGAAAATGTATACCAAAAGGTACCTTTAAGAAGTTTCAAAACAGTATATTTTATCAAAGAAGTGCAAAAAACGTTTATTTTACAAAATCGATTCAGCTTTAGAAAAAAGATTTTTCCTTATTTTTTGTCTAGGTGATTGATATTTTACAAAAAAAAACGATTTTTCCTGAAATTCATTTCTTTTAAACCAAATTGTGCACTATCACGCACTTTGGCTCAGAAGCGGTCTATTTTAGTCTTCTAGAACATATAAAAAAATCGAACAGTAAAAAATATGTATTTGAGAACATAACTTTTAGTGACAAAAAGTAAAAAAAAAGGTTTTTTTTCGTGTATCAATTTTTTCTCCAGAAAGTCCAGACCATAACCTGCAACTTTGCCGAAGACACAAAATCGATAAGAAAATCCCTTCTTAAGTGAAGAATTTCATACATTTAAACACCCATTTTGTATGACCAGTCCCAAAAATTGTATGGAAAAGCTTATGATGCAAAATTTGCATCGTTTGACAGGGGAAACGCATGGACAAAGTTGCATCCAAATAAAAAAAAATCGCTTGAAAAAATTACGAAGTCCTAGAAAACTACTGAACACACAGAAAAAAAAGTTAAATATTGGAATATTGAAAATTTGGTAGGTTGAATATTACCTCTTTTTTTGAGTAATATTACATAAAAAATGTGTATAAAAGTGTACCTGATGAATATTCATCAAAAACTGATGAAATTCATCATTTTCTGGGGTAAAATTTATATTTTTTTTTTTTTGACACAAAATCTGTCACCATTTCCTGATGAATATTACCATCTTTTTTTCTGTATACTGTTATCAATAATCCAAGAAAAATAATTTACTCATAGTGAAATATATTTTTTGAAGAATTCTCTCATGTAAGAACTGTGCCGAAAAAAGCGTAATTTAACGTAAGGAACATGTTTCTGTTGAATAATTTTTGGTAAAATTACAATACTTTAGTCAATATTTAGCCATCAATTTATCAACCTTAAAACAAATTGATGGTTTGTTATTTCCTCACTTTTTCGTGGGGGAGAAAAGTTCAGTGGAGAGAAATGTTGCTGTTGTTTATTTCAATAACGTGACTTTAACCTAGAGAGGTCATTCGTCACTTAGGAGAGAAATGAATTTTGAGATAATTCCTTCCCTGGTTAATATTCCAGGTAACAGTTATCACTTATTATTAAGACACCCAAAAATGGATGTTTTTTTAGGTTTATAAACATTTTGGAGAATTTTATTCGTCAAACATCACTTTTGGCACAACAATAAAGATTACTTGTATTGTTTTTGAATGTGTAATCCGGTAAAAGCATTGATGAAGAAATAACGCTTAGAATGACACAAAATGTGAGAATAAAAACACTGGAAATCCTTAATTCAATAGGAAATATCTTTTCCAAAATCAAAATAATCATTAAATTAAAAAAAATCATAGAAAAAAGATAAACTCTTAGTTCATCCTAAAGTTGCTGTAATCCTTCAGCTTTATAGGGAATTAAAAAAAACATTGCAATGTTTTGCTAAGCTTTCACTGTAGTTAATATGAAGAATTTCACGGTTTTTAAATTTTATATAAAATTCATCATGACGCTTCATCTTAAAATTACTGGAACACACTAATCGAAGAGAAAGGGATCCAATTTCAGCGAATTCATTCGATTTATTCGAAAATCTATATTTTCAACATGGATCATCGGATCTTTTTGATGTCTTTGGCAAAGTTGTAGGCATTGTTTATAAAAAAAAATACAATCTTAACGGTTCACATCAATCAGAGCTTTTGCACCCAGATTATTGTTACAGGCATTTTAGTATCTTCAAAACAACGGGAACTATGGATTTAATTTTTCATTTATCCCCTTAGCTGCTTAGATTTAAAATAAAATTGCAATTTTTATAAACAAAATATTTCAGGATTGGGTCCGTAATTTCAAAAATTTTTGAATAAGAAGACAACGACTTCCTTGGTTGCTGTGTACCCTTAACATAAATATTGCATTTTTTCACAAAGCTTCAATGACAATAAACTGCGATAACAAAAGTTTCCACAAAAAAATAAATAAATAATTTTGCCTGATCAAATCTGTACCTTATACAACATTTAATAAAGTACAATTTATTTGAAATAATCCAATTAAGGGATAATTTGTAGTAAAATCTTAAATTTAAAAAAAAAAACACAATCTCTGATATTTTTCGTATAAATATTTAATACTTTCTATGTTTGCGTTTAAAATTTGAAAAAAATCGTACAACTAGCAATGCAAATACAATCATGTGATGGATAAATGTTGAGATACATACATTAAAAATATTAAATTATTACCCAACATGTAATTATTCACGATAGATCGGATTTGTGCATTTGTAAGAAAAATATTGTTGTTCAAATTTTAATTTCCATTAACATTTATTCAGACAATACAGTATTGAGCGTTCAATCGCAATCAGTGATACGATCGAGATACCCACTCTCGACAAATAGATTCTAGACGATTTTGATATCGTTTTTGTTTGGACCTTTTTATAAACTGTATGGAGATTTTTATGGACGAACCAATGAATCGGAAAGCCCTCTTAAAGTTTCGGAAATATTTATCTCTTCAATATCGTCTTGTGCATAGTTCGCAAGAAATTATATTTTAATTAATCCATTTTAAATGAAATCTTCACACTTCTCTCGGAAAAGGGCAAAGAAAGTAGATCGCACTCACTCCACATAAAACCCCAACATACAAGTTCCCAGCAAGACGTGTGTTCGCCATCAATCTTGGTGAATTACAAATTCCGGCCAAGTTTCGTTGTTCTTCGTCGTCGTCATAACACACAGGGCCAACCTTCATGTGACCTGCATTCATATCGTGGTTGCACTGCTGCCTCCACCAGCTGATGCCGTTGATTCTGAAACCGATACCGACTGCGAGTCATCGTCGTCAGAGATGCTGCGCAAGTCTCTCACGCGAAGGGAAAGTGACCTTCGGCACACACCAGACAGTGCCCCGCCGGTGTACGAATCCGAGACAACACCGTAAATCTTGGGCCTCGACGTATTTTATTCATTTCGAAGAAATGAGATCATTTCCCAAGCTGGAATGGTTGCAGGTCCGGCAGACCTGCAGGTCAAACGTGATCTTGTATGGTGTTGTTCAGACTTCATTGGCAGCAGCAGCAGGGCAACGATGAGTTTTGATTGGACTGAACGAAGCAAAAACAGACCGTGGTGAAAGAAGAAAGGGCAATTCCGCTTCATTTAGTTAATCGTTTCGATTCCAGTGAACTACATAATTTTTGAGAAGTTTAATTAATTCTGGCTACGTTTCGGCCAGGAAAGTTGCATCCAACTGCTTTCGTTTGGCAGTTAGGGTGCATGTGCAATAAAGATAAAAGTAAATTTTCTGAAAGCATCACGATTAACCTAATTTGGTCCAAGCTTTCAGTACCAAATTGCACGTTGCATAATACAACTGTCAAATGACAAAGGACCACCCTAAATCTCACCCAAAGAATTCATATCAGCCGCACTGAGTGTTACACTCTCCACACTGTTGGAATGTCGGAAGTGCAAATATGCAACGAGCACAAGTTTCAAGGCATTTGGAAATTGATAGTATCCGCGTGTGTGCATGTAAGACCACGTGGCATGCCAGCAGAAGAGCAACTATGCAGCTATTCAAAACTAGGCCTCTTGCAATGAAGGGATTAACCCTCGAATGGTATGCTGTTGATGGCGAAGGAACTATTGAACAACTTGGTGACAAAATCATCGATTTTTTTTTTAAATTCAACGCTTTCGTTAAATTACATTATTTTGTAATATTTCTGGCAATTTTCTAATCGATCTTGAGTATTCGGTAAATTTCTTAGTTTTAATAAAGATTTTTCAGAAAAAAAAAGTTCAAAAATTCAAATTCAAATTAAATTTAAATTCAAGAAAATCAAATTCACCGATTTTTCAGTTCTCACTTTTTATACATGAGCAGTTCTCTAGGATTTCGGTCATTCGATTTTTTTTTTGTATTTTTTAATCCGACTGAAACTTTTTTGGTGCCTTCGGTATGCCCAAAGAAGCCATTTTGCATCATTAGTTTGTCCATATAATTTTCCATACAAATTTGGCAGCTGTCCATACAAAAATGATGTATGAAAATTAAAAAATCTGTATCTCTTGAAGGAATTTATTGATCGATTTAGTGTTTTCGGCAAAATTGTAGGTATGGATATGGACTACACTGCCCATGTTCGCATAAATGTCCCATATGCAAAAACAGCAGGCTGACAAAAACGCATTAGACCGATTCTTCGGCTCTATTTCAAAAAAATCCCAAATTTTTTTCAGCGTTTTTGCTGTAGTGGCAAAATAAAAGAAGAAACCCCCCAATATTATTACATATTTGGAAAGATAATTGATTTTCCTACAAAGAAATATCATGCAGAATGAACCATATAGTACCTGTGCTTCCCCTGAAATAAAAATGTAGCGTGACGGGACAACATCGTAAAACTGGACTTTTAAAAGGCACACTACCAAAATCGCTACAGTTTTGCCATTTTGATTTTTAAAAACTTTTGCTCTTCTACACATTATAACAAATTAAAAAACGAATCTTTTGCTCCTTGAACTGAAAGAATTGGTTGAAATTTGAGTTTTTGCCAGCCATTTCTTTTCGTGACGGGACAACGAAAGGAGCAGATTTATGAAAAAACTCCTCTCCCGTTCAATGGCTTGCAGACCACATTTGGTCAATATTCTTGGCTTTTAAGGTAAGAAAACGCGTTTAAAGCACATTGCAATTATTGAATCAAAATTAAAATGATTTTTTTCATATTAAAAACCACATTGAAAATTGAAAAATGTGACATTTTGGTGTAGCTTCGCTAAGAATCGGTCATTAGAAGTTTGTCCCATACATAAGGCTACGTGTTAATTTTGAACAAAACTGCATCAATAGCTCGAAATCGATGAAAATGCATATGGGACATTTATGCGATCAGGGGCAGTACACTGATAAAAAAATATACACGGTAAAAAAATATTTGGTGATTTTTTATTTAACTTTTTGTCACTTCAACTTGATTTGCAAATGCCTACTTTTCAAGAATTTCCAGGTTGTGCAAAAAAACATTGACTGGGTTATTAATTTTTAATCAATACTGATTTTTTCAAAAAAATTAAATATTGGTCGCAAAAGTTCATTTTCATTTTTCGATGTAAAATCAAATTTGCAATTAAAAAGAACTTAAGTGAAATTTTGATAGGGTGAACCGTTTTCAAGTTACGGCCATTTTAGGTAACTTTTTTGAAAATAGTCGCAGTTTTTCATTTTTTTAAATTAGTGCACATGTTTGCCCACTTTTGAAAAAAAAAATATTTTTGAAAAGCTGAGAAAATTCTCTACATTTAGCTTTTTAGAACTTTGTTGATACGACCCTTAGTTTCTGAGCAAAGAAAAAGAAAGAAGCAAATTTTAAGTTATGATTTGAAAATTTAGACATTGTCAGGTTAAAAAGATCAGTTTTCTGCAAATTCAAAATCTTTTCATTAAAAAGGCACCCCTTAGAAATTTTCTACGAAATCGGCCTATTTCGGCCATTTTAATTATTTGTATTTGTGTCATTGGTTCGCCCATACAAATCTCCATACAATTTTGACAGCTGTTCATACAAAAATGATGTGTAAATATTCGAAAATATTAGTGTTTTCGGCAAAGTTGTAGATATTGATGAGGACTATTCAGAAAAAAGGTACACGGAAAAAATATGCCGATTTTCCAATTAACTTTTTTGACAAAAATTTAACATCCAAAATCCGTAATTTTTGAAAAAAAAAATTGTTAAAGGGGACATAGTATCGCAAGTTTTGAGCCATAGATAAGTATTGACAATAATTTAGCCGCCAAGATATAATATTTTTACTACAGTTTATAATTTAAAATCAAATTTGCCATCGAAAAGTACTTTTTTGCAATTCCGTCGTGAAACTACTTACTTTTCCTGTCATTCTTGAACGACGAAATAGCCTACTTTTCTGTACCAAAAATAACAGAATCGAATAACAACACTTTTCAAAATAAATGCTGAAAAGTTCTACTTTTCAGCACTGAAATGGGTGCTGAAAAGTTGAACTTTTCAGCACTTGTTTCGAAAAGTAACACTTTTCAACATTTTTTTTGATTTAAACGATTTATTGACAAAATACATAAAAATTCGACTTAAAATTTCACTCAATGGGTGTTTTTCGAAATTGCAAAAAATGTTGTATGGAACTCGTTGCAAAACTTGATTTTTTCAGCACTCGTCATATTTATCCAACTCGGTGAACCTCGTTGGATAAATGTACGACTCGTGCTGAAAAAATCCTCTTTTTGCAACTTGTTGCATAAACTACTATTTTCGCATTTTCGCTGTGAAACTGACAACTTTTTCTGTCCTTCTGGAGAAACGAAACGGCCTACTTTTCCCGACCAAAAATAACAGAATTAAAAATTAATACCTTTCAATACCTGCGTTGAAAAGTTCTACTTTTCAGCACTGAAATGGGTGCTGAAAAGTAACATTTTGCAATATTTTTTTTGTTTTGTTTGACATAGAATTCCTTTCAAGAAGCGTTTTTCGGAATTGCAAAAAATGTTGTAAGCAACTCTTTGCAAAAACCTCGTTGGAAGAATGTACCACTCGTGCTGAAAAAATCATCTTTTTGCAACTTGTTGCATAAACTACTATTCTGCAATTCCGTCGTGAAACTACTTACTTTTCCTGTCATTCTCGAATGACGAAACAGCCTACTCTTCTCTACTAAAAATAACATAATCGATAAGAAACAATTTTCAAAATTAATGCTGAAAAATTATACTTTTCAACATTGTTTTGTTTTAAACGGTGGATTGACTTAATACATTAAAGTTTGACTTACGATTCCATTCAAAAATTCCATTTAAAAATTCCATTTTTAAGAATTGCAAAAAATGTTGTATGGAACCCGTTTTCAAGATACAGCCACTAACGATTTAATTGCGCAGTTCTCTACGGAATCAGTCTTTTTTCTTTAATTTTAATTTTTGTATATTTAAATCCGGCTGAAACTTTTTTGGTGTCTTCGGTATGCCCGAAGAAGCCGTTTTGCATCATTAGTTCGTCCATATAATTTTCTATACAACTATGGCAGCTGTCCATGTTCAAAACATTCGTGAAATTTTCCGATCTTTTTTTTAAATAAAGACTAACATTTTAAAAGGGCCAAACTTTCAATATTACGCCCTTTTGAAATGTTAGTCTTGATTTTTAAAAATAGAAAGTATTTTTTTCGAAAAGATCAGAAAATTTCACGAATGTTTCATATTTTAGCATTGAAAATCGGACAATTAGTTGCTGCGATATCGACATTAGAAAATGGTGGGATAGACTTAGAAACCATAAATTTTCCTGTTTTTTAATCTTTGCATGGTAATATCTCAGCAACTTAGGGTTGTATCAACAAAGTTCAAGAATGCAAAATATAGAGAATTTTCTCAGCTTTTCAAAAATATTTTTTTTCCAAAAGTGGGCAAACATGGCCACTAATTATAAAAAAAACTGTGACTATTTTCAAAAAAGTAACCTGAAAATGGCTATAACTTAAAAACTGTGCACTTCATCAAAATTTTACTGAAGTACTTTTGGATTGCAAATTTTATTTTACATACATAAATGAAGTTGGAAAATTTGTGTGACCAATAATTCGATTTTTTTAATCAGTATTGATTCAAAAATTCATAACTCGGTCAAAGATTTTTTGCACATTCTGAAAATTTCTAAATAGTTGGCATTTGATGTCCTCCAAAACACATCAGAAAATAAAAAAATAAAAATAGTGTTTTTGTGCAAATCAAGTGATCGCGCGAGAGATCAATTTTCAATTTCTACCAGCCTAAATGTGATCCACATATAAATGTTATTCTGTCCCTGTCTGTCCCTGAAGTGAGCAGAGTGAGCAGAGGTGATTCTCGCTCTTTTAAATCTTTCCCCGGCTCGCTTCTCATGTACTGTCCCCTTTAGATTATAGTCTTAAATAAACCGTTGACTACACCCGACCGTTGCACGTTAGAATAAATTGTGTAATTTCTGTTCGCGTAATAAAGTGTTTTTAATTGTGCAAAAACGGTGTTTTTCTGGGTCCGAAATCCCCGAACCGACCACACGCGCGAACATCAAGTTTTAGTGACAAAAAGTTAAATTTAAATTTACCAAATTGTGTTTTACCGTGTACTTTGCCGAAGACACCATATCGATCAAAAAATTCCTTCCAAAGAAACAGATTTTTGAATTTTCATAAATCATTTTTGTATGGATAGCTGTCAAATTTGTATGGAAAATTATATGGACAAACTAATGATGCAAAATGGTTTCTTTGTGCATACCGAAGGCACCAAAAAAGTTTCAGCCAGATTAAAAAATACAAAAAAAAATCGAATGGCCAAAATCTCAGAGAATTGCACAATTTTATCTGAAAAACTAGCATTTTTGATTTTTCCATAATTTATTTTCAAAAAGTTCTGAAAATTATATTGCCTAAAAGATATTGAATATTGGACTGCTGATTGCTGAAAACCAACTAGAAACAAGAAAATTTAAGTATCTTAAGTCTCGTCCAATCCGGGACCGTGGTGTAGGGGTAAGCGTGATTGCCTCTCACCCAGTCGGCCTGGGTTCGATCCCAGACGGTCCCGGTGGCATTTTTCGAGACGAGATTTGTCTCATCACGCCTTCCGTCGGAAGGGAAGTAAATGTTGGCCCCGGACTAACCTAAAGGTTAGGTCGTTAGCTCAGTCCAGGTGTAGGAGTCGTCTCCCTGGGTCCTGTCTCGGTGGAGTCGCTGGTAGACAGTTGGACTAACAATCTAAAGGTCGTCAGTTCGAATCCCGGGGTGGATGGAAGCTTAGGTGTAAAAAGAGGTTTGCAATTGCCTCAACAATCAAGCCTTCGAACACCTAGTTTCGAGTAGGAATCTCGCAATCGAGAACGCCAAGGCAATGCTGTAGAGCGAATAATTTGATTTTTTTTTGAAGTCTCGTCTAAACGTTCCCACATTTTCTATAGACAATATCTCAGCAACTAATGGTCCAATTTTCGATGTTAAAAAATGCAACATTTGTGAAATTTTATGATCCTGTCGAAACAAATATTTGGCAGATTTTTGAATTAAGACTAACAATTCAAATGGGCGTTATAGTGAAGGTTTGGCGCTTTTTAAATGTTAGTTTTGATCAGATTATTCAAAGTTCCTGAAAAACTTTCGGATTATAGAGTCTGCTTGGCCCTCATTTTTGATTTATGATATCTCGAAAACTGTTGGTACGAAGTTCAAAAGATGGAACATTTGTGAAATTTGCTGCTATTTCAAATGAAAATAATTTTGAAATTTTAAAGTCAAGCAACTAATATAATATTTTTGTAATCAAAACCATTTCTCGTTTTCTTTTTATTTTCAGGTAAACTAATGTTCATCAAGTATAATACTGCAGTGTCAAGCTATTGTGAGTAATCAACGCAGCTATCTCACCACGTACATCAGTCTTCAATGTGAACATCTTAATAACCTCTTCAAACAAGGGTCAAAATACCTCTTTTCAGTAAAATGTACCCATTTTCACTGACTAACTGCCAATAAAGTTCAGCACCTCTCTTCAACGCTGAGGGCTCGCGCCCCTTTGTTCCTTCACGAGAAGTGCAACATGATAGCACACCTTCTTCTATGAAGTTATAACGAACCACACCGATAGCTTTAAACGTTGCAATTAACACCTATTACTTAACGACAACTGGCAATTTTCTTCCGCACTCTGCGCTGCCAAGAAAGGTCCGTTAGTTCAAGACCCTCGAGAAGAGCCCGAGCCATTACTTCAGCTCAGCACTTTTAGTACAGGGCCAGGAGCGCAAGAATTTACTCTTTTCTGCCTCCTCAAACAAACCAGCCAAGCAGTTGAGAATTGAAGAATTGGCAGGCGCCCCCATTTCCACCACACAGGTGAAAGAAAGCCACCCATCATTCACGTGTCTGCACCTTAAGGGGTGTGGGAGCAACACCCCCGGGGTGAGACGCAACTATTTTGATTGAAATAATGAGATTTGCCCTCTCATCATCGCATCGCCGTGGTTGGAATTTTATTACTCAGTTGCTCAAACAGAGATGAGAGGAAAGGCTTTCTGTGAGGTGTGTGTGTGTGTGTGTGTGTGTTTGTGTGTGGTGTAGACCCATTGGATAATGACGGATCATCGCGGCCTTTTCCCGGCCGATCAAGCCGATCGATCGGATAATTGGAGAAAGGGTGTCTGGGAGATCTTGGTTGGTCGGAAAATAATCGCTTGCAGCATACGTAACTTGGCAAATTATGACCTCCTCGGTGGTAGAAGTGGGGTGGAGGCACTTAATCAGGGAGATCATGCTTTCGTTGAGAAGGGTTGGTTAGCACATTTTACTTGCTTTGGAAGACCCTCATAATTTGGTGTTGAGATGACTAATTTCACCTAACAAAAAAATGGTTCACCTTCTGTTTAAAAAATAATAATGACGGTTACCCATTCTGACAGTTCTTTTATATATTTTAATTTATATTTTGAAATTAAAATATGAAAGCTTTTTTTGTAATTTTCAATTCCTCATCCTTTTAACTTCACAAATCACAAAACCAAAAAAATATTGACACTCTTCGTATAAAATAAAGTTCCAATTTGGTCATGCTATCTTAACACACCCTGCAGTTGAGACAACTTGCAAACAAACAAACAAAATTGATGAACATATCCTTCATAGATGATGAATAAAAACATTTAGTTCCGAAGCCATTGCATTTTTAAGTGACAAGATTGCTAAAAATTGTTGTACATATAAAAACAAGGAATTTTTGTTTTTTTTTCGTTCTTACATTATTTTTACAGACAATTTTTTTAAATTTCGCCAGCAACAAAAATTCACAAAACATCAAAGTAAAACGGAAAATAAACTTTTATTACCTCTTTTTTTCATAAGATTGTAAAGCATGTAACAAACATGCAAACATTAAAAATTTCGTACGCCCATCACTTTGTCTACCTAACTTGTTTACACACAAACGAGTGAGCACAACGCAAAGTAACTCACACAGTCATCTGACTCTCACTACCTCTCTGATTCGAGCAGAGCTTGTTTGTTTGAATTCTACCGAAATTACGATCACCTTCACCACTTGCCAGTCTCTTTGTGATGACGATTCGCCATGACTGCATTCAAATGATTGCTGTCACCGCGCAACACCGCATGAGCAAGAAACAAGAGAGAAAAAGAAAGAAAGAGCACGTGCCTTCGTGTCGTGTCGCGACTGCTTGGGTGGCGAGATCGGCATTCGTTCGTTTCAACTTCGTGTTTCTTTGTGATGACGATTACGACAGGCGCGCTCAGGTTGCATATAACGAAGAATGCGATGATAAACGCTGACTGACTTTTTTTTTCAAATTTCGTGCAATCACAGACACTTACCGTTCCTTGTTTGAGCATTGCTGTAACAGAGCCCCCAACGTGGTAATTTTTTTTATTATATTATACTTACAAAAATGTTTTTGGTAAGTTTGAACATAAATTTAAAAGTTCAAAATCACGAGCAACAATTCGAAAGGCCCCCTTCTTTTTTAAATGTTAGTTGTGGGTTTTAAATTCTGAAGAGATTGATAAGAATATTTCACATTTAGGAGATAGAAATTTGATGCTTAGGAGACATTTGTGTAAAATTAGACGCCCGATTTTTCATCAAAAAAAAAATTACTAAACTTTCAAAAATAAAGAGAAAAGCCATTTAATAGGAATGTAATGCACTTTTCGAATCTGCAATAACCTATTGAGGTTTTTGTTTCATCTAGAAAAAAAAACCTTTTTAAATTAGACCATTGCAAATATTTATTGAAATTTATGTCCCTCGACTCTAGCCAAAGTCGAGGGGGTGGGGCAAAAATAATATAGAAATTTTAGTTGCAATTAACATACATAGTATTAACATTTTAATAAAAAATACTTAAAAATTCATTTCAGACCTGTCCAATTGATTTGAAATTGTTAGTGTTCAAAATATCTATGTACTGACAAAAAAAGTCGTGGAAAAAAACTGTCAGCGGAATTTTAAAGAAATTGAAGATATTTTCAATCGATTTCAAACTAAAAATGATTTTAAAAGCAAGAGAAGGCATTTCCATTTTTTTATACTGCACATAAACTTTGAAAATATTTGCAACAGCTTTATGTTTTTATTATTGAAACTTTTATTTTAAATTTTGAAATATAAAAATTTATGGGGCGAGAATTGTTAAAATCGAGTGCAGAAAAAATATATTATAAGTTTGCATCCAAAAAACGTAATAATTAACATTAAAATTATTTTAATTGCTTAAAAGGACGTAATATTGAACGTTTCCCTTCTTATGAAATGTTAATCTTGATTTTAAAAATATGAAAATATTTTTTTTCGAAAAGATTAGAAAATTTCACGAATGTTTCAAATTTTAACATTGAAAATCAGACCATTAGTTGAGTTGGATTTTTTGAGTGAGACTTGGAAAACATCAATTTTCCTGTTTTTAAATCTTTGCATGGCAAAATCTCAGCAACTAAGGGTCGTATCAACAAAGTTTAAGAATGCAAAATATAGAAAATTTTCTCAGCTTTTCAAAAATATTTTTTTAAGGTTGGGCAAACAAGGGCAATATTTTTAAAAAATGAAAAACTGTTACTATTTTGAAAAAAAAAATATCTGAAAATGGCTATAACTTGAAAACAGTGCAATTTATCAAATTTTCACTTCAGTACTTTTTGATTGCAAATTTGATTTTACATCGGAAAATGAAGTTGAAAAAAATTTGCGACCGATATTTCGTTTTTTTTAAACCAGTATTGATTCAAAAATTCATGACTCGGTCAAAGATTTTTTGCCAATTCTGGAAATTTCTATAAAAGTCGGTATTTGATGTCCCCTAAAACGAACGAAGTTGACTTTATAGCTGTCGGCCACCATTGCTAGTACCAACCACTAGTGTCTTCCTTTTTATCTACAAGGACTTCGCCGCCCTGGGCTCCTAAGTGTACGAGAGTATGGCACGGAGCGACGGCGCCGAATACCCATATTTACACAAAGAATTTTAGAGATGTCCCCTAAAACATATCAGAAAAAAATGAAAATAGTGTTTTTTGCAAATCAAGTTTTAGTGACAAAAAGTGAAATTAAAAATCACCAATTTTTTTTACCGTGTCTCATTTTTTTTCAGTGTAGTCCATATCCATACCTACAACTTTGCCGAGGACACCAAATCGATCAAAAAAATCCTTCCAAAGATACAGATTTTCGAATTTTCATAAATCATTTTTGTATGGACAGCAGCCAAATTTGCATGGAAAATTATATCGACAAACTAATCATGCAAAATGGCTTCTTTGGGCATACCGAAGCCACCAAAAAAGTATCAGCCGGATTAAAAAATACAAAAATTAAAATTAAAGAAAAAACCCGATTTCGTAGAGAATTGCTCAAGACACAAAATCGTTAAAAAAAATCGCTTCTCAAGATACAGATTTCGTAATATTTCCGCAAATTTGTATAGAGCCTATAGAAAAGCTAAGCTCCTTCCAAAGATACAGATTAAATGGCTTCTTCTGACATCCCGAGCAGACGGAAATAACTTTGGAATAACATTTTTTGATATTTGAAAATACCAGGCCAATAATATTTTATGTTATTTATAACAAGATTTGTTATTCGTCGTTATGAACTTTTTGTGATTGGATTGTTATTGTTATAACAGACTAATAACATTTTTAGTTATTTTTCGAACAAATCTTTGTTATTATTTTTTGTTATTTTAACAACTAATCCGATCATCCCAATAACAGTTGGAGGTATTCTTCCATAACAAAAAATGTTATTCCAAAGTTGTTTTGGCTTTCAACCAATATCAGATCAATAACTAATTTTGTTAGGATAACATAAACTGTTATTAAACTCTTATGCAAAAATGGATTTTTCAAGAATATTCCATAACACTTTCTGTTATTTTAACAGCATTTGTTATTGAAATGGCATTAATTTTGTTATTACCGTCTTGCCGGGATGGCGAAATTTCATCCAATTTTAAAAAATAAGTCAGTTTGCAAATGCCCCCAGGAAACCATCAAGTGCAACAAAGCAACTTATTTTACGACCTTTTGGCCCCCAACTTGCACGCTCAACAGTTACATCAAACAACAACACGATGTTACAAAATGCATAGCTTAATCCAAGGCACGTATGTAGCCGCTCGCGCTCAAGTTGCCATAAAAATAGATCCTCCACAAAACCGGACATCTTCCACACCTCTGAGCTGGCGAGACTTGGCCGGTGCCATCGTCGCCAGCAAACCAGATCGTGGTGGATCTAGAAGATGGCCAACAGTCGTCCCTCGTGGAGTACGGCGTACGGAGAAAGTCTTCTCTTGTTGACGGTTTGTTACTGCACCAGGTATTCGGGACCACTTCTTATCACAGAAGGTCACCTTGAAGGGTGCAACTGTCAGCTGTCGTGCAAGATACATGCCTCGTACGTGCGTCACTTGGCGAGTGACAAATGAATGTCGATAGGTTTGCTTACCGTGGTGTTATGTCCAGCAGACCAGACCTTGTCCACAATTCCTGGGAGGCGTCGTCGTTTGCAATCGCGCACACCAGGAATGCACTCTCGGTAAATTGTCCACTTCATTGACATTCCGGCGTCGACTCTGGAGTTGTCACCGGCGTCCGGGCCGCGCCGCCGGGATTCGAAGAATTATGGTACTTTAATTGCCCTGGAGTCGTCCCGAAAGTTTAATCACTTTTATTTTGCGAGCAATTTCGCGCGTGGTCCGGCGCGTTCCTGGACACAAAGGCCGATGATCTGTGTGTGTACGCTACGCCGGGAGTTTGGAGCTTTTGAGGCCAGATTACGGTGATTTTTTTGTGTCGGAGTGTTTGACGTAACTGCTCAGACTGTAATCGGTCAAATTGTGGATCAAAGTCCCTCCCGCGGTGCGCGATTTAAGGTTGCGGATCGCGCAGATTACTTTTGACGGGACGTGTCCATCAATCACCGGCGGATTTGACCCAGAATCAGCGTGAAGGTCTGAACTGGGGGAGGTTGAATCTTTGGGGAATTGCGTAGAACAGTTTTTTGGTAAAATTCTTTAAAAAAATCGTTTTCAGAAGAAGTAATTGCCTCATCACCTCAAAGCATTGCATGTCAAAACGTATGCAACTTCAGTTCATCAGTTCAAATGAAGACATAACCTGCGAAGATACACCAATATCTTCCCCGGCAGAACTCATTACCCCCTTCCCCTAGCAGATGCTGACAAGTGGTGATAATTGGTCACCCAGAACCTCTCGACGACGGGACTCGATAATGGTCGCGTGGTCGGTTCCATTACAGGGCGTGACGCGATGGCGACGACTCCGGGCGTTGATGATGATGACGAAGCCCTTGATCGGCGGTTCTCGTGGGATTCTGCGCGCTTTTAATTACTCTCTGCTAGCAGTAAGAA
This sequence comes from Culex pipiens pallens, assembly GCF_016801865.2. NCBI lineage: Eukaryota > Metazoa > Arthropoda > Insecta > Diptera > Culicidae > Culex > Culex pipiens. Next base: position 31,987,289 of record NC_068939.1, read on the forward strand.
CAGTTGTTTGTTTGTTCATGGTGGGGATAAGTTGGTTTTTTTTTCGCTTCGGGAAAGTCATTTTCCTGTCAACGCCGTCAGACGGGTGGAAGTTTGACGATCTGTTTTGTGGCTGAGTGGTTATTTACGGTAGTTTGGTTCTGGAGAAAGAATAAAAAAATGATTACTTTAAAAATTCTTTTTTTTTTTATTTAAATTTTTCAAACATCAGAATTTTAATAGAAGTATTGTCTCTTGTCTCTTATCTCTTGTCTCTTGTCTCTTGTCTCTTGTCTCTTGTCTCTTGTCTCTTGTCTCTTGTCTCTTGTCTCTTGTCTCTTGTCTCTTGTCTCTTGTCTCTTGTCTCTTGTCTCTTGTCTCTTGTCTCTTGTCTCTTGTCTCTTGTCTCTTGTCTCTTGTCTCTTGTCTCTTGTCTCTTGTCTCTTGTCTCTTGTCTCTTGTCTCTTGTCTCTTGTCTCTTGTCTCTTGTCTCTTGTCTCTTGTCTCTTGTCTCTTGTCTCTTGTCTCTTGTCTCTTGTCTCTTGTCTCTTGTCTCTTGTCTCTTGTCCCTTGTCTCTTGTCTCTTGTCTCTTGTCTCTTGTCATTTCAAGTTCCAAGCTTTTATGTAAGCCAGTTTTGTGTGTTTGGAGCCAGTTTCAATCGATAATGACATTTGAGAAGGGCGTAAGTGTTTTAAATATTTTTGTAATTCGGAATTTAAATATTACTGTATCTCAAAGCCGTTGCATCCACGGATACGTCACGACTGTCATCCACATACAAAGCGAGTGAAGTCAAAATCGAACCAAGTTTTTGCAGCGAGGTTTTTGAAAATGTTGTATGCACATGAATTGCAAAAATAAAAACTTTTTTTTTTAATCACCAAGTTTTTTTTCAAGCGATTTACATTTAATTTCAGATTTGAACTTTAATTAATATTCAAATAACTTGTAGCAATTGTAGTTTTTTTAAACGATTTACATTTAATCTCAGATTTGAACTTTAATATTTAAGGAACTTGTAGCACACGTATGTTTGACTATGTCAATGTCACTGTTGACATTTATTCAGTTTGCTTTCTTTTTTCTATAAATGCGGTTTTGTTGGTGTAATTACTAGCAAATCACATTTTAGAACAGGATGCAATGAATAATCATCGAAATATGTTGTTCAAACTCGTTGTTGAATTATGTTTAAATGTTAAATTAACTGAGTATTCTAAAAGTGTAATTGAATTTAAACCAACAGTCAGGAAGAATCTTACAAAGCTAATTTTGTTTCAAGGAAACTGAATATATTTAATTTTTAGTTTAATGTTACGTGTTGTTCTAGTACAACTTTGTTTATCGGTCTTATAAATAATAAATGAGGAAATCTGTACGTAATACTTGCCATTTACTTAAATATATAAGCAAAAGATGATTAAAACTTAAAATTAATTAATTTTAAGATAAAAATTAATTAATTTGTTTCATACAACCTTTTCAAAAACCCCACGTAAACAACATTGACAGCGCCGCTGGCGGTGACTTCGGGAAAGTGCATGCCTGTCAGATCCCTGGTTGCATCGTATCAAAAAGTGATTCAAGACAGACTTGTAGGAAATTTGACGGGCTTTCTGAAAAAAATACTCTGAAAGAAAAAAACACGCCATTTTTATGAGATTTTCTGACTTTTATTTTTAATCATAAAAGCAAAATTAAACTTTGTAGGTGAGCCCACAATTTTTTTCGTTCAAATTTTTGTGAAAAACGACTAAGATGTTACAAAAAGACTCACAAAAAATGCAGGATGGAGCATTTACCTAAAAAAAAAACAAAAATCATTGACTGAATTTTTTTTTTTTTTGAAAAGTGCTCTGGTCGTCAAAATTTTCAAAAACCGAATACGGGAATCGATTCTCTAGACAATTTTACATAAAAGTTTCCATATTGACCATTGTCCTAAGTCCAAACCTTGTGAAGTTACAGCGGTTTTAAAAATAAAAATGTTGAAAAAATAGGTTTTTTGATGGTTTTTGGCAATTTCTATATGACAGACTTGATTTTTCAGTCACGAAAATATGTTTAACGGAAAGCTCGTCAAATTTTCCATAAGTTTGTCTTTGACCACATTTCAATTGGATGTATGGGCTTACAGATATAAGCAAATTACATTGCTCATAACTGAAAACATAATATTTTTTTCAGTGTAGTTCAGTGGATGGTAGTAACCTGGATAGTAAATTAGCTTAAATCATAAAAAACGAGTTATTTCGAAAAGTGTTCAGTGACAATCTCATGGGAAATTGGACGAGCTTTTCGGTAAAAATATTTACGAGACTGGAAAATCAAGTCTGTCTCATAGAAATGGTTAAAAACCATCAAAAAACCATTTTTTCAACTTTTTTATTTAAAAACCGCTGTATTTTCACAAGGATTGGACTTAGGACAGTGGTAAATATGAAGACTTTTATGTAAAATTGTCTATAAAATCGATTCCCGTATTCGGTTTTTGAAAATTTTGACGTTTAGAGCACTTAAAAAAACAGTTTCAGTAAATGATTTTTGTATTTTTTAGGTGAGTTGCTCCATCCTGCATTTTTTGTGAGTCTTTTTGTAACATTTTAGGCTATTTTCACAAAAATTTTGAACGAAAAAAAATCGTGGTCTCACCTTCAAATTTGACATTTAAACTTAAAAATAAATAAAAAACTCATAAAAGTGGAGTGTTTTCTTCTTTCAGTGTTTTTTTTTCAGAAAGCCCGTCAAATTTCCTACAAGTTTGTCTTTGACCACTTTTTGACACGATGCAAAGGCTTCGAGATACAGAAATATTTAAATTACGAAATATAAAAATATTTAAAACACTTACGCCCTTCTCAAATGTCATTATCGAGTGAAACTGGCTCCATATACACAAAAATGGCTTACATAAGCGTAGGATAACATGTCTACAAAGTTTCATTGAAATCGGAGAGGGTCCGGTACAACCGATTCCCTATTTGGCATGGAATTGCTCTACAGTAGATAACTAAATTTTCAAAAAATTACAATTTCACCCAGAAATCAAAGTTTTAAAATTTATTAAATCATTTTCGATGTTTCCAATAAAATCTTTACAATAATCATAATATTCATAATATTTATAATATTGAATATTCAAATTTTACCAAATCTTTCACAAAATCCCTTCTCAGAAATGTTTTATATATATTTCTACTTACTAATATACCTTCTGCACAGCAGTCGTTTTACTTGTTTATAACTTTTAAATTGCCTTCTTATTTGTAATAATGATAACATTCAATGTTTTAGCTCATGCGAGCACATATAAGGAGGAACATCAGTGAGTCTGTTCAGACTATCCGACTAAGCAACACTAATAATCCGCCGTTTTGATGGTCACAACATCTTCAAGTTACTCCACATACTCATTACATCACTATTCCCGCCACCATAGAACATCCACATGCTGGACAACTCCATGACTGCGCTTATACAACAGTCCCTTCAGAAGGCAAATAAAAAAAAATCCCAGCTGCTCCACCTGTCCGCCTCGGTGACGTTGAGTGCATTCCAGACATTCTTGATCCTTCCTCTCCAATCCCAGAATGTGTCAAACCGCTCGCGCGACTCGTGAGCCCCACTCTTCTCCGGACCGATTCCACAGAATCGCGCAATCATTTTAATTTACCCCCGCGACTTCGAAGCTGTCGGTCAAGCTGTTATAATAAATGCGGCTGCGAAGATGTGCACTTTGGAATGTAAACAGCGCCGTAATAAAATGGCTCGGTGGCGTTTCTGTAAGAACCTGTTATTTACACATGCCTCAGTCCCGAGCGGCAGCTGGTGTGGCCGGACGGATCATCATCATCGTCGTCGTCGTCCTCGCCGGAGCTGTCAGATCCGTTGCCCGGGAGCTTCCCGCTACAGTGCGGTTCGATTGATTTTGGAGCAGGTTTGGAGAGATTTTGACAGTTTGAGTCACGTTGCACTACCCGCCAACAGATGGCACTGCTTACAACTCGTTGAATTGTACCAAACTTTGCGTGCAACATGCACACGTTCTAACGAGCGGTCCAGAAACATTTGCATTCAACTGTACGGTGTACACACGGTTGCGTGTAATTAAGAGTGATGTTAAGCCGAAGTTAAGTAAACATTTATACTTGTTTTCGCACAAACAGCCTCCAGGGGTGTACCCCGGCCAATCACGGGGCGTTCCTGATGTCTTGTTTTGAGCTGGGGTCCCCCCCCTCTCCTTTGCAGCATCATTATACGCTCGAGTTGGACCAAACATCATAATTCTTCACAGCGGCAGCCGCCGTTGTAGACGGACATGGGTGATTAAGATCCCGGCACCGATTAGCTTGTCGTCTCCACTTTGCGGGCTGGTTACGGTGGAGCAACTCCCTTCATCCAGCTCTTAATCCACAAGTGTCTCCGCGGGCAGGTCAGGTGGTCCAGCTGTTCTCGAGGTTCAACCTGCGGCGCTGGTGGTCACTTCAGCTCAAAAGCTTTGATCGAAAGTGAGTCTCAAATTATAGCAATTACCAGCCAGAGATATCAAAAGAAAACGAAGCAGGCTGACAGCTGAACAGCAATAAAAACACGGGAATCTCGGCTTCTGAAAATGTGCCCCATCATTGCGCGCTCCCGTTGATGGAAAGTGCTCTTGGGTTAGATGCCCTTTAGGGCATAGTCTGATTATGTCTTCGGGGTTTGGGCCATTTCACCGAACAGTAGATTCATCAGATTATTTTTGTGAAGTGACGCAAGGTCACAATTCTAAGTGCAACTTGCATACAAAGTTTGATGCAATTTAACGCGTTGTCAACAACGCCATCTATTGTAGAGTGGCACAATGTCGCATTGATAAAATCGCTTCAAGAAATTCGACAAAACCACCCAGGGGTGTGCTTATGGGTAGATTTGAGTAGATGACATCTACTTAGCTGTTTGCTCTAATTTATTTATTTTTATATGGAAAAATATTCAAGTTAAACAATATTTTTGACCAAAATAGGGCTTTCACCAAGTTTCACCAATTTATTGGCTCAATTTTGAAGCGCCCTTTAGTTTTTTTCAAGTCATTTGCACTTTTTCTGGAAAGTCAACCGAACATTTCAGTGTCCTAGTGAAGTGCTGTCGCAGTTAGTCGCAAAGTCGCTAAGTCGATGCGCGATCGCTGCGCGATACTTCAATGTTTGCTGTATTGCAAAATCATTTTGTTATTCTTGCGATGCATATGTTTTTATCGGTTATCCGAGGCGGACGTAAACAATTCTTATTATAAATATAGGTTCACACTTCACACTTAGGAGACTCGGGAGGCGGAGTCTTGTCGCAAAAAGAAAGATACTTGTGGATTCGTTGACGGGACCACAAGTGTCAAGAGGGCCTTTTTCTACAGTGTTACGTCGATTCCATTTCATTATCGATTGTTGTGCGCACGCAACTTTGTGTAGCCCCAAGAGCGAGAGAGGCAGACTCGCTTACCAAAATGGACAGATTGAAAGAGTGGGCCTTCGCGGGTAATCGGCTCCCATCCCACTAACATTTACACACAAGATCCTCTGTAATTACTCTTAGCTTTAAGCAAAATGTTACTACTTAAGCCGCCTCGGTCATAATCAGGTCACAGGACCCAAAAGAACCTAATAAAAATAATTTTATGAAATAAAGGAGAGGGCCTTCCCCTTAGGTGTATTAAGGATCTTTCCAACTAAAAAAAATTGAGCACATTTTAAAAGCACATCTTCTCCAAAAGAGGATGATTTTTGACGGGTAGAGTTTTTCGGAACATTTACCCCAAAGCTTTGTAAAATTACTTCTGTATTTAGTATCATTAAGTGTACTTTTTAAGAGGAAGATCTTATTAATGATTTTTAGTTTAAGTTTTGTTTGTTCATGTTCATTAAGAAATGCTTGGAGGTTACGTTTAAGACTAGAACAGAGTTGCCCACTTTTAGGCCTTGTGGGCCAGATCTGATTTTACTGCTGGCTGGAATTAAAGTGGGAAAGTCTGGCATTTTTTCCTTAAAATTTATTTTATAGGCCCCCAAAACCAAAGCTAAAAACTCTATTCGCCACCTACATTCGAGTAGGAGAACTTTGGTGCAAGGTTACGTTTACGTTTTTGCGCGATAAGTGCAAAGGGGAGTGAAAACTATTTTAAGGTTTTTTAAAAGAAAATTGATCTTTTGGAATAAAATAAAGTTAACAGGAGGTAAGAAATAAAAAGTTTTATCGACTGACCTTTTGATTTTTTTGCCAAGTTGCCTTTTTCATTGAAAATTCTGAGATCCGGATTGAAAACGCGAGAATGAGGTTAGATTGCTAATTTTGAAAATCAATCCAATTATCATTTTTCAAGCAGATCTTTGTTTTGCCTTCCTCACTGAGGTAAGGCTATAATCCTGCTCGAAAAATGAACTTTTGAAAAACAGCTCGTAGACCTATATTCATGTATACCTATCGACTCAGAATCGAAAACTGAACAAATGTCTGTGTGTGTGTGTGTATGTGTGTGCGTATTCACCTTGGTGCTCAAAATTCTTGCCAAGTTTTCTCGGCACTGGCTGATCCGATTTGAGTAAAACAAAATGCATTCGATTCGTTTTGGTGCCCCATACTGCACTATTGAATTGTTTGAAGATCCGATAAGTAGTTCAAAAGTTACGTATAAAAAAGTGTCAGAGTTGCGAATCAGGTGCTGGAATTTTGATGCCGGATCTCACTTAACTATATGGAAACTATGTCCGGATCTATCATCCGACCCATCGTTGGTTAGGTAATCAAAAGACCTTACCAATGAGTCCAAAACATTGAAGATCTGGCAACCCTGTCTCAAGTTATGACCACTTAAGTGATATTTATGTACTTTTTTGAAGCCGGATCTCACTTAAATGTATGTAAACTATGTCCGGAACCATTATCCGACCCATCGTTGGTTAGGTAATCAAAAGAATTTTCTAATGAGTCAAAAACATTGAAGATCTGGCAACCGTGTCTCAAGTTATGACCACCTAAGTGATATTAATGTACTTTTTTGAAGCCGGATCTCACTTAAATGTATGTAAACTATGTCCGGAACCATTATCCGACCCATCGTTGGTTAGGTAATCAAAAGAACTTTCCAATGAGTCCAAAACATTGAAGATCTGGCAACCCTGTCTCAAGATATGACCACTTAAGTGATATTTATGTACTTTTTTGAAGCTGGATCTCACTTAAATGTATGTAAACTATGTCCGGATCCATCATCCGACCCATCGTTGGTTAGGTCATCGAAAGACCTTTCCAATGAGTCCAAAACATTGTAGATCTGGCAACCCTGTCTCAAGTTATGACCACTTAAGTGATATTCATGTACTTTTTTGAAGCCGGATCTCACTTAAATGTATGTAAACTATGTCCGGAACCATTATCCGACCCATCGTTGGTTAGGTAATCAAAAGAATTTTCTAATGAGTCAAAAATATTGAAGATCTGGCAACCCTGTCTCAAGTTATGACCACTTAAGTGATATTAATGTACTTTTTTGAAGCCGGATCTCACTTAAATGTATGTAAACTATGTCCGGAACCATTATCCGACCCATCGTTGGTTAGGTAATCAAAAGACCTTTCCAATGAGTCCAAAACATTAAAGATCTGGCAACCCTGTCTCAAGTTATGACCACTTAAGTGATATTTATGTACTTTTTTGAAGCCGGATCTCACTTAAATGTATGTAAACTATGTCCGGAACCATTATCCGACCCATCGTTGGTTAGGTAATCAAAAGACCTTTCCAATGAGTCAAAAACATTGAAGATCTGGCAACCGTGTCTCAAGTTATGACCACTTAAGTGATATTTATGTACTTTTTTGAAGCTGGATCTCACTTAAATGTTTGTAAACTATGTCCGGATCCATCATCCGACCCATCGTTGGTTAGGTAATCAAAAGACCTTACCAATGAGTCCAAAACATTGAAGATCTGGCAACCCTGTCTCAAGTTATGACCACTTAAGTGATATTTATGTACTTTTTTGAAGCCGGATCTCACTTAAATGTATGTAAACTATGTCCGGAACCATTATCCGACCCATCGTTGGTTAGGTAATCAAAAGAATTTTCTAATGAGTCAAAAACATTGAAGATCTGGCAACCCTGTCTCAAGTTATGACCACTTAAGTGATATTAATGTACTTTTTTGAAGCCGGATCTCACTTAAATGTATGTAAACTATGTCCGGAACCATTATCCGACCCATCGTTGGTTAGGTAATCAAAAGAACTTTCCAATGAGTCCAAAACATTGAAGATCTGGCAACCCTGTCTCAAGATATGACCACTTAAGTGATATTTATGTACTTTTTTGAAGCTGGATCTCACTTAAATGTATGTAAACTATGTCCGGATCCATCATCCGACCCATCGTTGGTTAGGTCATCGAAAGACCTTTCCAATGAGTCCAAAACATTGTAGATCTGGCAACCCTGTCTCAAGTTATGACCACTTAAGTGATATTCATGTACTTTTTTGAAGCCGGATCTCACTTAAATGTATGTAAACTATGTCCGGATCCATCATCCGACCAATCGTTGGTTAGGTAATCAAAAGACCTTTCCAATGAGTCCAAAACATTGAAGATCTGGCAACCCTGTCTCAAGATATGACCACTTAAGTGATATTAATGTACTTTTTTGAAGCCGGATCTCACTTAAATGTATGTAAACTATGTCCGGAACCATTATCCGACCCATCGTTGGTTAGGTAATCAAAAGACCTTTCCAATGAGTCCAAAACATTGAAGATCTGGCAACCCTGTCTCAAGATATGACCACTTAAGTGATATTAATGTACTTTTTTGAAGCCGGATCTCACTTAAATGTATGTAAACTATGTCCGGAACCATTATCCGACCCATCGTTGGTTAGGTAATCAAAAGACCTTTCCAATGAGTCCAAAATATTGTAGATCTGGCAACCCTGTCTCAAGTTATGATCACCTAAGTGATATTCATGTACTTTTTTGAAGCCGGATCTCACTTAAATGTATGTAAACTATGTCCGTATCCATCATCCGACCAATCGTTGGTTAGGTAATCAAAAGACCTTTCCAATGAGTCCAAAACATTGAAGATCTGGCAACCCTGTCTCAAGATATGACCACTTAAGTGATATTAATGTACTTTTTTGAAGCCGGATCTCACTTAAATGTATGTAAACTATGTCCGGATCCATCATCCGACCAATCGTTAGTTAGGTAATCAAAAGACCTTTCCAATGAGTCCAAAACATTGAAGATCTGGCAACCCTGTCTCAAGTTATGACCACTTAAGTGATATTAATGTACTTTTTTGAAGCCGGATCTCACTTAAATGTATGTAAACTATGTCCGGAACCATTATCCGACCCATCGTTGGTTAGGTCATCGAAAGACCTTTCCAATGAGTCCAAAACATTGTAGATCTGGTAACCCTGTCTCAAGTTATGACCACTTAAGTGATATTCATGTACTTTTTTGAAGCCGGATCTCACTTAAATGTATGTAAACTATGTCCGGATCCATCATCCGACCAATCGTTAGTTAGGTAATCAAAAGACCTTTCCAATGAGTCCAAAACATTGAAGATCTGGCAACCCTGTCTCAAGTTATGACCACTTAAGTGATATTTATGTACTTTTTTGAAGCCGGATCTCACTTAAATGTATGTAAACTATGTCCGGATCCATCATTCGACCCATCGTTGGTTAGGTCATCGAAAGACCTTTCCAATGAGTCCAAAACATTGTAGATCTGGCAACCCTGTCTCAAGTTATGACCACTTAAGTGATATTTATGTACTTTTTTGAAGCCGGATCTCCCTTAAATGTATGTAAACTATGTCCGGATCCATCATCCGACCCATCGTTGGTTAGGTAATCGAAAGACCTTTCCAATGGGTCCAAAACATTGTAGATCTGGCAACCCTGTCTCGAGATATGACCACTTACCACTTTTAAAATTCCTAAGCTTTGTCCGGATCCATCATCCGCTTAAGTGACATTTATATTTTTTTTTATTGTGAAATAGATGGAATTTGTGTGCAAACTCATCATATCACCAAATGTTGATAAAAAGTGAGGAAGGCACCAACCACATAGGTGGATTAAGTTAGTTTTTATGGTAGAAGTGACTTTAAAAAATATTTGTCCACTTGAATAATCTACATTCTCAATTGATTAGTTAGGTTTTGGTTGATTAAAATATTCCCTTATTTTGAATCAGATAATGAACAGGTTAAATCGGCCATCAAAAAAATATTTTCGTATAATTTGCTATTAATGTCGATTTTATGATGAAATAAAACAATTTCAAATTTCAAATCAATTTACTCGCTGTAGGTTATAATGAAAACATCACCCCAAGATTGAGCGCCCTCTAGTGGGGGGTAATTTTGACGTTTGATTGCCTATTATGTTCTTTTGAAATAAACACATACCGTTAACCGGGATGACACTGATAGGATTTATTTTAAGAGTATTTTTCAACTGGTAAGGTTTTTTTTTATTATTTTAAAAATATGTACTTGGATAAGCCACACAAAGTTCATGTACTTTTTTTGAAAAAAAGTTTATTCAACAGTGTTTAAAAAAATGATTACGTGCAAGATTCTTAGTTTGATCTTCGGGGTGTTTTTGATAGTAACAGTTTTTCTTGTTAAAATCAGATTTATTACATTCTAATATTACTTTTACGTCAAATGTACCAGCACTAAGGTTGCTGATATAGTTTTTATGAAAAAAAAACAGTGTTTATATTTAGTTACTTAGTTTACATATTATGTTTTATTGTTTACGAAATATATATAAATTATAGGTTAAAATGTAAAAAATCCGAATTTTGATTATAAAATTAGAGATTTATATTAAATTTTAAACTGAATTCAAAGCACGAATGAAAAGTTTTCACATTTTATATGGAATTTGTTCAAATGCAAATGCATATAATTTTTAAGATTTTTTAAAAATTATTTTAAACACATTATATTGATTATTTACAAACTTATTTTAAACTTCTCCTAGTGGGAAATTGTCCAAAGAATCCTAAGTGCATTCCGTTTTCCGACTCAAAATCATGTTCATTGAGAAATTCATGACACTTTAAGAAGATGAAAATAATAATATTCATCAACATTTTCCTAATTATAGTTAACCAACTTATTATTTTTTTCGAAATTTTATGAAAAGTTCATTTTAAGGTACTTTGAACACTTCTCTACCACGGTCAGTATGATTCCATACAATTCCGTATGTATTGAATTTGTACTTTTCATTTTGCGGAAAAAAAAACTCAAAACTATCAAAGTCACCCCGTTTTACGAAATATGGAAAAGTAGCATATAACAAAGATAACTTTAAAAACTGTGTTTATTTTATATATTTTTATTTTGCTTTAAATTGTATTGCTATTGTTTTTGTCGATTGCAATTAAATATAAAATATCATTAAAATTCAAAGTATATTGGTCGCTGCAAGTTTTTAAAAGTTTAATTTCCTCAACACAATAATATATATTAAAATATCAAATCAAATTTATTTTCAGAATGACTCGCTGGTTTTAGAGCATAACTCAACCAATCGAGACGATTCTTTTTCCAGTGATTTGTAAAGATGTCTAGATGATCCTAGAACTTTGCAAAACTCGATTTGATCAAATCTCTAATTTTTGCGATCAAAAACGTCGTTCCACATTTTCCTAACACGTCTAATTTTGGGCGAATATTGTTTACACACACAAAAAAAAGGTGAAACGATGTTTTTGATTGCAAAAATTACAGGTTTGATCAAATCGAGTTCTGAAATATTCTAGGATCATCTACAAATCACTGGGGAAAAGAATCGTCCCGATTGGTTGAGTTATGCTCGAAAACCAGCGAGTTAAAGTTATCGTTCCAACTTTTTTGAGGGGTTGGGAGTTGGAATGATAATTTGATTTTATAAGCTTGTTTTCAAACAAAACTATATCACTGAAAAGTTGGCCTGGGAAAAAAACATTATTTTGCTTACTCATTTAGGCCGTTGCAAATATTTTTTGAAGTTTATGTCCCTCGACTCTGACCAAAGTCGTGGGGGGGGGGCACCAAAAAAAAAAGTTTAAACATTGAATTTACGACCATGGTTTCAACATTTGAATGAACAAAATGTTTAAAAATGCATTTTACACATGCCCAGTTGTTTTGCAATCATTAGTTTCCAATATTCCTAAGTATTGACGAAAATTTATTTTTTTGCAAAAACAAAGTTTTTGCGGTGCTGTACATTGGTATTACTTTTTTTTTACAATTTTTTACAACAATCCCAGTTTTTTATATATACATATTTCACATATTCACGATATGGATAATTTTGTTTTATTGTGCAAAAATTTGCAACCACAAAATTCACTAATAGAAAAAGTGTCTATTTTATATGTTAAACTGCCTTACCCAAAGCGTTATCAGCCTCAGATGGTAGTCCCAGATGCCCCCTACAAGCTCCAGGTCGAATCCAGATTGAGTTTGAACATGGTATTATTTTTTTCACTAAAATGCCAAAAATGTGTCCCGATTTGCCCACTTCCCGATTTGCCACTTTCCCGTGTTCATATTTTGGCCAGATTCTAGTTTATATGTATATACAACCCCTAAAAATTTCAGGCAGCACGAAAGCACGCAATGTAAATAATAACGATTATGTTTTGTTTGGCTGACCATTATGTGCATTGTCCCGAAGTTTGGTTGAAGTGAAGTCCCGAGTTATAATTACAAATGAATACAATAGTCTAACTTGTACGTGCTTCAAACGCGATCTGACCTGAAATCCCTTCGGCCAGTGGTCGCACTTACATCAATTTTCAGGGAATGACAAGATAGCACGACAAGATTGAAATTACTTTCATATGTAAAGTGACAAAAATGCACGGAGTTTTTTCGGATTTCGTTGAATATCTCAGGATTGAAACCGAATTTTGGGGATCTGTCAAGGTCAAAAGGTGAGGCATTGTGAGTTGCACAAAATGCCATTCTTAACTCAATTTGACCCAAAATGCACGTACGAAAAGTTAGAACTACGGCGACAAAGTGTGTATTGCGTTATCCGCGAAACGTAAGCGAATTTTTTAAATCGGATTAAAGCATCTTGTATGGTTTGTTTACTTAACAAACCAAAACGTCATCATTGACTCATTAAGTAAGAAAAAAAATAGATTTATATCAGTTTCATTGAAATAATAGAAAAACGATTTTTTTTACCTTTCATTTCAAAGTTAAAGTTCAAATTTTATAATATTTAATATTGTAAAATGAATTAACTTTATAATCGTTCCAACGTCTGGGTCATAAGTAACGAAACTTAGCATGAAAATCATAATAAAATTTCAGCTACACAAATCCACACTTTGTTTAATGATTAAGAACCTTGTGTCAGTGTAGGTACCTAAAGATTTTGTTTTGTTTTAATGTTTAAAAATTCGTTTTCACTATAAGCGCCCCGCAAATCAGTTAGTGACTGTCAGCGCCCTAAAAATCATGTATGCACTGTAGGCGCCCTTAGCCAAATGCGCATCTACCTAGCTCAAGCCCATCAAACACACCCCTGAAACCACCATTCGATGAAATGACCCCAAACCCTCCCATCATAATCTCACCTCTGCTGCCGTGGCGCTGAAAGGGACTAATGATTTCGATTATCCCAGCTTAATTAAAAACAAGTCGGATTCCGATGCCTACAGGCCGGCAACGCCCTCCTGCTGGAGAAAATCCAAAGAAGGGACTTTTGAACACACCCTGAAGACACTCTCGCGGACGCCCACCATCAAACGGCGTTGTAACGAGGAAAGAAAGTCCGAGATCGTAGAAAGGTGCTGGAGCGTGATCAGAGACCGGAGGGCACTGCTAGGCTTCTTGCAACGATTTACGCGAAATGATGACCGGCGGGGTCGTCGTGACTAATTAAAACGTTAGGGGAGGTTGAGGGTCGAAGATGGTGGCTAATTGAGCTGTACACGATGTGTTGGACGATTCGATGGTGTGATAATCGTATGAATAAGAAAGTGTCAACAGCTTCTTTTTGCAAAATTTTATTCAATTGTTATGTGACGTGTCTGTAACGATTACGTAGGTATTTTTAACCGTTGCTGATTTTTAGCCCTGATGTAACGCGATATGCCATTCAAAATCCACGAAACCAGAATGATGTTAACTGAAATTGAAGAAAAATAAAAAAAATTGGAATAAAACAGTTTTTAAAACTTACCTAGCCATATCACAAATATTGAGTAAAGTTTTGTTTGCATTTCAAAGGCACCAAAAAACAATCCTCGTAAATATTTGAACAGCAAAATAAAAACGGTGAGATCAATCATTGAAATGATGGTAAAAAATATTCCGTACAACGTAACTAAATGTGTTGAGTTCTATCAAGGAGAGTTTTTTCAGTAAAGATTCAAAACATATTATAAAAGAAACTTACATTGGTAATTCCCCAGCTGAGAATGCTAGTGGCGAGTAGATACATCATACTTTGCAAAGGTGGTGAACAAAGATACAACATAAAATGCTCGAATATACTTTTATCTAGCCAAAATACCATAACTAGTTCAAGTCTATCCAAAACGTACGAAATAATTGTTCCTGTAACATCTAAAAATTGATTATAAAAATATACCAAACAAACAAAAACAATCATCTCTACCCTCGTCCAAAATTTTCGCAACCAAAACACGAAATGAAAGCAGAAACATCACCCAGCTGTAAGCTCGTCCCAAAGTGGGAAACGTTGTGAGAGGCACCATTCTGCTGAGCCGGTTAAAATCTGACTAATGATGGCAAGGTTGAAAACTAGTTAATCTATCCGGAGCGTCATAGTATTTGCGTTTCCTTGATCAAACACGTGCGTTATTGATAAACGACAGCTGAAATAATTGTCTCGGTTTGTACAATTATGCTTCTGTTATGGGACCATCCATAAATCACGTGGATACTTTGCATTCAACTGAAATCTCAGACCCCCCCCCCCCCTTTCCTCTCCTAAAGTGTCCGCGTGGTTTATGGTTGGTCCCTAAAGGGTTTTCTCAAGGTGGTATTATAATTATTTGAATGCTGGTACCGTCATCTGTGGCGATACGGGACACATGGAGCGAATTGGGACAGCTGGTTTAGCTTTGTTACTGCACATTATTTGGATATATTTTATTAGTTTCTGATAGAACGGATACAGAACAACAAAAATCGTGCATGGTTTATTTAAATTTCAAGCCTTTAACCCGTATAGGCCTGGGTGAAATTGGAATCACTAAAATGGCCATAACTCAGCGAAAACTCAACCAATTTGCATACTTCTTTATTAGTTGGACTCGTTAGAATGTCTATTTTCCGAAAATGACCCGCAGAACCCGGAAATGTTCCGGTGGCCGGAGATATTCCGGTGGGTCACTGGGTCAAACAGGGTCAAAAATGGCCATTTTTGGGTCCCGCACTATTTTGTTAATAGAAATCTAGGAAAAAACACATTTTTTCATGTTACGATCTTTGTTCTACCAACAGACAATACTGACCATTGATTTTGCACCACCGGGGATGTTCCGGATTGAGCGGGCAGGTTCCCTACCCCGGGGGAACCGGTCAAGGGACGGTCAGAAATAAAACTATTTCAATCATGGCAATATGGGTGTCAAAGTTCATCATTTTCAAAATCAAGCTCATCCATGATCCCCAGAACCACTTTTGGATCGATCTGGCCACTTTGGAACCGGTTCCCGGTACTCCGGTGGAACCCGGAATATGGCAATTTACGGGATTATTTCTGAATAATTTTTGGCAGGGCAATATGGATGTCAAAGTTCATCATTTTCAAAATTTAGCTCATCCATGATCCCCAGAACCACTTTTGGATCGATCTGGCCACTTTGGGACCGGTTCCCGGTACTCCGGTGAAACCCGGAATAATGCAAATTACGGGATTATTTCTGAATAATTTTTGGCAGGGCAATATGGGTGTCAAAGTTCATCATTTTCAAAATCAAGCTCATCCATGATCCCCAGAACCACTTTTGGATCGATCTGGCCACTTTGGGACCGGTTCCCGGTACTCAGGTAGAACCCGGAATATGGCAAATTACGGGATTATTTCTGAATAATTTTTGACAGGGCAATATTGATGTCAAAGTTCATCATTTTCAAAACAAAGCTCATCCATGATCACCAAAACCACTTTTGGACCAATCAGGCCACTTTGGGACCGGTTCCCGGTACTCCGGTGGAACCCGGAATATGGCAATTTACGGGATTATTTCTGAATAATTTTTCACAGGCAATATGGGTGTCAAAGTTCATCATTTTCAAAACAAAGCTCATCTATGATCCCCAAAACCACCTTTGGACCGATCTGGCCACTTTAGAACCGGTTCCCGGTACTCCGGTGAAACCCGGAATAATGCAAATTACGGGATTATTTCTGAATAATTTTTGGCAGGGCAATATGGATGTCAAAGTTCATCATTTTCAAAATCAAGCTCATCCATGATCCCCAGAACCACTTTTGGATCGATCTGGCCACTTTGGAACCGGTTCCCGGTACTCCGGTGGAACCCGGAATATGGCAATTTACGGGATTATTTCTGAATAATTTTTGGCAGGGCAATATGGATGTCAAAGTTCATCATTTTCAAAATTTAGCTCATCCATGATCCCCAGAACCACTTTTGGATCGATCTGGCCACTTTGGGACCGGTTCCCGGTACTCCGGTGAAACCCGGAATAAGGCAAATTACGGGAATATTTCTGAACAATTTTTGACTGGGCAATATGGGTGTCAAAGTTCATCAGTTTCAAAATCAAGCTCATCCATGATCCCCAGAACCACTTTTTGATCGATCTGGCCACTTTGGGACCGGTTCCCGGTACTCCGGTGAAACCCGGAATAAGGCAAATTACGGGATTATTTCTGAACAATTTTTGACTGGGCAATATGGGTGTCAAAGTTCATCATTTTCAAAATCAAGCTCATCCATGATCCCCAGAACCACTTTTGGATCGATCTGGCCACTTTGGAACCGGTTCCCGGTACTCCGTTGGAACCCGGAATATGGCAATTTACGGGATTATTTCTGAATAATTTTTGGCAGGGCAATATGGATGTCAAAGTTCATCATTTTCAAAATTTAGCTCATCCATGATCCCCAGAACCACTTTTGGATCGATCTGGCCACTTTGGGACCGGTTCCCGGTACTCCGGTGAAACCCGGAATAAGGCAAATTACGGGAATATTTCTGAACAATTTTTGACTGGACAATAAGGGTGTCAAAGTTAATCATTTTCAAAACAAAGCTCATCCATGATCACCAAAACCACTTTTGGACCGATCTGGCTACTTCGGGACTGGTTCCCGGTACTCCGGTGGAACCCGAAATATGGCAAATTACGGGATTATTTCTGAATATTTTTGGCAGGGCAATATGGGTGTCAAAGTTCATCATTATCAAAATTTAGCTCATCCATGATCCCCAGAACCACTTTTGGATCGATCTGGCCACTTTGGGACCGGTTCCCGGTACTCCGGTGGAACCCGGAATATGGCAATTTACGGGATTATTTCTGAATAATTTTTCACAGGCAATATGGGTGTCAAAGTTCATCATTTTCAAAACAAAGCTCATCTATGATCCCCAAAACCACCTTTGGACCAATCTGGCCACTTTAGAACCGGTTCCCGGTACTCCGGTGAAACCCGGAATTATTTCTGAACAATTTTTGACTGGGCAATATGGGTGTCAAAGTTAATCATTTTCAAAACAAAGCTCATCCATGATCCTCAGAACCACTTTTGGATCGATCTGGCCACTATGGGACCGGTTCCCGGTACTCAGGTAGAACCCGGAATATGGCAAATTACGGGATTATTTCTGAATAATTTTTGACAGGGCAATATTGATGTCAAAGTTCATCATTTTCAAAACAAAGCTCATCCATGATCACCAAAACCATTTTTGGACCAATCAGGCCACTTTGGGACTGGTTCCCGGTACTACGGTGGAACCCGGAATATGGCTAAATTATGAAAATGATGAACTTTGACATCCATATTGCCCAGTCAAAAATTGTTCAGAAATAATCCCGTAATTTGCCTTATTCCGGGTTTCACCGGAGTACCGGGAACCGGTCCCAAAGTGGCCAGATCGGTCCAAAGGTGGTTTTGGGGATCATATTTGAGCTTGATTTTGAAAATGATGAACTTTGACACCCATATTGCCTGTGAAAAATTATTCAGAAATAATCCCGTAAATTGCCATATTCCGGGTTCCACCGGAGTACCGGGAACCGGTTCCAAAGTGGCCAAATTGGTCCAAAGGTGGTTTTGGGGATCATAGATGAGCTTGATTTTGAAACTGATGAACTTTGACACCCATATTGCCCAGTCAAAAATTGTTCAGAAATATTCCCGTAATTTGCCTTATTCCGGGTTTCACCGGAGTACCGGGAACCGGTCCCAAAGTGGCCAGATTGGTCCAAAGGTGGTTTTGGGGATCATAGATGAGCTTGATTTTGAAACTGATGAACTTTGACACCCATATTGCCCAGTCAAAAATTGTTCAGAAATATTCCCGTAATTTGCCTTATTCCGGGTTTCACCGGAGTACCGGGAACCGGTCCCAAAGTGGCCAGATCGATCCAAAAGTGGTTCTGGGGATCATGGATGAGCTAAATTTTGAAAATGATGAACTTTGACATCCATATTGCCCTGCCAAAAATTATTCAGAAATAATCCCGTAAATTGCCATATTCCGGGTTCCACCGGAGTACCGGGAACCGGTTCCAAAGTGGCCAGATCGATCCAAAAGTGGTTCTGGGGATCATGGATGAGCTTGATTTTGAAAATGATGAACTTTGACACCCATATTGCCCAGTCAAAAATTGTTCAGAAATAATCCCGTAATTTGCCTTATTCCGGGTTTCACCGGAGTACCGGGAACCGGTCCCAAAGTGGCCAGATCGATCCAAAAGTGGTTCTGGGGATCATAGATGAGCTTGATTTTGAAAATGATGAACTTTGACACCCATATTGCCATGATTGAAATAGTTTTATTTCTGACCGTCCCTTGACCGGTTCCCCCGGGGTAGGGAACCTGCCCGCTCAATCCGGAACATCCCCGGTGGTGCAAAATCAATGGTCAGTATTGTCTGTTGGTAGAACAAAGATCGTAACATGAAAAAATGTGTTTTTTTCCTAGATTTCTATTAACAAAATAGTGCGGGACCCAAAAATGGCAATTTTTGACCCTGTTTGACCCAGTGACCCACCGGAATATCTCCGGCCACCGGAACATTTCCGGGTTCTGCGGGTCATTTTCGTAAAAAAGACATTCTAACGAGTCCAACTAATAAAGAAGTATGCAAATTGGTTGAGTTTTCGCTGAGTTATGGCCATTTTAGTGATTCCAATTTCACCCAGGCCTATACGGGTTAAGGTTTCTAAAAAACTACTGTCCCTATTCAGACTGTGGTTCCGATTCAACCCCAGTTCACGCTATTTTTTTATTTTTTCAAATTTCGAGGTTTTAAATTGAATGCTTCAAAAACCGATTTTTTCCAGAATTTAAACTTGATATCTTGTCAATCCATCCACATTCACGACCCCCAGGTTTTTGTGGTCTCTATTGCAAGTTTCTGCTCGAAATTACTACTTTTAAATAATTACATGGAAAACTGTCTAACTTATAAAATTACTTAAGAAGTATCTGTTTTGTTTAAAAATTATTAAAAATCATTGCTTAAAGAAAAAAAATATATGCAATCGTACTCATTTTTTTTATAAAATGTACCGTTTTCAAGTTAATGCTGCCATAACAGCTAAATTTTCGAATTTTATAGGTTTTTTGAGTTAAAAAAAAGTTATTCTTGAAAGAAAGCACCCTTAGAACATATTTCTGAAAAGCCTAATCATTTCCAATTTTTTTTCTCCAGAACTTTGAAATCGGCCAATTAAGAATTTGAAAAACTTTATAATTCAGTATAAAATATGAAATAAAGAGATTTATCTAATTTAAGGCCTTTTTAAAAGTTAATTTTCATCGAATTTTAAGAGTGCAAAAAAAGCTTTTTAAACTTATTTTAGTAGGGGATGAAGAAATTTTTGAATTCAAAAATCCAAAAAAATCAAAACCTAACGGTAATAGTAGCTTTAACATAAAAAAACGGAAGATTTTATAAAAAAAAATTAAGTTTCGATTGCAAATTCGGGAAATTTAGGAAACCCAATTAGAGGTTATCAAATTAATGAATATTTTTAAGCTTCTAGCACATAAATCACATTTAATATATGGAAAAATAAATAAAATAAAATAAATAAGTGAAGTTTACTGATCTGTTTTGACTCTGCAGATAAATATCACAAAAATCCTGAAAGCCTAAACCGCTCGGGCACGTTCAATATGTAGTTTTAACCATAAACCAGTACATTTTTTCAAAAAAATATGTTAAGTAATTTTTGATTTCAAATTCCACTTTGCAAACATTTTTTTGAAAAAATTTGTTTGTTCAGATTATTGTAAAAAAACGATGTATTGTTTTTCAAAACTGCTCTACACAAGGAATCATTTTTAACAAACAAATTTAAGTACTTTGTTCCAAATTAGTATAAAACAACATTTTTGTTTGAATTGAATTCTAATCATTTCTTAACCAATCACTAAATAATTGAAAAAGGAACAAGAAAACAACATTATCTCTTTCGTAAAAAAATGGAACATGAGTAAAAATTTGATTTTTGACGATGAATTTCAAATTAAAATGTTTGCATTTATAATTGTTTACAGCTGATTGCACTCAACAGTTCGTTGAATTTTCGAAATAGTATTGTGAAAAAAAATTACTCCTGACTTTCGATTTAGAAATATTTGCAATAGTCATATAGGAGGAGGAAGAAAAACACATTTTATTCAATTTAATTATTAAAGACCCTTCAACTTTGCTGTAGGCACCCACCCGATCTGGAAATGTTTTCCTAATTCTTGAATATTTTCATATCAATTGTATTGTATTGATTGAGTTTCTATTTTTTTTTTATATCAACATCACAAATTCATCCACTCAACCATCGCTGTTTACAACTCCCTCGACCTGGTACCCGGATAAAAAATTACCATTTGATTACCATATTGGATCATACAATGACACTTTGAGAAATGGTAACTATTTGTGAAATCGTTTTTCAATTTCCCAAAATTAAAATTTAACTATATTAAACTATTTGTGAACTGTTTGATTTAAGGTTACTTTTTGCCAAATAGTACTTAAACCATTTATTTACCATACAACAAACAGTTTTTTGACGAAAATAGTACTGAGTTTTTTAAGGTTACCATTGCTAACCACCCTTATGCCAGATGGTTAAACCATTTGTGAGATAGTAAAAATTCATGCCAACCATATAAATACCATTTTTAAAATAGTAGTCAAACATTTTTGGAAATGGTAGTAACAATATAGTTTAAAGTTCAATTACCATATGAAAAAAAGTTTTTATATGGTACTTTTTTATGCGGGATGCCATCTGGTGGCCACACAAAAGGCCGGTCGGCCGGTCGTTCCCACGTGCTATTCCTCAAACCAACCTGCCATCACCATCATCTGCTTAGAGTGCATCCAGCCAACCAGCACAGAAACAGTCAGCGGGTCTTGCTCTCCAAATCCAGATCATCTCTTCCGCGTGGTTGCCCAGCTCACACGTCGTCCGCACGACTGCGGACCTCCCCGCGATCGTAGCAACCCGGCATGGTAATCACCCTCCGATCTTCGCAGCCGGACTGCGCGCTCTGATGATAGTGTTTAGGGATCATTTGGAAAGGCTACAAAGTTTGCTGCAAGTGCCTGCTTGGATGTGGTTCCCTCTCACTCTCAACTAGTCAGTCAGCGGTTTCCCCGTCCTAATTGGATTGCTGGTTGGTGCGGGAATTGGAAAATTAGATAGTACCGGGCCACGCTGGTTAGGGGGAGGAAAACGAACCCCAATTGGCCTCCCCTGACTGACCCGGTCGTTGGGCGATGCTTGTTAGAGCTGTGAATCAACCTCACCTGATTTCTGCGCAAGTTTGATTATCGATTGCCAAGTGCAGGATTGCACCTTCCGCCAGTCGCGTGGTGTCTTTTCGTGAAAAGTGATCCGACTTCTGTCCGACTCGCAAGGCGATTAAAGGCCCGTAATTTGGGAGCAAACAGTCAGTGCGCCTAATGACCCCCACCAATCGAGGCCGCCGCCGCCGTCGCACCGGAATGGGATCAGGAAATGACCGGCGGAGGGGCAAAAAGCCTCGTGCGGTCAGCAGGTGGATGATCTTGATTGCATGGCAGTGGAGAGCGCACGCCGCGGGTGCTTTCAAATCGTGTGAGGTGGCCGCGGCCGACGGGTAAAATTTGCACGTTTTTTCCTGTGTTGTTGGGGCTGTAATGCAAAGTGGTTCCATGCTTCCCGTCCGAATTTGGCAAATTTCTCTTTTTTGTTTGGGAACGTCAAATGTTGTTTTATGATGGTGTGAAGGGGGATGGGAAGGTCACGATTTTGCAATACAAATAAAATTAAATCAAATCGTTTTCAAACTTATTTCTATTTATTTGGCTAGCGAATGTATCTAAACATGAGTAATCCTCCACCAACTCACGCGAAATTGGGAAAAGTCGCCCCGACCCCTCTTCCATTTGCGGAAACGGAGGAGCGGTACGACCCCTTCCATTTTTGAACATTCGAAAAAAGACGTGTTTTTCAATAATTTGCAGCCTGAAATGATGATGGTTTGGAAATTTGGTGCCAAATAGACTTTTATGTAAGATTGGACGCCCGATTTGTTAGCGTACTCAGAATTCGGAAAAAAAACCTATTTTAATCGAAAAAAATACAAAAATAGTTTCAAAATTCAGCCATTTTTTGTTACTCAATGCGATTTTTTAAGAAAATGTCATAAAGGGTAATTTTTTCATGTTTCGTGTTTTTTCAAACTTTGGAGGATTATTTTCTAGAGAGTAACAATAAGGAGTTTGGTTGTAACCACCACGAGTTATCCCGATTCTTCAAAAAAAAAAACATTGAAAAAGTTATTTTTTTTTTGTTTTTTTTTTTTTTGTCGTTCGTGTCTGTCGCGGGTGACCTTAAACGGCCATAATCAACGATGACCAACTCTTTCAAAACTTATTTCTAAGTCAAAGGACAAACACTTTGAAAAATTAAAATCTTCGAAAAAATAAAATTCCCTGCTTCTCTATGGCTTAAAAGTCTACAAAAATCGCATGCAAAAGCATGCACATCACCTTCGTCAAAATAAACACTTAATATTACACACAGCATGTACAATTTTTGCAAACATAAAAAAAAAGTTGCAACCGACGGGATTCAAACCCAGCACCAACAATAAGGACTGGCGCCTTAGCCCACTCGGCCATCAGACCGATGAAAAGCTGTAAGGATAAACGCATATATGAGCTTGACATTTCGGTCAAGTAGGTTTCCCATACTGATGGGCTACATATTTCATGGTGTAAAATCACATAAAATTGCATAAAATAATGCAATATTTATTTTACACCCAAGCCATTTACACGCAGCTGGATTACTACTTTTTTAGCTGTGTATCAGACAAATAGAATGATATGTTTTTTAAGGGATTTTTATGTGGAAAAAGGGATGACCTCACGAAACTATGGAAACAGTATGCACAGAAAAAAAATCATGGTAATATAACATCTGGGAAGGGGTACATCTTTTACGTCAGATCCGGAAAATGTATAATTTTACCACTTTTCTGGTGTAATGCCACTTTTTCAGTCTAAATTGAGGTAAAATTACATCATAAAAGAGGTAATATTCAAACTTCCAAAATTACAGCCCGAGCAGACGGAAATAACTTGGGAATAATTTTTTTTGTTATTTGAAAATACTAGGCCAATAACATTTTATGTTATTTATAACAAGATTTGTAATTCGTCGTTATGATTTTTTTGTTATTGGATTGTCATTGTAATAACAGACTAATAAAATTTTTAGTTGTTCTTCGAACAAATCTTTGTTATTATTTTTTGTTATTTTAACAACTAATCCGATCATCCCAATAACAGTTGGCGGTATTCTTCCATAACAAAAAATGTTATTCCAAAGTTGTTTTGGCTTTCAATCAAAATCAGACCAATAACAAATTTTGTTATGATAACATAAACTGTTATTAAACCCTTATGCAAAAATGGATTTTTCATGAAGATTCCATAACACCTTCTGTGATTTTAACAGTATTTGTTATTTAAATGGCATGAATTTTGTTATTACCGTCTGCCCGGGAGCTTCCAAATTTACAAAAAAAATTACTGTGTGGATGTATGCAAGGGCGACAAGAACAAATATAAATTTTGGAAAATCGTAAGAGATACCTCCTGAAATAAGTATCTGTGCCAGTTTAGCGCCAAATCGGTTAAGGGTTAAAGGTCGCTATTATCGTTTAAGTTTTTATGGAAATATTAGAAAAAAATTATGTGGAAAAGCAAAATTACAAAATTCCGCCAAAATGAGACGTTAAATATGTCGGATCATTGTCAAGTGTGATAACCAACAACTTTGTCGAACGATCCGATTTAACCCTGACGAGTTATTACCGATTTAAATAAGACGTTTTTGAATGAACAGTTTCTTTTTCACTAACTTCAACGATAAAACGTTACTTAATCCACCTTTAGGTGGTTAGTGCCTTCCTCACATTGATAAAGTCAGTAAATTCAGTCAAAATAGCAACATTCTTCCTGAACATGTTTAACAAATCAACTTTATTACTCATTTCTTTTGATAGGGGTTTCAGACCTTCAATCTTTCTGGCTCATCGGCAAGGTCTGG
The DNA here is from genome assembly GCF_016801865.2 of Culex pipiens pallens. Taxonomy (NCBI): domain Eukaryota; kingdom Metazoa; phylum Arthropoda; class Insecta; order Diptera; family Culicidae; genus Culex; species Culex pipiens. Next base: position 32,012,123 of record NC_068939.1, read on the forward strand.
TAAATAACCTATCCAACGATAGTTCGCATGGAAGATTTGGACAATATTTCTATCACAATATCTGAGATCAGGCCTCCAAAAAGATTATAAATAACACTTAAGTGCTAATAACTTTTGATAGGGTTGTTAGATTTCCAATGTTTTGAGCTCGTTGGAGAGGTCTTTGAAATACCTAAAATGTGTAGCATGACGGGTTTTCTTACAAAAACCACCCTTTTTAACAATCTTCCGGACTTTAGTCAAAATCGTTTTTTAAGCATAAATTTTGAAGTACTTAACTAAACATCACCGTTTATAGTTAGTTAGAGGATCCCAAGACGGATCGAATGAGGCCAAAACGGACAAAATCGGTTCAGCCAGTCCCGAGATAATCGAGTTTTTGATTAACATCTAACCACCCACACAGACATTTGCTCAGAATTTGATTCTGAGTTGATAGGTATACATCAAGGTGGGTCTACGAGGTCAAACAAAGAAGTCATTTTTCAAGTGATTTCATAGCCTTTCCTCATTGAAGTCAGGAAGGCAAAAGTGATGCTTAACCTTCAACCGATTTCGCCCAAATTTTTTTACAGTTGCTAATTTTTGCCTAAGGAATCGAATCAGTGGGTATCCCTGATGTAGATGCACTGATTCCCAAAATATGTTTGCCCAGGCCCCACCTTCCATACATCAATGATGGGGCCCAGTGAGGCCCACGGCCATTCCAAGACTTCGCCAGGCCCCACTAGTGGTGCCCAGTACCCACTTTGGGAAATACTGCCCTGATGTATGCTGCTAAAACTATTGAGAATTAAGTTAGACAATTACTAGTTTATTCTTGGATAATTTTTGTGTTGTATTTAAAATGCATTGCAGGTGTCTAGCAGAATTATTTCGAAATTTATAACCATTCATACAATAAACATTGGAAGGTAATTAAAAAGTAAACTAATTGTAATTCCTTAAAGATTTCTTCCTGGTTTGCTTACGCATAAAACTGAATATAATTATAACCAAAGATCGTTAACCTTCACCAGCGATCACCATGCACCCAAATGAGTACTAAAACAAAATTGCACCATAAAAAAATGTCATCAACCATACAATTACTTGGCTTGATACAAAAAAAAATCTTAACCGTGAATGAAAAGGGACAAAACCGGCAAAACGCCCAGCGTGCATTTTCGCTCAGACCAACTGACCTTCTTTTCCAGCCTGGATCATAATAATTTAGCCCATGTGTGTGTGTGTGTGCGCACTCGAGCTTAACTTTCCACGCTCAAGACCTACATATACTATCCGTGCTTAAGCTTAAACGATTCACGTGAGGGGTCTTGAAGCTCTGTGCCAAGTTGGAAATGAGGAGGGGAAAAAAGTGCAGCTCAAATCGATTCCCATGATTTACGCACGATTACGGCGGGGAAATGGCGCATTTTCTGGCATGTCAGGTTGATCTTAGTTTTTTTTTTTGCTTGACCGAAGCTTCTACATCGGACGGGATTAAATTTCAATTAACCTGATTTGTTTTTTTTTTCGGAACAGTCGGACCTCGGAGCGTGATTTTGTAAATTGTTTGGATTTTTTCAATTCAGCTGAGAATTGGTTTTAACTTGCAAAATGTTTTTTTTTTATTTATTAGACATTCAAAGTTGTATTTAAAACCTAAAGTAAATTTCAAACATTAAAATATTTTAAAGTAAATTTTTGAGCATAAAAAACCCTATGATAATAGTCATAAGCAATTCTGCATGGTCAGTTGGTCAGACATTCTTAATGATTTTGGGTGTTGTTTTTGAGCCGTAATCTGCAATGTTAATAATGTGCAATTTTCGGAGCTTTCACCTTCACACGGTGGCCAGTGCATGTAATCCAGAAGGTTTTTTTTTGGAAAGGTGTTTTCAAGACTCTCGTGATTAAGTTCCATTAAAACCTTAATGAAGTTTCTGATGGAGTGTGGTTTGTAGGATATATAAAGAGTAGTTTAAATTAATAGTTTGATTGCCATAAATTGAACTTTCTTTTCAGAAAAATATTATATTCAGGAAATTTCTATAATTTTAATAATTTGATCCGTTGATGCGAAACGTCCAAAAAGTCGATGATCTTAAAATGGCTTTGAAATATTTTATTTTTTATGCTTAAATTTTGGAACTTGAAATTATTTTCAGTATTCATTCAAAATTAGTGGATATAAATAGTAAAATTGTAAAAATAAATTTATCGAACATGGAATTTGGCATTTATTTAAAAGACGAAAAAACTACAGAAAGGGGGTAGAAAAAATACCATTTGCATTTCACAATTCATGCATTCAAAAAACTACAAAAATAAATGCAAACAAAGGTTTTCTAAATAGTAACAAAAAATACAATTCACATTTTGCTTTCTTGAATAATATTTTTATCAGCACTTATTTATTGTGCTCTGATGTTTTGCAAAAAAAAAATGCTGTAAAGTTCACCGAAATTATACTCATAATAAAAATATTTTAGGATCAGTTTAAATCAAATTTCAGATCAACGAAGCCACAAATGCCTTGAATTCCAAGTTGCAGATTTTTTCAGCATTTGACGTAAATTTTCACTAAATTGCAAAAATAAAATTTTAAAATGATTTTTCTAATAAACATGCTTGAATTGGTTCCAAACGCAGTGGAATGCATTTTCGATTGATTTCAGCTCCCTGAATTCATTACAAAGAAGACAGTTTTCTTATAATAATGAATCCAAAGATTGAGAATACAATTTTATTAAAAAAAAACTGTTGTTTTTGTCTTATCCAGACAAATATAACATTTTAAAACTAAGCTAAATAAATATTTTAATCGTCTTCAATTAATGCACTTCAGCTTTCATAAAAATACGAAATATCTTGAAAAAATGTTTCTTTTGATATTCTGCTTATTACTTTGAGTTAAAAAAAATATATTTGTTTTTTTTTATTTGTGATTTTAAATGTAACAAAATATGAATAATTTATTTTCTTATATTGTAAAGAATTTTCTGATATGACTTATATGCTACAAAGAACATATTGACTAGGAAAAACTGTCTGTATGTTGGGCAGGTTCAAGAATTGAATTGATTTTCACTTATTAAACAATTTATCTCGCAAAACTTTTCAAAGAAAATTGCATTTTTACTTTACTTTTTACTTTTTAATGAAACTTTAGCGAAACTTTCTGCTCTTTTCAAACAAATTAAATAGGTTTGTCTTTAAAGTAATCATCTGAAAGTACCATAAACTGGGGTGACTTTGATAGCCCGGGGTGACATTGATAGAAATTTGATTTGGCCACTAATTTTGATACATCCAATGTAACAGTCACATTTTTGCATATATGTTCGATTATAAGCTATCCCTGAATGCTTACATACTCCAAATTCTCAAAAATGTTTAGATATTAATTTGACGGGCATTTAAAAAACCTATCAAAGATACCCCGGGCTATCAAAGTCACCCCAGTTTACGGTAACTAAAATAAATGTGTCTAACCTTTTCAAATATTTTGCCTGATTTGAACATTTCTTGATTATTTCCATGAAAAAGCATACAATTTCACAATATTTTCTATTTTTTACATTTAAAATAGATCCAATAGTTTCCGATATAACTATTTCATTAAAAATTTTTTTTGTTTTTTTTTGCATCTCAATTGAATTCAAAATCTTGTATGACCACAGGGGAAATTCTCACAAGTTTGCTCCTAACTTCATCCAATTTGCCATTTGTGATGATATGCCAACATTGGATGATTGATCATATTTTTTCGAAAAATTATTACTCCAGTACCAGATTTTACATAACCGTAAACCCAATCAGAAAAGGCCTTCTCAGCATACAAAATTCTTAACATTTACATCCTAATGATCTTTTACTATCCCGAGTAGACGGAAATAACTTGAGAATAACAGTTTTTGATATTTATAAATACTAGGCCAATAACATTTTATGTTATAAATAACAGGATTTGGAATTCGTCATTTTGAATTTTATGTTATTGGATTGTTTCTTTTAGTTATTCTTCGAACAAATCTTTGTTATTATTTTTTGTTGTTTTATTTCCGATTTCCGATCATCCCAATAACAGTTGGAGGTTTTCTTCCATAACAAAAAATTTTATTCCCAAGTTGTTTTGGCTTTCAACCAATATCAGACCAATTACAAATGTTGCTATGATAACATAAACTGTTATTAAACTCTTATGCAAAAATGGATTTTTCAAGAAGATTCCATAAAAATTTCTGCAAAATAGAATGTTGAATGGCATAGTTACATTACATATGGAAAGCATTGACAAAATTTAATCCAGATCAGAAAAAATCCAAAAAAAGTCGATAACGTCGAAGTGCTGATATTCTAACATTAATTGATTAAATAATCTTATATAACTTATATAATTGAATACACATTTTCCTTAATTTGAGTAAACCTTTTGCTGAATTTTCTAAACTTGATGCTAGATTTGTTTTTTATTGTGAGTTCTAGAGCATATAATTTCACTGTTTACTGGCTCCGTAGATTAAAGGTTCCGAGACTCAAAACTGAGATAAGCTGTGTCATTATTTTCCAAGTCTGATACGACTTATACTTTTCCATAATTGGAACTTTTCCGAAATTGCCCACACATGCACATAGAGTTTCACTGTTCAAATAAATATTGAAGATGATGCAAAGTGTCCATAGGTGGTCGCTTAAGAAAACCTAATGCAGTAATTATTTGTTAAAATTGTAAAAAAAAACTTCCAAACCCCTTAACACAACAAATATGTTAAATTTAACCCATCATTTCTCTCTCGTTAAAACCCCCTTTTAACCTAGCCGAACTCCAGGGCCGGAAAAGCCCATTATCCCGAACGGATTGGCCCTCATTAGCCAACCCACAACGAAACGACGACTCTGTTGCGCATTTTTAATGGTTTACCCTATTTTTCTAATTTTGCACAAACACAATCCACCGCCGCCGACCGACCGACCTGGCCAAGCTCTAATTTCCATTCACACCCCCAGGTCTAAAACTAGGTTTCTTGCCTCTTCGAACCTTTCTTCTGTTTGAGGAAATTCTTCATGCAAGCTTTTCTTCTCCTTCTTCTTCCCAAACCTACTGAAATAACTTTTTTTTCTGAATGAACGGATGAGTGTGTGCGTTTAATGTATGCGCGTCGAAGAAGACAATCGGCAACCTAACGAGGAATAATTTCAAATCACGAACCACCCCCCCACCTTGCCAACCTGGCCCAGCACGTGGTTATCTAAATTAGCTCCCATCTGGGATTCGCGCGCTTTTCTTTCCGTGGAAAAAACGATGATAATTTTGCCTACTCCTACCTGTTGAGCGTGTGTGTGAGTTTGTTTTGATCTGATTTTCTCGCCAATAATGAGGCAAAAAGATTATGCAAACGATTCATTAAAGCGATCGCCGATAATGGGTTTTTGAACTCGTTATTATGATCATTTGCGCTGATCTTCCCCCCACCTCTGCTGAACGAACGATTTATAATTAGTTGATTTATTGATTGCATAATTGAGTGCCTTTGAAACTGTATGATTTTGCTTTGCTCTAATTGCCTCACAATGTAAACTTCAAACAAAATTGATCAAAATTGCAATTTTCATTTTCCCACGATGCAAATGGCACGTTTACATGCGATTTTTAAGCAAAACCGGAAGGTCAATTTCAACGCTCTTAAAGTGCAAATCAATTATCTCTGCCCTAGCTCATTAGCTGACGCAACGTTGCCCATGCCTTTATGCACAGTTTACTTTTTTTCTTCGGATGATTTTCCATCATTATCATTATTTAAGCTCATTGCAGCTTGTAATTAATTCTCAATGCAACCTTTTGACTGATTTTTTTTCTTGTTTCTTTGTTTTTTTTTCAGGTGAGAGATATGCTGAACATTGCCGAGTTACATCAAAGGTTTGGATTGAGATTGGTTCTAACAATAATTTCCAGTGATCCTAATAATATCACAAATTAAACAACTCTGGTCTTTCTCATTGTCGTATTGATCTTCCGCATCACAAAATAAATTAGGAAAAGTACATTCATTCAAAATTGTCGTAAATGTACATTTGGAAAAGCTGTCTTTAATTGCTTTTATGACAACACAAATCATTTTCCCGGGCAGACGGTAATAACAAAATTCATGCCATTTCAATAACAAATACTGTTAAAATAACAAAAATTGTTATAGAATCTTCTTGAAAAATCCACTTTTGCATAAGGGTTTAATAACAGTTTATGTTATCATAACAAAATTAACTATCGGTCTGATATTGGTTGAAAGCCAAAACAACTTTGGAGTAACATTTTTTGTTATGGAAGAATACCTCCTACTGTTATTGGGATGATCGGATTAATTGTTAAAATAACAGAAAATAATAACAAAGATTTGTTCGAAGAATAACTTAAAAATGTTATTAGTCTGTTATTACAATAACAATCCAATAACAAAAAAAATCATAACGACGAATAACAAATCTTGTTATAAATAACATAAAATGTTATTGACCTAGTATTTTCAAATATCAAAAAATGTTATTCCCTAGTTATTTCCGTCTGCTCGGGTTTTAACACCTTAAAACTAAATGTTTAAATTGACTACTTTTAGCCTTCCTCACTTCAATGAGGAAAGGCTATAAAATCACTCGAAAAATGAACTTCTTAATTCGACCTCGTACACCGAAAAATATGCACAAGATTATCTCCGGACTGGCTGAACCGATTTCATTCGATCCGCCTTGGGGTTCCACAAGACCCTAGTTAATATTATGAAGTTTAGAAAAGTACTTCAAAAGTTATACTAAAAAAACTATTTTAGCTAAACTTCGGAAGATTGTAAAAAGGGTGGTTTTCATAAGAAAACCCGTCATGCTATATATTGTTAAAAAGGTATTCGAAAGACCTTTCCAACGCGTTCAAAAGATTGAAGATCTGACAACCCCATCAAAAGTTATGAGTACTTAAGTGTTATTTATTCACTTTTTTGAGGCCGGATCTCAAATATCTTGTTGAAAAAGTTGTCCAGATCTATTATGCTTCCCATCGTTAGATAGGTAATCAAAAGACCTATCCAACGAGCTCAACAGATTGAAGATCTGACAAACCTATCAAAAGTTATAAGTACTTTAGTGTTTTTAAAACACTTTTTTGAGGCCGGATCTCAGATATTTTGATAAATATAAGTGTTATTTATACACTTGTTTGCGGCTGTGTAATGTAATCACTTTATGAATGCGAGGAAGGCATCAACCACCTAAATGTGAATTAAGTAACGTTTTTTTAATTGATTTAATTTTAAACAGAAAATCACTCATCGCGTAAAAGTAACAAAATATTGTAAGTGAATATTGTTGAGAAGTTCTCTATGATTTCGCAATTATTTTTGCATTCGGTTAACAATGTCAAATTTTTATTTATTTTTTATATATATCGATAACAAAAAATAAGTTTAGGCTGCTACAAACATATTTAAAAGAAAAACAAATATTTTGAAAGCTTCTAATGATTGCAAATCAACTAAACTAAATGCATTTTAAAACACTTTTTTCATAAAAATTTGGAGACTATGGCCTGTTGTTAAAAATTTTTATATATTTATTTTTGTTCCCCTTTCGACCCCGCCCAGAGACGAGGGAAAAAAAATGTTAAAAAATTAATATTTTGCAAAATATTTCATCGATTTTATAATTTGGTCTTAATTATTAAATTAGGAAAAGTTTATTTTAGTAGATCTTCAAAAGTTGAGCTTGGTTGTAAATTTTGAAATTAATTTTATCAAAAATATCGAAATTTTTAACATTGAAAATCGTAGATAATCAATTTGCTGCGTTTTTTGCAATTTTGTTTGTTTCTTTCTTTCTGGTTCCTCATTTTCAAACAAAGGTTAGAGATTTCATTAAAAAGTGGAAATTTTTGGTATGATTGCAAACCATTTTAACGATCTTGAAAGTTTACACGTTTTTAACTAATTAAATATTTAGGAAAAAAGAAATCCCTAAGACAATATGAAAATTGATTTTATTTACACCGCTTTCTAAATGAACATCACGCAAAATGCAAAGAGATCCAGTTTTATTGAAGCTGCAAAAAGCAGCTTGATTTTTAGATGCTGGACTGCAAGTTTTTCTAATAAAAAAAAGTATGATTTTTTATGAGAGCATTATTAAAAATTGATTATCTAGCTTAACAAATGCTTTTTTTGTTGAAAAAATACTCAAACGATACAGGTTTATTTCAAATTGTGATTTAGTTTGAGTTTTTTATAAAAATGAAAATGGTTGCCCGGGCAGACGGTAATAACAAAATTCATGCCATTTCAATAACAAATTCTGTTAAAATAACAGAAAGTGTTATGGAATCTTCTTGAAAAATCAATTTTTGCATAAGGGTTTAATAACAGTTTATGTTATCATAACAAAATTTGTTATTGGTCTGATATTGGTTGAAAGCCAAAACAACTTTGAAATAACATTTTTTGTTATGGAGGAATAACTACAACTGTTATTGGGATGATCGGATTAGTTGTTAAAATAACAAAAAATAATAACAAAGATTTGTTCGAAGAATAACTAAAAATGTTATTAGTCTGTTATTACAATAACAATCCAATAACAAAAAAATCATAACGGTGAATAACAAATCTTGTTATAAATAACATAAAATGTTATTGGTCTAGTATTTTCAAATATCAAAAAATGTTATTCCCAAGTTATTTCCGTCTGCTCGGGTGATCGATCAAATGCCAAATTTATCAAATAGATGGTAACCAAAAACTGCTTGAAAAATAAAAATATTACTGCAAAAACATTTAATTTTACTAATAATGAGGTAACTATGGCGTTCAAGAAGATCAAATTTGTGTTGGTATTTTGGAATAAAGTTCTGACATAATTTTTATAATTCAGATAGCTGAATCATTTGGATGAAAAAATAAAAATGAATATTTAGTTTCAGAGAGCAATTTTTTGGGGCTTTAAGTAACTGCTCTACTATTTCCAGAATTTAACAAAAAAAAATGCCTTTATTAATGTACTTTTTTCCCCATGTACCTTTTTTCCAAACAGTTGAAAAAAAAATCATTGATATTTTGCCAATTATTGACAGTTTAAATTTTTTCGATTGGGATAAAGATGTTAATCAGTATTTGAAAATTGATTTAATATTAGGGTAATTCTCTACCAACTCACACGAAATCGGGAAAAGTTGCCCCGACCCCTATTCGATTTGCGTGAAACTTTGTCCTAAGGGGTAACTTTTGTCCCTGATCACAAATCCGAGGTCCGTTTTTTGATATCTCGTGACGGAGGGGCGGTACGACCCCTTCCATTTTTGATCATGCGAAAAAAGAGGTGTTTGTCAATAATTTGCAGCCTGAAACGGTGATGAGATAGAAATTTGGTGTCAAAGGGACTTTTATGTAAAATTAGACGCCCGATTTGATGGCGTACTCAGAATTCCGAAAAAACGTATTTTTCATCGAAAAAAACACTAAAAAAGTTTTTAAAATTCTCCCATTTTCTGTTACTTGACTGTAAAAAATTTTGGAACATGTCATTTTATGGGAAATTTAATGTACTTTTCGAATCTACATTGACCCAGAAGGGTCAATTTTTCATTTAGAACAAAAATTTTCATTTTAAAATTTCGTGTTTTTTCTAACTTTGCGGGGTTATTTTTTAGAGTGTAACAATGTTCTACAAAGTTGTAGAGCAGACAATTACAAAAATTTTGATATGTAGACATAAGGGGTTTGCTTATAAACATCACGAGTTATCGCAATTTTACGAAAAAAAAGTTTTGATAATAGTAGTTTATGCACTAAGTTGCAAAAAGAGGATTTTTTCAGCACGAGTCGTACATTTATCCAACGAGGTTCACCGAGTTGGATAAATACGACGAGTGCTGAAAAAATCAAGTTTTGCAACGAGTTCCATACAACATTTTTTGCAATTTCGAAAAACACCCATTGAGTGAAATTTTTAGTCGAAATTTCATGTATTTTGTCAATAAATCGTTTAAATCAAAAAAAAAATGTTGAAAAGTGTTACTTTTCGAAACAAGTGCTGAAAAGTTCAACTTTTCAGCACCCATTTCAGTGCTGAAAAGTAGAACTTTTCAGCATTTATTTTGAAAAGTGTTGCTATTCGATTCTGTTATTTTTGGTACAGAAAAGTAGGCTATTTCGTCGTTCAAGAATGACAGGAAAAGTAAGTAGTTTCACGACGGAATTGCAAAAAGTTACTTTTTGCGTTTCTCTTTGTTTCGTCGTCCGTGTCTGTCGCGGGTGACCATGAACGGCCATGATCGATGACGACCAACTTTTTCAAAACTTTTTTTTCGTAAAATCGCAATAACTCGTGATGTTTATAAGCAAACCCCTTATGTCTATATATTAAAATTTTTGTAATTGTCTGCTCTACAACTTTGTAGAACATTGTTACACTCTAAAAAATAACCCCGCAAAGTTAGAAAAAACACGAAATTTTAAAATGAAAATTTTTGTGCTAAATGAAAAAATGACCCTTCTGGGTCAATGTAGATTCGAAAAGTACATTAAATTTCCTATAAAATGACATGTTCCAAAATTTTTTACAGTCAAGTAACGGAAAATGGGAGAATTTTAAAAACTTTTTTAGAGTTTTTTTCGATGAAAACTACGTTTTTTCGGAATTCTGAGTACGCCATCAAATCGGGCGTCTAATTTTACATAAAAGTCCCTTTGACACCAAATCTCTATCTCATCACCGTTTCAGACTGCAAATTATTGAAAAACACCTCTTTTTTCGCATGATCAAAAATGGAAGGGGTCGTACCGCCCCTCCGTCACGAGATATCAAAAAACGGACCTTGGATTCGTGATCAGGGACAAAAGTTACCCCTTAGGACAAAGTTTCACGCAAATCGAAGAGGGGTCGGGGCAACTGCTGTGTGAGTTGGCGGAGAATTACTCATTTGCTAGCGATAAAATTCAATTTGTAAAAAATGTTCTAAAGCTTGTTCAAGTTCTTCATATTTTAACGCTTTTCAACCAATAACCCCAACCATTTGTAACCTCACGGTATCAAATTAATCCAAGCTTCCCTCATCCCTCGATCCATCACCTCCACCCCCACCACCAAAACCGGGGACCCAAAACTACGATTAATTATCATCAGCTTTCTAGAACATTAGTCACTGACCACCACCGTGTGCCGCCGTGTCCCTTTCAGAACTCCAAGATAGGCCAACAAAGTGCACACCACACAGCTTTCATTTCATCTCAGCCCAGATGCACTTCAACAATGCACTTCCTCTCTACCTTCCGCTCTAGAGTGTGGGTGCTGGGTTGGGCACGTCCAGTTTGCGGAAAGGTGCTAAAATCACTTATCACAAATCACATCATCTGGGATGGATTCACTCCGTCTGTTCTGCTCTCAAGCTCCCTTCTCCTTCTTCAACGCAATGAAGATAACACCGCAACAAATTGTCATTACGGTTCGACTCACTTTGGCACCCACACGTGGGTTTCGCTTCATTTTCCAACCCATAAGATTGGGATGGAATCCAAGGGGATTTAGTTGACTAGGTGACCGAGAGAGGAGATTTCTATGGAATTTAAAATATTTGAAATTTCAAGCTGAAGCAAAACATGAGTTTGAGACAAATTTGGCCGTTAAAATTTTTAAATATTTTCCACAAAATAGAAACTGTCTTTTTTCCGTGCAGTCCTCAAACAAATAGTCAACACTCACGCAGATTGCGGGATTTATGGCCCAGGCTGCAATTAAACATTGTTGCACATAAATTTACAACAACTTTACAGCACTCGGATTTTCCAGAAATGGTGTCGAGTAGATAAAGGCTAGATTGATGAACAGCTCAAGTGATTCATTTCAGGTGTAAACATCGACGATGAACCATTTGTGTTTGTGAACATGTTACTTTTGTCTCTGAAATATATTTTTGCTATAAATTATTTCTTATGATTAACATTAAATCCAAAGGACAAAATCAAACAAAACTTTATTAAATAGAAATGTTGTCAAGTTGAATCAATACAAAACTAAAAATCAACTTTTCATCAAGTCAATCTTTGTAGAACCACAAAATCACAGCACTAAATCTACCCACCGTCATCAAAAGTCAGTGAGTCAGTCAGTCACCTATGGCGGTGGCCAGCTGGACCCCGGGGGCTAGTCGTCAAACAACGGTAGATCAATTATCTCATCAATCAGCACGTGTCAATGCCTCTCTTCGTCTCTTCTTCTTTCTGTAATGGTGTTTGTATCTTTTGAACTTGAGGAAAGAACTCCAAAACAAAGGAAAAAAAATAATTACCGAGTGCGGCTTACAGTTTTAGAAGGCATTGTCTTCATTAAAAAATATGAAAAAGCTTTTCAAATAGAAGGTTCTACGAACCCACTTTGAGAATCGCTTCACAGTTTTAAATTTTGTTAAGGTTATTTTGTAGAAATTGAAGCTTTTAAGTTAAACTATAAATACAGCAATTCCATTTGAAAAGAGCCTAAACCGAAAAAAAAGTTCTCCGATCAAAAATTTTCTGGGGTTCCTTGGCCAAAATAATTCGACCCGTATTTTTTCTTTGGCCATTAGGGTGACCTACAGCGTGCTAGGGTGGTTCAAAAAATTGAAATTTTCGTAATTTTTCGCAAAAACCTTTTTTTTCAAAAAATCATATCTCCACGCCATTTCATCCGATTTTAGCTGTCTTCGACGCAAAAGTTAGGTGATTAGTTTGGCTGTTTGGGAAAATAGTAAGAAGTTTCAAAAATCTAGCTAAACATTTAAAAGTCGTATGAAAACTTAATATGGCGTTTTGACCGTGTCTGACCCTAAGAGCCTATGTCTGAAAATATTTTTAATCGGATTCCGGATATCAAAAATTTGCGATGTCGAACTGTACGTTTTCGAGACATGATTTTTAAAAATAAAAACTGAGTTTTTCTACTCGCCACGCTCAAAAACAGAAAAATGACCAAAACGAGGAAAAATCAACTTTTTTTACTAAAACTGCAATAACTTTAAAATTTCAGCGATGACCTATACATATAAGAGTATTAAAAGTTGCGTCTTTCGATTACGAAAATTTTGATTTTTTTATTAAACTTTATGAAAAGCTCAATATTTCAAACTATATATTTTTTAATTTCGAAATTTTTTGATATAAATATTTTAGGGGATAAAAACCCGCAACTTTTGAGCCATAGAGAATTATGGTCAAAAATTTTGCCACCGAGCTATGAATTTTAGAAAAAATAATGATTTTTGTAAAAAATAAAATTTTTGACCTAATGTTTTATGTTAAAATTGAATTTGCAATCGAACAATACTTTTAAAAATTTGTATAAAGGGCTCCATTCAAGTTATAGCCACCGAAAGTTTAATTTCAGCGAAATATTTGCAGTTCTTTGACTTTTAAAAATAGTGACCTTAAGTGACCATTTCTGAAACTATATAATTTTTCAAAAAATTTGCCATGAAATTGTCTAAGAGACATTAAAGATTGGACCTCTGGTTGCTGAGCAGTAGCGTGCCCAGCTCCTTGAGAAAGGAGGGGCAATAATATGGACGTTTTGAATATTACGTCGTTTATGGACACCCCCTGACCAAATTTAGAACAAACTTCTGAGGATGGTGGGGCAGTTGCCCCATGTTGCCCCACCCTGTGCACGCTAGTGTTGCTGAGATACAGTGGCTTAAAAAGAGGAAACGGGAAAATTGAAGTTTTTTATGTCGCACCCGAACAACCCTTCATTTTCCAATGTCGATATCTCAGCAACTAATGATCCGATTTTTGATGTTGAAAAATTAAATATTTGTGAAATTTTTCAAATCTTTTCGAAAAACAATATTTTCAATTTTTTTTAATTAAGACTAACATCCCGGCTAGACGGTTATAACAAAAATCATGCCATTTTAATAACAAATACTGTTAAAATAACTGAAATTGTTCTGGAATCTTCTTGAAAAATCCATTTTTGCATAAGGGTTTAATAACAGTTTATGTTATCATAACAATATTTGTTATTGGTCTGATATTGGTTGAACCCCAAAACAACTTTTATGTATGGAAGAATTCCTCCAACTGTTATTGAGATGATCGGATTAGTTGTTAAAATAACCAAAAATAATAACTAGGGTAAGTGAAATTTCACGATTTTTGAAAAGTGAGCTAAAACCCTTAAAAAATATGTTTAATGTGCTAAATGTCGCAAAAAATTCAATTTATTTTAATCATTTTGACTGGACAAGGTTGTTAAATCTTGCTTTGATATGAAATTCAATAAAATGTAAAATGATATAACAGATGCAAATTAGCGATACAAGCTAATAAAAGTCGAATATTAAAAGAGCAGTTCAGTAAATGAGAATACGCGTGCCCTACATTTTGTTTCAAAATATATGTAGAGCCAATCCATAAACCAAAAGTTTTTTTTTTTAATTTGGAGAATTTTTTTTGTGTCGCATTTGAATTTAGTGAAGATTTTTCTAGCTTATTGAAGAATAATATTTAATGAAGCATAACAAGTAGTTTCTGTGTTTTAAACATAGGATTTTCAGATATATTTTAACATTTTTCAAGTTCCGTGAAATTTACGTGAATTTGGTATTTTGAAATTGAGGTCCCCGTGAAATTTGCAATTTTTGAGCGTGAATAATCACTAAGCCTAATAATAACAAAAAATTGTTCGAAGAATAACTAAAAGTTTTATTAGTTTGTTATAACAATAACAATCCAATAACAAAAAATTCATAACGACAAATAACAAATATTGTTACAAATAACATAAAATGTTATTGGCCTAGTGTTTTCGAATATCAAAAAATGTTATTCCCAAGTTATTTCCGTCTGATCGGGATTCAAAGGAGTCGAACATTTAATATAACGCCCTTTTGAAATGTTTGTTTTGATAAAAAAAAAATCACGATTTTTCTAATTGAATTTTTTGCACTAATATTTGAATTCTCAAATATAGACTAAAAAGGCATTTTTTCCAACTAGAGTTGAAAATGGTGCAAAAACTGTTATAAGAGTTATAAATCTTTGGAAAAAAAAAGCTTGTGAAAAAAAAATATTGTCAAACATTTTTAGATGTAAAATAAAATTTGCAGTTGGAAGAAACTTCACATATTTGTAAATGTGAACCGTTTTCAAGTTACTGGCAGATGAAAAATCTCAAAAAATATTAACTTTTTTGCTATTTAAAACTGCTTCACGACGGAAAAGCACCGTTTCGTGCACCCCTGTAAAAATTGTTTTCAAAAATCTGAGAAAATTTCCTACAATTTTCCTTCTCTGACTTTTTGTTTTGACTGCTGGTTGTTATTAAACTTAAAAATTTAGTAAAAACAGGAGATTTCCTGTTAGTGCAAACTATTCGTTCGACTTAGAGGGTGACGAGTGGGAATTCCAGGGACAAATTTTCCAGAAAATTTGCCATTTTTGAGCATCTCGTTTCGTGGGAAATTTGACATCGAGCCATTTTTAATTCCGATTCAAGCAATGTTTTTTGATTTATCAATTCAGAAAGTGTTAAGATAAACTTTACAAAAAATTACAACGTTTTTAAATGATGATTCGACGACTATTTCGAGCAGCTCAGAGTTTATAGCAGTCTGAGTCTGAAAAAAATAAAAACCAAAATAGCTAAATGAGTAGACTTGTTCAAGGTAATTTCTTGTTTTGATTGCAATTCATTTTGTTTTTAGTATCGACACCAATAGTTAAATACTATTTTTTATGGTCTGCCAAGTGTAAATAACAACTCGAGAAAGTGTCTTTGTAGCATTTGTAGCATTCGGGAAAATGTCTTGTCAAAGATGTAGATTTCGGGGAAATGTCATACAGTCTGTTCTAATAAGATAAATGTGGAGAATTTTTCGGCTATTTGATCTTTTTGTATTCAGAATACCTGGAAGATGGCTTCAGTCCCGATTCGTTTACCGAAAGCCTGGATTATCAAATGTTCGATTCTTAGGAATTACGGATAATCGAATAATAAAAAATATGTTTAGTATTTTTTTTTATTTTCCCACATTTCAAATCCAATTCGAGTTCTGTAATCTCATTTTAGTCAAATTAGAGTTGCTGAATTTGGACTGATTGAGCCCAGCAACATTTTTTTTGTTTTGCTTGTACTCAAAAAGCGAAAAAAGAAGATTTGGATTATTGGACCTTTAAAAAACAACTCCAGAAATGGTTTTTCCTCTATTTTCCACCACTGCAATTGTTGCCACCGTCTTGTAGTTTGGGACTTAGAACATTAAAATAATCAAAAATGATTAGATTATCAGAAAATTCGATTATCGAAAGCATTACAAAATGCTAAAGGCGTGATAACAATTGTGCGCCTGTAAAAAAATTACATCATATCCAAGGATTTGTTGAAAAAAAAAATTAAGTCTTTGTGCTATTTAATGCCAAAAAGAAGTTGAAAATTTTCCATTTTATTCAAAATTAGATTTAGAATATTTTTAGACGATTTCTAATTGTTTTTTTTTAATTTATATTTTCTACAGTATTATTTTGTTGTTTTTTTTTTTTGAATCGTTTTGAAGGGAGGAGATACAAATTTATCTCATTTGAAAGTAAATTTAAAAACTTGATAATTTTTTATCAAACAGTTTTTTTCCAACTTTTCTAAGATCAAAGCTCACACCAATTCTAGTCTTATTC
The DNA here is from genome assembly GCF_016801865.2 of Culex pipiens pallens. Lineage (NCBI taxonomy): Eukaryota > Metazoa > Arthropoda > Insecta > Diptera > Culicidae > Culex > Culex pipiens. Next base: position 32,028,787 of record NC_068939.1, read on the forward strand.
CATCAAGAGACCACACGTATCACCAACAACAAGATAACAAACACGGCAATCCCCTCAGCAAGCTTCACCGCGCGCACCTTTGTTTGCCCAAATTTCACGCACGGCCTACCGCGACCAACCGGCACTTGAACTTGAAATTTCAAAAACAAAAAAAAACGCGCCGTGCTTCCAACTCCAGTTCCAGAGTTTTTTTTGAAAAGGACCTATAAGCTATTGTCTTTCATATGTTTATAGGACCTAATCAAAAGAAACTCTAGAGTTGTTTCTCTTTATTAAACAATAACATCACATTCACACTGCAGCGCACGTAACAATAAATAACAAACAAATTCGACTAACCTCAACACTTAATTAAGCCCGCGTTTCTTCTTCTTGCTCTCCTTCTTGAACTTCCGCTGCGCCTCCTTGAGCAGCTTCTTCAGCTTGCGCGCCTTCTTCTTCTCCTGCTGCATCCGCTTCCGCCCGGATTCCTGCCTTCTGAGCCGATTCCTGCTCGGGTTGGGTTGATGTCTCGGCTTGCGACTGGCGCCGCTTTTCTGCCCCGGAGGTTGGTGTCCCGGGAATTTCACCACAATCTCCCCAACCGTCGCGAACTGATTCTCGTCCAGGGCCAGTCTGTTGAGCAGGGCGGTTTGGTCCAGGGCGGTTTTCGACCGGGAGCCGGGTTTCTTCCGGCTGGAGCCGGCGTCCGCTTTTTGGCGGTGGTGCTTGAGCAGTTTTAGTTTGTGGAGTTTGTTGTAGATTCGGGCGAGGACGTCGTTCGAGTTGACGGCGGATTTTGGGAGGGACAGTGCGGTAGGGTTGATGATCGGGATGAACTTGGGCGATGGGGTTGCCGGGATTAGTGCGGGTCGGACGGGGTGTTCCTCCGAGGACTGCTGGACGAAGAACTGGAAGGGTTCGATGGTGGCGATGTGTACCGTAGTGTTGGGGGGGAGGTACGCGGTTGTTGAGGGAACTTCCGTGGTTGATGGTGTTGTTTTGGTCGTTGTTGTTGGAGGTTTCGTTGTGGTTGTTGTTGTTGTTGTGATCAATCGAGTTGTTGACGGTTTGGGAGTGGTCTTGGTCGTTGTCGTTGTCGGTTTTGGAGTTGTTGACGTTGTTGTTGTGGTCGGTTTCGGAGTTGTTGACGTGGTTGTTGTTGTAGATGTGGTTGTCGTAGTTCGAGTAGTGCTAGGAATTGTTGTTGAGGTAGTCGGCATTGTCGTAGTCCGCGCCGTTGTCACTGGCGTTGTTTTAGTTGTTGTTGTTTTCAAGGTTGTCGTAGTCGGTTCCTGTGTTGTAGTGCTAGGTTTACCCGTACTTGTCGTAGTCACTTCTTGTTCCTCCACCTCCACACGCTTCAACTTTCGTGTAGCTTTCTTATTCTTTGGCCGCATTGTCGACCTCTCTGTCACCTCTTCACTACCTTCACGTTCATCATCTTCTTCCTCAAAAGAATGTCCCAAACAGTTCACTTCTTCACACTCTTCAGAATCAACGTAGAAGTGCTTCAACAGTTTTGGATCCAGTCCGGCCAACTCTCGGCGAATGTCGTTCTGCAGCGCCCGGTACTCTTCACTGATCTCCACGTCCTGATCCCCGTAGTAGTGCTTCCGGATATCCTTCAAGCTGAGTCGATGACCGGCGTTGATCGGTATCAACAGTAGCAGCGTTATCCACCATCCAATTCCCTCTCGAAACTCCATTCTGACGACCAGAACGAGCAGACTCCAATTAAACTCGACCCGTGGTTCAACCTGGCACTTTTATGCACTCTTGTTCTTCAGTACGTAAACAGTTATGAGTAGAGTGTCAGGTTCGTCGTCTGCATCAGTCACCAGGTAGTTTCGGTTTGGCAAGAATGTTGTTCCGCGCCGAGTTCATAACCGGGCCAGCCAAGAATGCAAACATCACATACGCGAACTTGAACCGTTACACGTACCTCCAAAAAAAGAGCCCAACTTCGTGACGGATTACATCAACTTGCTTCCGCAAAGTTCCTTGAACATCCCAGCAACGGTCACGCAGCTTTGTCGTTACGCAAGCTCCGGTGGAACTTTCCAATCGTTCCCGCCCCGGACTAGGATGGCGAGGGGGATCCAATTACGACCTTCACGGACATAATCCCCAGGTGGTTAGAGCATAACGCCGGTAATCATCGAAAGTGAAACTTGGTCGCGACGAGTCCCGGTTTTCATCATCGCACCTCTCGCGCGTTGAAGCGACACAAACATATAACTCCGGAGGTGATGAAAGTGAGAGTGACGACGTGGGGAGATTGGGTGGAGTTGACGGGCTCCGGGTCCGGAATTGTGGACGCAACCAGATCGCGGTGGAATGTTGCGTGTGGAAGTTTGGCTACCTGGAAGGTGGCTGAGGAGAGATTTCCTTGTTTTCTTGCTAATTTGGGATTGAATTGTGGGTCTTGGAGGCTGCTTTAGGGTGGAGATTTGATTCCATTTTTGTATCGTGCGGATCTCTACACGGAGAAAAAATTGTTCCCTAAATCGAGAACAAGCGTTCATGATATTCATGATATATTACGTTATTCAAAAACGTACCGTGGAATTTGAACGCTTTGTTCGTGGTTCCGAATATCATGAACGCTTGTTCACGATTTTGGGAACAAATTTTTCTCCGTGTATCGACCTTTTTTTTTGCTATTTTTGATGTATGTAAATTCAAAGACTAACAAACGAGCCATTAGCTGAACTCAGTACATTTCAGTTGAATTGCAAATAAATAGATGAAAATCTGTCAAAATTCATTAACATTTAGTTTTTATTTAACAACTTATTTGAATTAATGAGACCTCCCTTCAACTTTTACCGGAGCGGATTGAAAACTTTACTAATGTCACTCGTACAAAGTACAGATAAAGCACTGAAAATGTCATGCTACTCATTTTTTTTTAATTAACAAGCGTCTAAATGGATGATGTTCGTTTTATGACAAATCCTTTGACGAAGTCTTAATAATTTTGAGCACCTTTGACAGAACATCAATCAGAACTCTCAAGTTCTTTTTTTTCAGATCTGATCTTTGAGTATTCAAATGTTCAACCTATTTTCAATTATCAAATCTTTAAATTTAAATGTCTTCAAACTGTCAGATACTTAAATTTTGAACTATAAAAGTCTGCATATTTTTCAATATTGAATTCTTCAAATCTGGATTATTTTTTAAAGGTCTTATTAACAAAATTTTCATTTTTTGCATTTTAGATGTCTTTGTATACCTCTGCCTCAAAGCAGTTTCAAAAACACCAAAAAAGCAAAAAGTTTACAAAATGTGTTGGACCTTAAAAAAACGCTAGAAATCATCAAATCTTTAAAAAAATATCTTAAAATTTTTAAAGGTTTCAATCCTTATACATTAGGGTGGTCCAAATCCGGGCTTTTTTGGGGATACCCCCTGAAATCAAAGATTGACCCATCACTTGGTTAAATTCCAAATTTGAGCTCATTCTGACCACGGGAACCCCTCCCTCCAATCGCTTAAAGTTTGTATGGGAAAAATCGTCAAAATTTATGGAGAAAAGCAACTGTTTTACTTTTTTACCTGTGGAAGGCCCCATAGTTATCCGATTCTTACCATTTCTCAAATGTAGAACCTTCATTAAATTTAGAACAACTTTCCCGAAGACACCATATTTTTAGGAATTTTTTCCGCGAAGTTATTAGCGCCCTAAACTGACCCTTTTTGCGCGGCCAGCTGTAAGGGGCTACCTAACAGCGATTGTCTTGATTCCAATTCGTACACGCACGTGCTCTCTCTCTCAGCTTCAAACTCTCTCACGAGCTTGCTCGCCTGCCTGCCTGCCTGCCTGTTTACCTACAAGCGCGCGCGCTGTTTCTCTGCTTGGACTTTTGTCGTCGTCGTTTTCGTTTGCTATCCGCTGCGCTGCGTTCGTGGCATGTTTATTATAATTTTCAACTAAAATAGCAGGTTTGTTTTGAGATAAATTTAGCATATAAATTCTTAGATTATGTCAAAATTAAAAAAAAAGTGCACTGAAAAATTTTAATTTGAATAAAAGACTTAGGCCTTGGCTTAGGCTCATTTAAAAAATTGAAGCAAATGAACAGGGTTTGTTCGTTTTTCCAAGAATTACAAGTTGTTCGTATATGCTTATTATAGAGAATGATTCAATTTTTTTTTTCAGGTCATACACATTCTTAGATTATGTCAAAACAAGCCCCAAAACAAGCCCCAAAAAAGCCCGGATTTGGACCACACTATTATACATATCTCAAAATCAAGAATTTTAAAATATTTATATCTTTCGATTTTCAAATCATCTAATTTTTAAATCGTTTTTATTAAAAGTCTTCAAATTTTCAAATATTTTGGTCCTGAAATCTCAAAGTTTTTATATTGATAAACACTTTATTCTTCAAATTTTGACATCTTTATATTTTAAATCATCAGATCTTCACATATATTAGCAATCTTCATATTTTCGAATATTTTATTCTTCAAATCATTAAATTTAGAAATCTTTTAATTTTCAACACATTTAAATAAAAATTCATTAATTTTTGTAATATTTCAATCTTGAACTCCAAATTATTGAAAGACACAAACTCCAAATCTTCAATTCTTCATTTGAAAAACAGAAAAAAATTCACCATGTTGAAGATTATTAAATTCTAAAATTCATCAAATTTTCCATTTTTTTTTTCAAATGTTCCAATCTTCAAATCGCAAATCAAATCTAAAAATTTTGCATCTTCAAATCTTTATAACCTTAAATTTTTGAATTTCCAAATTCTCAAATTTTCAAATTTTTAAATCTTAAAACCCTAAAATCTCCTAATCGTTTACTCTTCAAATCTTATTTTTTCAAATATTTAAATTTTTAAAGCATCACATTTTCAAATCTTTATAGTTTAAAATTTTCTTCAAATTTACGAATCTATAAATTTTTAAATTCACATCTCCTCACATTTCCAAATATTTTGAAATATTTCATTCTTGCAATCTTAAAATCTGCAAATCTCCAAATTTTAATATTTTTAAATATTTAATTATTCAGGTCATCAAACATTAATCTTATACTACCAAATCTTTCAATTTTAAAATCAGAAATCATATTTTAAATTCAATCTTTAAAACAAAATCTTCCGATTTTTTTAATATCAATGTTCAAATCTGGAAATTTTCACAACAAAAATTCTTCATGCTGGCGAATATTTGACTCTTCAATTCATCAAACCTTCTAATGTTAAAATCTTCTAATTTCAAACCTTCAGATTTCCAAAGTTCAAATCTTCAAATATCAAATCAAATCTCTTAATTTCCAAATCTACATATTAACAAACTTTCAAATGTTTTAGTTCTTCAATCACCAGTTCTTCATTTTTTCAAATCTTTTAACCTTAAAATCTAAAAAATTTTAAATATTCCTTTTTCAAATTTTTAAATCCATAAATTTACAAATCTTCATATTTTCAACTCTTGAAATCCTCAAATCACAAAATTTCCAAAAAATTTCTTATTTTATAATCTTTAAACCTTTAAATTTTAAACTCTTTAGAATATTCAAATCTTTAAACATTTCAAATATTAAATTTTTTAAAATTTTCAAATTTTCAACCCTTTCAAATTGAAAGTTTCAACCCTTATACACTGATAGAAATCCTGCAAGCAAATCCGGTAACTCTGTGTTGTTGAATTCAACAACATGGAATTTTTTCCAAAATCGTCAACATTTTTCTCTATTTCGCTGTAAATGTTTTCAAAATCGATTAAATTGTTATTAAAAATCAATTTTTTTACGATTTTGGAAACATTTTCATGTTGTCGAATTCAACAACACACAGTTACCGGATGTATTTACATGATTTCTATCCGTGTAACATTTGTTAATTTTTAAATATTTAAATCTCAATCCAATTAAATCCAATCTACTTTTTTTTCGTATTCCAATCTTCAAAATATTTAATCTATAATTATAAATTTTTCAAATCTTGGAATCTTCAAATCTTTAAACCTTTAAATCTTCATCTCTTCTTCAAGCTTCAATATCTGTAATTTTTCAAATATTTTAATCTACAAACCTTCGAATTCTTAGCTTTTAATTTTCAAATAACTTCAAATGTATGAATCTTCAATCTCATTGACTTTCTATTAATTTGAAATTAATAATTTAAGGGTATGGTTTAATCTAGGATATGTGACGATCGTTGGTGCGGTGCCTGTGGGGATGCGCAGTTCTATTTTTTCGTGTTCATTTTCATTTCTTTTGTGTCGTTGTGTCGTTGAGTCCATTGTAGGCAGCGGGGCCACGTGATTGCTCGGCAGGATTGTTACTATTCTCGGCATATTTTTTGTTCGTTAGCAATGATAAAATTAGTCCTATCCTCTCGTTGATCGGAAGGCACGCCGCAGGTTCTGTTCGTCGAAGTTATTGTATTACAAAGCAACATTTCAATGACAGTCGATTGCGAGCGACAAAGCGACGTGGTTATTATATTCCCAGCATCATCAGTCGATCGCGAGCAGCGGGTCGCGCGGATGATTGGCATGTTTCATAGTGGTTTTGAGTTTTTTGTTTGCATAGTTGTTGAGACAAGCAAGTCGTACTGCTTGATTAAGTCCTTTCTACATCATCGCTGATTGGGAGGCACGCCGACGAAGAATTTCTGGAGAATCGTGTTCAAAATATAAATATACCCAACCACTTAAAAAAAAAATTTTTTGTTAAAATATTCTTTAAATTATTTCGATATAAATTTATTTAACTAACACAAATCTTGAGTGTTGTTTATGTAAATCTACCCAATGTTTATTAATGTTACACGACTTCCCAAGCTTTCGCCCTTAATCACCCGGTAAAACCACTCAATCTTTCTCCGATTTCAAAACCCCCACCGAAATACATAAAAATGCATTCAAGCTTCCTAATGACCAGCAACCCAAAGCTCGCCTCTAAAGTCTACCAACGTGGCGTCTGCCGAGGCGGATAAATCCCTCGTAAACGGTGATAATGGCTGATTGGAATCGTGACCACACTTTATCCATCATTGGCAAGACCATAAAATATACAAGCCTCGCATCCGATCGGGCCATATCGGATATCTTTAAAAGCAAATTAGGAGAAATTTCCACCTCTTGCCGAGCTGCCGTTGGACATAATCTTGTCTCTTGATTGGGCCTATTTACGATTCCAAAGCCCGAACTCATAAATAATTTCTCTAGCGGGGACTCGAACCCCCCCGCGTCCGTTTTCTGGCGCCGGACTATGTTACCTGGAGAATTGTTCCGTTGCACATTTCTCCACCGCGCGATTGCCTCACCTTTCGTCACTTTCGCTGGTTTATGGGCGATAAAAAATGGAACCAGCTCTTGGAGGAGGGACTTGTTGTCGGGTTGGCTAAGGGGGGGAGAGTGGGGCAATCAGAAGCTCGATCACGGTAGCCCCTCGTGGCGTAATCGTGAGCAAACAATGGCTTCGAGGCCCCCCTCGGAGGTCCCCGGAGTGGGAGGAGGAGGCGGATCGATGGTCATGAACTTGCTTAACTTTCTTCGTTGGTCGAGACCAGTAAATCCAGCTGTTGATATCCAGACAGGACTGTGGAGTTGGAGTCGGTTAAGTCGGGTCTTTTAAGGACCCGAAGTAAGAGTTGTAGTCGAAGTCGCTCTCAGATGTTGGAGGCGGCTAATTTTAAATATCTTGTTATGGGAGTTTTAAGAGACCTCAGACAAAAAAAAATGAATGTAAACTCGTTTTATGTAATTTTACCTCAATTTCTCAAGTCAATCATGTGGAATATTGAAATTTACACATAATATTATGTAAATTTACACATCTTTAGAACAATACTGTACATTTTTCCAACACATTTTTCTCAAACAATTAATTTGGAATAAATGTACACAGCAACAGAAGTAGTAATCCAGCTGCGTGTAAAAGACCTTGGTGTAAAATAAATTTTGCATTATTTTATGAAATTTTATGTAATATTACACCCTGAAATATGTAGCCCATCAGTATGGGAAACCTACTTGACCGAAATGTCAAGCTCATATATGCGTTTATCCATTCCATTCTTAATCGGTCTGATGGCAGAGCGGGCTAAGGCGCCAGTCCATACTGCTGGTGCTGGGTATGAATCCCGTCGGTTGCAATTTTTTTTTTGTATTTCCAAAAAGTGTACATGCAGTGTGTAATATTAAGTGTCTTTTTTGACGAAGGTGATGTGCATGCTTTTGCATGCGATTTTACTATCGGATATTTTGCTGTGAAGTTGATCATAAACGGATGTAAATTTACATGTTTTTAGAGGTAAAATTTTGAAAAAAAAAAATCAATGGCAAAATCTGTAATATACTGTATTTTACATCACAACCATTGAATATTTTGAAGATAATTTCCTAACCAATTTTCTCTTTCTTTGATTTCAGGTTTGTAACACTCTCCTGCAACTCACCTGTCAAACACCTGGTATGAAAACCGCTGATGAAAAAATGCGCGTCCAAATCAAGCTAACACCATAAAAAAACAGGTCGGCCGAAGTCGTTTCGGCAATAAACATAAAAGTGACAATATCTTGGACCATTTCTCGCCGCAAACGACAACAAAAAAGCAAACAAAAAAAAGTTCAGTCACACTCGGTGACAAGTGTAATGATTAATGGGCCGGGGCATCACTGTCATAAATCGCTTTGTGTGTTTTTCTGTCTGTTGTTGCAACAAAATGAAATAAACTTTTCGTCGGAATGTCATATTTCACGACTACTGACCGTTACGACAATGTGGTGAAGATGCAAATTTTTGGGCTGATGGTGTTGATTACTTTTCTGATTACGTTTCAAATTATCATTTAATAAATAGCTTCTTTCAAAATTAAAAATTTAAATATTTCACACAAATTATGCAAAATAATGAATGAATAAAATCATACAACCTTTTATTACCGGAATTCCAAAACCACCCCGCAGTGGTAATGACATTTCAATACCAACTTGGGCGCCATCAATCATCTTCGGTGACACAATAAATCATCATCGGCAAGCCGAACAGATCGACCGCTGCTGCAGAAACAGCGCTCCGTGTGAAAGTGCATCGTCTTCGGGTTTCATCTTCGTTGATATTTTCGTCTTCGACTGCCCGGTTGCATGTTTTTGCTTTTATGATGGAATGCTTGTGAGTGTGCGTGTTCTGCGGGTATTTGGGGCAAAGTTGACAGTTGTTGCACATAAAAAATTTTGGCTCGAAATTTGTATTTATAAAGAACCAAATTTTTACTTTTATTTTTTTGCATGGTGGTTTTGAATATTTCCAAGCGGAATCAAAAACACTAAAAAAGCATGCAATAAAATTGGTTCATTGACAATTTTTGAAAAAAAAAATATTCCAGATTTCTTCCTTATGAAAAAACAACAACAAAGCAATTCTTTATTTACCTTTTTATTTTGTTTTTGAACATTTTGCTTTAAATAAAACTAAATCTTTTAATCTTTTTATTAGTACTTTTTCTTTCGCACTTAAACTTATAATTTTATGAAAAATCTTAAATGTAAATTCTCCTGATGAGCTAAGTCTACCCAGCTTGGGGTAGTAACTGTACACAAGTAATGCTAAACGTTTCTATAAATATTCTAAATGTTCCTTTAATCTAGGAAGCACTTAATCAATGACTTAATAAGGGTAGCTCAATTTTGTGACAATTTGGGATAATTCAAAATTTTAGGAAGGCGTAGCGTAGAACTAGGCTGGAGATTTGGATTCAGCGCAAAAATAAGAAAAATCACTAAGATAACATGCAAATACGGACTGTATATTTTTTTCAGTTAGGTGCAATTCTCCACCAAAACCGAGAATTGATTTTATTTATATTTTTTTATAGGGTTCAAGCTTTGTGGCGTCCTTCCCTATGACCGAGAAAAGCCATCTTGTGTCATTGGTTCACCCATACAAGGCTCCATACAATTTCGTATGTTTTAATTTTTGAATCAATAAATCGCAACTTTTGAGACAAAGAGCAATATGGACAACAAATTTGTGCCATAATATGATTTAAAAAAAAAAGTTTTTTTTGGAAAATAGAAATTTTTGTCTTAAGTTTTTGATGCAATCGAAAAGTTCTTTACAGATTTTTTGAAAAATTGCACCGTTTTCAAGATATAGCCACTAAAAGTTTAAAAAAAATCCCGTTTTTCGATTTTTAAAATAGTGTCCAAGGATTTCCATGGCTGAAAATATTTTTTTTTAGTTCAGAAAATTTCCAATAAAATTGCCTAAGAAACATTGAAATGTATTGAAATTGACCCCTGGTTGTTGAAATACGGTGAATAAATGAAAAAGAAACAAAAAAATTAAAGTTGTTTAAGGGGTTTTTCATAACTTTCATATTTCAAAAAAATCACTAAATTCACTAGAAAGATGACAAAAATAAAAAAAAACTGACGATATTTTATCTGAAAAACATATTTTTTTTTATCTTTTTTGAAAATTCAGTTATTGAAAATCAGCCTTCGTCATGCACACAGGACCGGTTCAACGAGTCTTCACCAAAATTTTGAGGCAATTTGGCCTATGCAGTGTTGAGATATCGTGGCACCCGTTTTTTGAATCTGCTAACTTAAAATAGCTATATCTCGTTAATGGTACGTCCACATGTCTTTATATTTATTTTGCTAATAGATGAAAATGAATATGTTAATGCCCTGCAAAAAGATTTAAATGTGTGCTCATACCAACCTCAGATATTTTTGACGATTGTATGTAACCCCTTAAGTCTCATCCAAACATTCCCACATTTTCTAATGCCAATATCTCAGCAACTAATGGTCCAATTTTCAATGTTGAAAAATGAAACATTTGTGAAGCTTTATGATCTTTTCAAAACAAATGTTTTGAAAATTTTAGAATCAATACTAGCATTTCAAAAGGGCCAAACATTCAATTTTACGCCCATTTGCCAAATCAAAAATAAAAATGGTCGGAATCGGCAAATTTAGTAGAGAATTGCTGTTATGTATAATCAAGGTTACTTATTCAACCCTCAACAACCCAACCCCGCCTCTAGGTCGGCTTGGATCAATAATTTCGCCAAAAAAAACAAATTTCAACCTATTATTAATATCCAAATCATTAGAACTACGCCTCTTCCCTTTTTTCTGCAACTTAAATGACAACCGTATCGTTGAATAGCAGTAAATTTTAAAAACAAGCAAAAATAATGATAAAGTGTCTGTAAAAACATTCAACAACTGAAAAGGTGAATGAAAATTATAGAAGGTAAAAAAAGCCAAATAGTATCAAAAACAAACTAAATCAAAAAGAAAAAAAAAATAAGAAAAATATAGTTATTTTGCAGAACAAAAGTTGCTTAAAAAAATAAGGAGGTCATTTTGTACAACTTTTATTTACAACGAGAAAAAAAAATCTCGTTTCAAAAATTTGGGCATTAGAAAGGAAATTAATTTTCAATCGTTTTTTGTTGATTGTATTGAATTATTATATATATATTTTTTTTAATTTGAAACTGTGTTAAAATCGATCAAAATAAAAAAATCTGTGTTTGTAAGATGCTAGATTTTTTGCTTTTACTTGATTCAAATGACTCAACCATTGTTTTGTTAATAACTTTTATGGGCTCTTCTAGAGACGTCTGTTCAAGTTAAACATTAGGGTGGGTACGTTTTTCAAAAAGTTCTCGGATCAAGTTTTAGTATGGTTCCCCTTGTAGGGCATGCCCATAGGGACTTTCATGCCAAATATCAGCTCATTTGGTTGTAAACTGGCTGCGCGCATCAGGGTTAAAGTTTACATGGGAATTACTATGGGAAATTGGAACTTTTTGTTCAAACGCTCCTACAGGTCTGGGAAAATCACGCGCCAACTTCTGGTATGGTCAGGCCTAAGGGGAATGGTCTGGAGAACACTTTTCCCGAAGAGAGCATATGGATTCGTTGCCCCTAGACCTGGCGCATCGGCAAACAATCCGATGTCTCCGGAATCAACGGTTTTCCCTCAAAAAGCATCAAATTTTCCTTAGCATGCTATGAAAGCTCGATGAACACCGCGACGCCATACGTCAGGCAGCTACCACGTTGTTGAAATATTTGCAAAAAAAAATTCAAATTTGCTATGCAAAGATTCTGAATTCGACTAAATAATATCAGGATTACTCGAAATGATCATTTTCTTGTTAAAAGAAGGTTTGCAATTAAATATTCCAGCCGTTTCTCACCCAAGTGGTTAGCTGCCTGACGTATGGCGTCGCGGTCTTCATCAAGCTTTCATAGCATGCTAAGGAAAATTTGATGCCTTTTGAGCGAAAACCGTTGATTCCGGAGACATCAGATTGTTTGCCGATGCGCCAGGTCTAGGGACAACGAATCCATATGCTCTCTTCGGGAAAAGTGTTCTCCAGACCATTCCCCTTAGGCCTGACCATACCAGAAGTTGGCGCGTGATTTTCCCAGACCTGTAGGAGCGTTTGAACAAAAAGTTCCAATTTCCCATAGTAATTCCCATGTAAACTTTAACCCTGATGCGCGCAGCCAGTTTACAACCAAATGAGCTGATATTTGGCATGAAAGTCCCTATGGGCATGCCCTACAAGGGGAACCATACTAAAACTTGATCCGAGAACTTTTTGAAAAACGTACCCACCCTATTAAACATATTATTGAGGATAAACCAAACATATGGACATAAACATATGTTCAGCCAGAGGCTGACTTCGAATTCCCTACGTTGTGTTGTTGTTGTTGTCCAGGCGCGTAGAATCTCCAAATTGAATAGAATAAAACAATCGTTTGAGGTGACTGCTGAGCCAACCGTCTCGGACGGTGGTCAGCGCGCGAAGAGGCAGAATAACAGTTTATTGTTCTCGAAATGATACAGAAGTAAACACACATGTGAGGGACACAAATAAATCTTAGCTATGCTTGTATATTACGACAGGCTTACTCTGACATCATATTTTGACCAACATTTCGAATTTTAAAGGTTAATTAAAAATTATAAGTTTGTGTTTATTCTGCGAAAATGAGAAGAAAACATCAAAAAATAAAAGAAGAAACCAAAATAGGCTTAAACTAGCAAATATAAAAAAACATGGAAAATTAATATCAATTTGAACATTGACTTCCTAACTGATTGTATACGTTAAACTATCTAAAGCTACGAAACAAACAAATTTGGAATTAAACTTATTTGAAAACATAAATTAAAAACAATAATTCAGAATCCAACAAAAGTTGTAAATTACATTAAATTTGGCCACACATTTCCAAATCTCCCCAACAACCAAGTGCCAAGTACCTTCCAGATTGAATCAATTCAAGTCCTCTCGTTCTCTTCCAAGAATTTGCCCGCACTATGGAAAAGAGCTGGCCAGTTAACGGCCAGTGACGACGTTCGATGAAAGATTGATAGTGATCTCTCGGGGCGGACAAACGACGACGAAGAAAGCCAATTTTCGCTCATCATTTTGCCATAAATTGACGCCCAAATGGGGGGGCTGCACTCGGGCGGACGGGGAAAGATTTGCCAAACTTGGTTAGGTTGTAGATTGCATTTTTTTGTTCCTTTTACATTTTCGCTGATAAAAGGGATAATTGCTTTATTTATTGCTTCCGAACATTGTAATTTAATGGGGTAAATGATTCATTTACTCTTGCGGCTGGAACCATGCATCAATTATGACAACTTTTTTTCAGCTTTTCAGCTGAAAAATTGAAAGGATTCAAGGATCAATGCCCTTTCTGAATGAGATAAGGGAAAAAAATGCCAACATCCCACTTGAGACAGATCACACCACGAGATTTGATGATTTTGGCGCCACCATCGTTTGAAATTCAAAGTAAACTTGCAGTCACCAAAACCGGAAACGTTTTTTTGGTGATGGTCCCCAAATCGTTGCAGCAAGCTCTGCTTTTTTTGCTTGCATTCAGTCAAGCTCACCGATTTAATGAGTTTTGGGGTGGTTCCTGGTGGTGCGATTCGGTTTTACTTTCGTATGTGGGTAATTCTCCGCCAACTCACACAGCAGTTGCCCCGACCCCTCTTCGATTTGCGTGAAACTTTGTCCTAAGGGGTAACTTTTGTCCCTGATCACGAATCCGAGGTCCGTTTTTTGATATCTCGTGACGGAGGGGCGGTACGACCCCTTCCATTTTTGAACATGCGAAAAAAGAGGTGTTTTTCAATAATTTGCAGCCTGAAACGGTGATGAGATAGAAATTTGATGTCAAAGGGACTTTTATGTAAAATTAGACGCCCGATTTGATGGCGTACTCAGAATTCCGAAAAAACGTATTTTTCATCGAAAAAAACACTAAAAAAGTTTTAAAAATTCTCCCATTTTCCGTTACTCGACTGTAAAAATTTTTGGAACATGTCATTTTATGGGAAATTTAATGTACTTTTCGAATCTACATTGACCCAGAAGGGTCATTTTTTCATTTAGAACAAAATTTTTCATTTTAAAATTTCGTGTTTTTTCTAACTTTGCAGGGTTATTTTTTAGAGTGTAACAATGTTGTACAAAGTTGTAGAGCAGACAATTACAAAAATTTTAATATATAGACATAAGGGGTTTGCTTATAAACATCACGAGTTATCGCGATTTTACGAAAAAAAGTTTTGAAAAAGTTGGTAGTCATCGATCATGGCCGTTCATGGTTACCCGCGACAGACACGGACGACGAAACAAAGAGAAACGCAAAAAGTAACTTTTTCAAAACTTTTTTTCGTAAAATCGCGATAACTCGTGATGTTTATAAGCAAACCCCTTATGTCTATATATCAAAATTTTTGTAATTGTCTGCTCTACAACTTTGTAGAACATTGTTTTACTCTAAAAAATAACCCTGCAAAGTTAGAAAAAACACGAAATTTTAAAATGAAAAATTTTGTTCTAAATGAAAAAATGACCCTTCTGGGTCAATGTAGATTCGAAAAGTACATTAAATTTCCCATAAAATGACATGTTCCAAAATTTTTTACAGTCGAGTAACGGAAAATGGGAGAATTTTTAAAACTTTTTTAGTGTTTTTTTCGATGAAAAATACGTTTTTTCGGAATTCTGAGTACGCCATCAAATCGGGCGTCTAATTTTACATAAAAGTCCCTTTGACACCAAATTTCTATCTCATCACCGTTTCAGGCTGAAAATTATTGAAAAACACCTCTTTTTTCGCATGTTCAAAAATGGAAGGGGTCGTACTGCCCCTCCGTCACGAGATATCAAAAAACGGATCTCGGATTCGTGATCAGGGACAAAAGTTACCCCTTAGGACAAAGTTTCACGCAAATCGAAGAGGGGTCGGGGCAACTTTTCCCGATTTCGTGTGAGTTGGTAGAGAATTACCCATGTACATTTTTATGAGTTTTTTTTCTCTGTCCGTGTCGTGACCGAAAGTGGTGATGTTTACCGACAGACGTTCGCTTCATGTCGGACCAGAGCTAAAGCTCTATCTCATATGCGTGGCTTTGATGGGTGCTGAAAATGATGGTGAGAAAAGGAAAAAATAACTCCGCCAAAGTACCGTACTGGGAAAACACATGTGCTGCGATTTGGGACGTCTTTTCGGCAAAAGGTGAATGTCACTAGATTAAGAGAGCTTTAAAATGACTTTGAAACACGTGGGAAAAAAATGCACTTGCATGCAATATAAGCCGGAATACACGAAAAACCTTTTAAACATATTTTCCATTAAAGTTAAATTTTAGATTCTTCCAAATTTGTGAGTATTATACACTCCATAAAGTCATACTTAACTATTCAAATCATCATTTTTTCATTGCGATTGTTATATTGGTAGAAATACTGAAATTAACTTTTTCATTTGCAGAATAATTCTCTAGAACATCGCAATTTTTCGATATTTTGATTTTGTATCTTTTTTAAGATGAAACTATGTCCCTGTGTCACGAGAATATAACGAGAGACTAAAATTTCAAAAGAGATATTGGCATTAGAAAATGTGGCAATGATTGGATGAGACTTAAAAAACATAAGTTTTCTCGTTTCTTTTTCTTTTGTTCGCTGTATTTCAGCAAACAGAGGTCCAATCTTCAATGTCTCTTAGGCAATTTTATTGGAAAGTTGCTGAACTTTTCAAAACAAAATATTTTCAGGAATTAACAATCATGGACACTATTTTTTTTTAAAATCGAGAGATGGGAAATTTTTATTTTGAGTGGCTATATCTTGAAAACTGTGCACTTTATGAAAAAATCTGTAAAGTACTTTTGGATTTCAAATTTTATTTTACATTAAAACTGAAGTAAAAAAAAAATGGATTAAAAAACAATTTTTAACAAGAAATTATAACTCGGCGGCAAAATGTTTGCCCATACTTCTCTACTTCTTACGATTCTTGTCCCATGAGCAGTTCTCTACGGAATCGGTCTTTTTTATTTAATTTTAATTTTTGTATTTTTTAATCCGGCTGAAACTTTTTTGGTGCCTTTGGTATGTCCAAAGAAGCCATTTTCCATCATTAGTTCGTTCATATAATTTTCCATACAAATTTGGCAGCTGTCCATACAAAAATGATATGTGAAAATTCAAAAATCTGTATCTTTTGAAGGAATTTTTTGGTCGATTTGGTGTCTTGAGCAAAGTTGTAGGTATGGATATGGACTACACTGAAAAAAACTGATACACGGTAAAAATTTTTTTGGTGATTTTTAATTTCACTTATTGTCACTTAAACTTGATTTGCGAAAAAAAACACTATTTTTATTTTTTTATTTTTTTATATGTTTTAGAGGACATTAAATGCCAACTTTTCAGAAATTTCCAGAATGGGCAAAAAATGACCGAGTTATGATTTTTTTGATCAATACAAAATTTTTCAAAAAATCGAAATATTGGTCGCAAAAATTTTTCAACTTCATTTTTCGATGTAAAATCGAATTTTCAATCAAAAAGTACTTTAATGAAATTTTGATAAAGTGCACCGTTTTCAAGTTATAGCCATTTTTAGTTAACTTTTTTGAAAATAGTCGCAGTTTTTCATTTTTTAAAATTTGTGCCCATGTTTGCCCATCTCCGAGCCACGTAGCCTAGTGGTAACGCTTCCGCCTCGTAAGCGGTAGATCGGGGTTCAAATCCCGGCTCGGACCAACACAACTGGTGATCTTTTCCCTTCAGGATTGGATTGCTTAGTAAAGGGAAGGTAGTGTATCGTCACAAACTGGACCTTACCAAGACACCTTAGGAAGACAACCTATGGAATGTTAACATTAACAACGGTTAACATTAAGTTGATTAATAAACTGTCACTGAATCCGCTTTGTAAATGCCGGCCCCGATACTCTTCACGGGTGTTCCCCTCAGGAACAGGGAAAGATTTACTTTTTTTTTTGCCCATCTCTGAAAAAAATATTTTTAAAAAGCTGAGAAAATTCTCTATATTTTGCTTAATTGAACTTTGTTGATACGACCCTTAGTTGCTGAGATATTGCCATGCAAAGGTTAAAAAACAGGAAAATTTATGTTTTCTAAGTCTCACACAAACAACCCACAATTTTCTAATGTCGATATCTCAGCAACTAATGGTCCGATTTTCAATGTAAAACTATGAAACATTAGTGAAATTTAGTGAAAATGTTTTCAAAAACTTAAAAATCGAGACTAACATTTCAAAAGGCCGTAATATTGAATGTTTGATATGTAAAATCTGGTACCACTGTATTGACTTTGAAAAAAAGTGATGATTTTTGGAAATATTGAACAAATGATTATTCAATGATTTAAAATGTATTTCAGATGCAAAAAGAAACTTATAATTATTTGCTTATATTGGCAATTAGCGGCGAGAAATATTAAACTAACCTAGGACAGAAAGAGGAGAGACAGAATTGAAGATCGCGACAACAGTTTTTTCAAACCTTTTGTCACATGGTGGATAGATCCAGACAGGGCGCTGGCAGTTATAAGGGGAAAGGAGGTGAAGAAGCTAAGGGCCATTCATTCTAAGTGTAATATTTGGTTGAACTAGTTTTTAGGGGTCTTCCATTAACCGACACAGAAGGTATCGGAGAATGTCCCACATAGTTGACACACGATAATTTCTTTTCGTGTTTCGTCATCTATGGGACGGGGTTTTTGGGGGGCCAAATGGAACCGGAAAATGCCTGTTCTAAACAATATAATCTAATGAATATGGCATGAATAATGTAATCATATTTGTGTATCATAAGTTTTTTTTTTGTTACAGGGCACTAAAAAAGGCATCTTTTTTTGTAGAGTTAAGGATGTTGAGTAATTCTCGCTGAAAGTGGACCACTATTTACACAAGGTGCTCAAAAATCAAAAGCAATGTACTTTTCCAATAGCCCCCACCAAGTTATGAATGAAACCATGTTTGGTTGGTTAAATTTGTCCTCACCTCGGCGCCACAAAGCTGAAACATTTTTTTAAATTGGTAATTTTTGGACTTAGGCGCGTCTACAAAATTGCTAATTACTTTGCAAAACTTCAACGAACCCTTGATGTTTAGGGGTGTTTTGAAAAGGAAATGAACAGAGCTTTCGAATGCACTTGTCAGAAAAATACCGTTCCATACATTTTTTAGCCACAAAACACCAATGAATTTTTAAAAGTCATTTTTGAAGGCCGGCGCCCCGCTTTATCGAAAAACGGACAAATCCATTCGAAAGCTGAGACGATTTCACATAAAGGACCAATAAATCTAAGGTGTATGTTCCTCCTATCTTTTTTAATCTAATTTTGATTCTGCGAGCGCAGCGCTCCGTTCGAATTTCGGGCGCCCAAAATGTTGAAATTTACTTGCCCCATTTTAAGGTTTTGTCAAAAAATATAGGTGCTCACTTTTTAAATGATAGTTTATTGTCCAGGGATCAAAATGCACTTTCGATAATTGACCAATATTTATGTTTTTGGGTTCTTCTAAGCAATTTAATGTCGAAAAATTGTTTTTTTTACTTTTTTTTTGTAAAATGCTCACTTACAATTGGGTGGACTTTTTTTCAGTAGAACCTAATGAATGTAGCATGTAGGAAATTTCACCACGAACATTTTTCTCCAAAAGAAAACGTAATTTCAATACTACAGTGCCAAGATATTTAAGTTTTAGTGAGAAAAAAAGTGCCAATTTTACAAATTTCTCAGAAGTTGAAAAAACACTCTCCATTAAAAAATCCGTGAGTAAAATATCAATTAAAGGTGAGCGAAAGATGAAATATGACCGAATTCACTAGCGATTAAAATTACAGCATATTACCGCAAATAACTTTTGGGCGTGGCTCCTAATTTAACTGTTTATCTGAAATTTGATTCCAGATCCAAAATCAGCGACCAAAATAACTAAAACATATGCCGCATGTAAATAATAGGCCGTGCTTGTTAATTCTAAGGAATTTGTGAAATTGGCACTTTTTTTCTCACTAAAACTTAAATATCTTGGCACTGGAGTATCGAAATTACGTTTTCTTTTGGAGAAAAATGTTCGTTGTGAAATTTCCTACATGCTACATTCATTAGGTTCTACTGAAAAAAAGTCCACCGAATTGTAAGTGAGCATTTTACAGAAAAAAAGGAAAAAAAATATAATTTTTCGACATTAAATTGCTTGGAAGAACCCAAAAACATAAATATTGGTCAATTATCGAAAGTGCATTTTGATCCCTGGACAATAAACTATCATTTAAAAAGTGAGCACCTATATTTTTTGACAAAACCTTAAAATGGGGCAAGTAAATTTCAACATTTTGGGCGCCCGAAATTCGAACGGAGCGCTGCGCTCGCAGAATCAAAATTAGATTAAAAAAGATAGGAGGAACATACACCTTAGATTTATTGGTCCTTTATGTGAAATCGTCTCAGCTTTCGAATGGATTTGTCCGTTTTTCGATAAAGCGAGGCGCCGGCCTTCAAAAATGACTTTTAAAAATTCATTGGTGTTTTGTGGCTAAAAAATGTATGGAACGGTATTTTTCTGACAAGTGCATTCGAAAGCTCTGTTCATTTCCTTTTCAAAACACCCCTAAACATCAAGGGTTCGTTGAAGTTTTGCAAAGTAATTAGCAATTTTGTAGACGCGCCTAAGTCCAAAAATTACCAATTTAAAAAAATGTTTCAGCTTTGTGGCGCCGAGGTGAGGACAAATTTAACCAACCAAACATGGTTTAATTCATAACTTGGTGGGGGCTATTGGAAAAGTATATTGCTTTTGATTTTTGAGCACCTTGTGTAAATAGTGGTCCACTTTCAGCGAGAATTACTCTGTTGCAAAATCTGATCAAAAATCATATTTATATGTAAAATCAAAATTGAAAGTGTCTTACCAATTTTTGCCTTCCTCACTGAGGAAAAGCTTTAAAATGAACCGAAAACTAAAAACGAGAACATTTTTAGAAACAGTTGGCTTAATTTGAAATGTTAAAAAGCGAAACTCAATAAAAATGATTTCGATTTTTTTTATAATCAGGAATAACTTTTTGAAAGGGATTAAAAAATGTTATATTTTTTAGTGCAAAGGGCAGAAAATTGCGAAGACATCTCGAGTTGATAAATTAATGCTGATTAGGTGACACTGAGAATAACTCCCTTGTCACAATATTTAAACTTTAGGAGACTGTATCTCAGCAACCAGCAGTCCCATCAAAAAGTCAAAAAGGAAAATTTTAGGAAATTTTCTTTCCAAAAATATTTTGCGATTATCATGGGACTAGCTTAAACGATTTTGTCCGTTTTGGTCTCATCCGTTTTGGGGTCCGAAAAGTCACTATTGGTGTGTGTGCGTCGCGCGTTATTATCGCATCTCTGTGCGGCTCCGCGAAAGTGCCCTCAGAATCGCAGAAGTACCGTTCCGACGTGGCCGAAAGTGTGATCAATCAACGCCGAAGTGCGTCGCGAACCGGCATCGTGTGTTAGAATTGACCCGCAATCGACGGCTGGGCAATAAAAGTGAAATTATTTTTTGCCATCCATCGTCGTCGTCGCGGGCAGGCAGAACAAAGCAAGAAGTGTGGTGTACCAACAAGACCTGTGGCAGTGCTGTTGTGTCGTTTGCGTATACGCACACTAATCGAAACCGCGCGCGGTGTGCCGAGAGTGCGAATTTTGGAAAAAAGAAAACAGGCAAAAAGTTTTGAACTTTTTTGCAAAAAATAAAAATTGTATTATTGTGAAATTGGTGTGCAGTAAAGTGAAGCGCATAAACACACGAACGCAGGACGTCCTCTTCCGGACATGAAGACCGTTAGGCTTCGAGATAAAAGCCCCGTTACGGTAGCGTGAGAAAACCGGGGCTAGGTCTCGGTAGCCCCTAGGTGGTTCTCCACCCCGAGACTAGGTAGCGCAGCCCTGATAAGGCTGCCTACCGAAAAAGAGGATCGCGAATGGCAAGAAGGCTTGAAATCCGGAACAAACGGCAGAAGCCCATAGAAAAGCAGACCACCGATTGGCGACTCGGCTCCTGGAACTGCAGGTCTTTGAATTTCTTGGGTTTCGAATTCGCCTTAGCGAAGGAGTTGCAACCTCGCAACTTCGATGTTGTGGCACTGCAGGAGGTGTGCTTAGAGGAGGAGCAGGTGCTAAACTGGCCAGGTTGGCAGACCGATTCCCGGTTTTTTCTGAGCGGCGGCAAGGACAAGAAGCTGGGTACCGGCTTTATCGTGCGGGGCAAGATGCAGGATCGCGTGTTCGGCTTCACGGCGTTCAGCGAGCGGATGTGTAAGTTGAGGATAAGAGGCCGTTTCTTCAACTACAGCATCATCAACGTGCACTGCCCCCACGAAGAAAAGACCGATGATGAGAAGGAAGCATTCTACGCGACGCTGGAGGATGTGTACGACGGCTGTCCGCGGCAGGATGTTAAAATCATCATTGGGGATTTGAACGCTCGGTTCGGAAGGGAGGAAATGTTTCGACCGACAATAGGTTCAGAAAGCCTACACGCGGTCACGAACGACAACGGCCAACGCTGCATCGACTTTGCAGCCTCCCGTGGAATGGTGGTCAGGAGCACCTATTTTCCTCGAAAGGACATCCACAAAGCCACCTGGACATCACCTGACCAACGGACGAAAACGCAAATCGACCACGTCCTGATCGACGGCCGATTCTTCTCGGACGTAACGCACGTGCGCACCTTTCGCGGTGCGAATATTGACTCGGACCACTACCTAGTTGGAGTTGACATGCGCTCAAAGCTGTCGACGGTGTTTAACCAACGCCGAAGCCGGCGGGCCCCTCCGTTCAACACCGCGTGTCTCCAGAACGGGGAAGTGGCCCACAGTTACGCGCAGCAGCTGGAAGCGAATCTGCCAGGTGAGGAGGAACTTGGCGCAGCCTCGCTCGAAGATGGTTGGAGCCGTATTCGCTCAGCCATCGGCAGTGCAGCGGAAGCCACACTGGGTAGTGCGATCCGAGTCAGCCGAAACGATTGGTACGACGACGAGTGCCAACGGATTACCGCCGAGAAGAAGGCAGCTTACGACAGGAAGCTGCACAAGGCGACGAGAGGGAACGTGGAACGATACAGGCAGGCTCGGAATCGGCAGGTCGCGGTCTTCAAGCTTAAGAAGCGCCAGCAAGAAGACCGAGATTGCGCGGAAATGGAGCAGCTATTCCGAGCTAACGAAACGCGGAAGTTTTACGAGAAGGTGAACCGGTCCCGCAAAGGCTTCGTGCCGCGAGCCGACGTGTGCAGGGACAACGGTGGAAACCTGATCGTAAACAAGAGCGAGGTGTTGGAAAGGTGGAAGCAGTACTTCAACGAGCACCTCAACGGCGATGAAGCGGACGGAGACGGCGTTGGAGTCAACCTTGGAGCGCCCGCAGCTGATGAACAGTTCCCGGCACCTGATCTAGAGACGGTGAAGAGGGAGATCAGGAAGCTGAAGAACAACAGAGCTGCCGGCAAGGATCGGTTACCCGGTGAGCTCTTCAAATATGGAGGAGAGAAACTGGCGAGGGCGCTTCACTGCGTGATCTCCAAGATCTGGGAGGAGGAGAAGCTACCGGAGGAATGGATGGATGGTGTCGTGTGCCCGATCTACAAAAAGGGCGATAAGCTGGACTGCGGCAACTACCGCGGCATCACGCTTATTAACGCGGCCTACAAAATCCTCTCCCAGATCCTCTGCCGTCAGCTGTCACCCCATGCAAGGAGGTTCGTGGGGCCCTACCAAGCGGGCTTCACTGGCGCGCGCGCCACCACGGACCAAATATTTTGTCTCCGACAGATCCTCGAGAAATGTCGTGAGTACAACGTGCCCACACATCACATCTTCATCGACTTCAAGGCGGCCTATGATACAGTCGACCGCGAGCAGCTATGGCAGATCATGCACGAGAACGGATTTCCGGATAAACTGACTCGGCTGATCAAGGCTACCTTGGATGGTGTGATGTGTCACGTGCGTGTTTCGGGGGATTTAGCGGAACCCTTTGGATCACGCCGAGGGCTGCGGCAAGGTGATGGCTTATCCTGTGCGCTGTTCAACATCGTTCTTGAGGGCATCATTCGAAGAGCGGGCATTGACACGAGTGGCACGATTATGAACAAGTCCTACCAGTTGCTTGCTTTTGCCGATGACATCGACATTGTGGCAAGAAACTTGGAGACGGTGAAAGATATCTACACCCGACTGAAGGTACAAGCAAGGCGTGTAGGACTTGGCATGAATACGACGAAGACGAAGTACATGAGAGGAAGGGGTTCGAAGGATGTCGGCCCCCCAAGCCTCACCCCTCTAACTGTGGATGGTGATGAGTTGGAGGAGGTGAGCGAGTTCGTGTACTTGGGATCGCTGGTAACCGCCGACAACGACACCAGCAAAGAGATCCGGACTCGTATTTTTGCTGGGAATCGTGCCTACTTCGGATTACGGAAGACCCTCACATCGGATCGAGTGCAACGCCGCACGAAGCTGACGATGTACAAAACACTGATTCGACCGGTAGTCCTCTATGGCCACGAGACCTGGACGATGCGGCAGGAGGACGAACGTGCCCTTGGAGTTTTCGAACGGAAGGTGCTACGAACGATCTACGGTGGAGTGCAGGTGTCTGACGGAGTGTGGCGAAGACGCATGAACCACGAACTGCACGCGTTTCTTGAAGAACCGACCATCGCCACCCAGGCGAAGATCGGGAGGCTCAGGTGGGCCGGCCATGTCGCCCGAATGGACGAGAGCCAGCCTGTCAGACTGCTTTTTGACCGCGCCGAACCAGCTGGCGGTACAGGCAGGAGAGCAGGGAAACCGCGCGCACGGTGGGGAGATCAAGTGAATGGTGATATCCGGAAGATCTGTAACCTGGGAAATTGGAGAGTAGCAGCCCAAGACCGAGAAAGATGGAAGCGTCTTCTTGCTACAGCACGCGTACCTGGTGCGCTATGCTGATTGGTATGGTATGGTATGAAAAGTCACTATCTATAAATTATGATGTTAAGTAACATTCTTCAAAATTTAAGCTAAAGAAATGATTGCACATTTCTGAATTCGTAAACATTGAAATGTTACCAAAATCATTAACATTTTTCTCCACTAATTTTCAAAATCGACAACATTGCTGTTCAAAATAAAAAAAATGTTGACGATTTTGAAAACATTTCAATTTCTCAGATATTTTGATGAAAATGATGCCCGGAACAATCATGCGACTCATCGTAGGATGCGTAATCGAAAAAAAATCAACAGGTCCAAACAAGTTTTCTGAGAGCCCTATCAAATGTATTGAGTTTATGAAGTTAAATTTAGAGACCAAATTCAATTTTAAGGATGGACACAGTTATTGAAAAAATAAATATTTTAATGTGAGCAAGGCACAATTCACCTTAAAGTAAATAAAGTAGCGTTTTTTTTTCAACATCACACACATTACACAGAAAAAAAATCAATTCTCGAAACCGTGAAGTCAGTTCACGATTATGAGAACCACGGAGGAATATATTCACGTTTATGGTGCAAATGCACCATACTCATGAATAAATTCCTTCGTGGATCTCACATTCGTGAACTTAATTCACGATTACGGGAATTGATTTTTTTCTGTGTACATCGCATTACTCTAGTGCAAAACATGTTTTTTTTAGATAAAACAAGCTCTTCCCGGCAAACTTCGTCCTGCCCTTTTTAGGTTTCCTGACGTTTCTTGCTTGTTTGGTAATTCAGCCTCCTGTGATCAAAATTTGATTTTACGCAACTTTTCCCATACAAACTGCAGATCTTCCGGAATTGGTTCCAGAGTGGCCAAAGTTGTAACTCTTTAGCGTAAGAACCTTCCTTGGGCTTATACGAACCCAATGCAGCAAAGAGCGCTCCGATCCGACTTTCCATTATCAACTGATGCGCGTTCGAACAAAACCGTCGAAATTTTTTATATATATAGACAATCGAAAATAAAAAATATATAATTCAACTTAAACAAAAAATAGATTTTTTCCGTGCATCTATTTTTTTGCTGAAAAGTCTGTTTGATTTGGCTGCAAAATTGCATGGAAAAGTAAAAATAGCAAATTTTTTTTGTTTCACATATGAAATGCATGGACAAAGTTTTATTAGAATATAAAAAAAAAATACTTGCAAAAACGTAAACAACTACTCTTCTTCCAAATCGCTCTTAAAATACACCTAACTCAAATTCAAACTCTTCACAAGCGCCATTCATCACAAACAAAAAGCATCATAAATTGCAAACAAATTGCAATTTCCACCTCAAACTCCGTCTTGCATCCTCTCTCCAAAAAATTACGCAACATTTGCACTATCCCACGGCACTCATCGCGTCATACCGTGCCGGACGATCATCTCCGTTGTTGAAGATGTCCAAGTTACGAAATCGCACACGCAATTGCTGTGCCAAACAAATGTGTCTGTGTGTGTTGTGACTCATCTCTTCATCTTCTTGCACCAGCACCTCACGCTGCGGCCTAAGCCGACAGGCTCGTTGACCTTGCATCTTCAAAGCCAACTCTGCATGAACAACTGATCGCCGATTACGATCGGCAGTGGCACGCCGTGATCACGGCGAGCTGAAATTAGCGAATCATGATCGGCTCGAGCTAATAATGTTGTATACGGCACAATAACAAAGGCCTCATCGATTACATCTTTCGCCACCTTTTTTTCGTGCCGCGAGATTTTTGTGGACTTCATCCAGCTGCTTGCCAATTTCAGAGCCCGCGAAGTCGTCCGAAGAAGGTTAACGGGAAAGACTCCCAGCGACGACGACTTGGCGAAACTTTCGCTTTCGCAGCGTTCACTTTCGTTGAACTTGGCCACAGGGCTAGACGCGACCATCTGGCTTGGTCTTGACTGCCCCTTTTCTTCTGCCTCTTCTACTGCCCAGAGAGTTCACGAAGGCACGAAGAGATGAAAATGATGAAGATAGACCCCAACCGTGGGGTGCCCAACGAGACACGACAAGGCAAACCAACGAACGGTTCTTGACCACCTTCCCCCTCCCTTCATTATTGGCCGATCGTAGCTAGTTTTGCGGAAGGTCGTGACTCAATCGCAGTTGAGCAATACTTTCGTTACGGTGCTTTCGTTGGGTGCGATACTTTCTCGTTGATTAAACAGCCAGATGATTAACGTCTCAAATTTAAACTAACTCTCTCCATTTTCATCTATACTGAAGAAGACCCCTTGCTTAATAAAGTGCAAGTTCAACGTTCGTATGCGCGCTAATCTGCACCGATTTTCGAGGAAGCTCGCCTCACTCACTCGCGATGTGTTAATTACTCGCAAGTGAGTTTTTATTTTTATCTTCTTCGGGAGTGCTTAACCTCGTGTGTGAGCGCAATGACGAATATAGGGGGAGAGGGGGTAATATGCACCCCCTAAGGGAAAACTGTGATTTCTCAACCATTACAACATTACTGTGGAAGAATTTTGTTCGATGTTCTAAAACAACCATTATTCTTCGTCATCTATGTGAAAAAAGTCTTGAAAAACCTCAAAATTGTTCGAAAATATCAAATTTTTAGAAATTTTTTGATTCATTTCAAACAACCATGCGGGGCATTATGCACCGCAACATTGGGGCAAAATACACTACAACAACGGGGCAAAATGCACCACAACATGGGGCAAAATGCACCGGGTAAAAGCAGTTTTCACTAGTCACCACTAGATGACACCGCTGTTTTTACAAAGGAGCTTCACAGCGGTGCATTTTGCCCCGGCCACGCTTTTTGCAGAAAATTAAATTAAAAATGCATTTTTTGATGTTTTTGGACTCATCTATCTACAGAATAGTGAAGATTATGGCAAAAATTATATACCTCAACACTTACAATAACAATAAATGCTTTTTATATTGTCCAAAAATCATAATGAAAGTTCAATGAAAATTAGATGAAAACACAGCATTTTAAAGTTTTGCAAATAACTTAAGCTGTTTTTATGCTACGATGCTCAATTTTTTCCAGCATGGTTTACAATGTTAAGCTTCCAATTTCTATGATTTTTTCCCCGGAAAATTCTTCCAAATACCGAGAAAAGCAGGGGGTGCATTTTGCCCCGGGGGTGCATATTACCCCCTCTCCCCCTATGTGTGGAAGTGTGTGGATGTACGCACGAGCAACAATCACAACAATAAATTATAATTATTATGCATGCGCAGGCAGGCAGACGGTATACGAAGTGAGGGCGTGAACGCGTGCGACTACATTTGCATTACAGAGGCGTACGAGTACACACGAGCGCGAGTGTGTCTAATTTGGACTTGATTTTTGTGTATGTAAAGCACATACCAAGCGGGGTTAGGGAGGGTCGAAAAATAAGAATTAGACAAAACTAAATTTTGGTAAATTTAATTTTATCAATTCTTTCAAAATTAAACTAAATTTGAGAGTAAAATTGCTTAGTTTTGATTTGAGACAAGTAACAAGTATTTAATCAAATTCGTGTTTTTAACACCTAAACTCCCAAGCTCGAGAAAAAGGGGTACTTTTGATAAAAATTCCCCCTTTTTCTAGAGCTTCGGAGTTCAGGTACTAATAGACAAGGGTCCTGATTGCTCCAAAAAGACTCAGTCACTCGCGAGCACAAATCTAAAGCGACGAAAAAATGCTCTGATGTATTCCTACCGTTTGTCACTTCCAAACCAATCGCTACCGAACACTCTCTTTTTGCTCTCTCTCTCTCATTCCAATCGGGTAGTACAGCGAATGGTTCAGAGAGACCGATTTCGTTAAGTCGCTCAAAGTTGACTGAGAATAGTTTGCGATCGGCTTTGCTTTGATCATTTAAGAAATTGCTTTAAAACAATGATATAAATAATATTTTGCAGTTTTGTTGTTTACACAACATCAAAGACACATTTGGCAGCAATTTCCACCATACCAAATTCTATTTGACGGCAAACTGTGGTAGTGCAGGCCAAATGAGCACCACGCTAGTATTTTTTTGGCTCTCTCCTCTCTGAGCATATTCGTTTGTGACTCAAGTTGACGGACGGAGTATGAAAAGAAATTCACGAAGTATTTGTTTCGCTGAGTGAAGCGATTGAGCAAGCCGCTGGCCGCCAGCCTGTTGTGTTCGCTCGCGAATGGTTGCGCGCTCCGGTCGGCAAAGATTGGTTCGGTGATGAGTGAGTGATTTCTGATCTTTGAACTGAAAATCAGGACCCTTGCTAATAGAATTTAACAGTTCATTTTCAAATCAAAGATTCGGAGAACCTTCAAATAATATAAATTCATAATCCTTTACAGCTGTGAGTTTAGCCATTCTTAGAGGAGAATAAGGATGCAAAAAAATCCAATGTCTTTATCCAATTAAAAATATATATCTCACGCTTTCTTAAACATTACTTATCGAGAAATTAGAAAGAGAGATGTGAGCCGATAACATAGAGTGACACTTTTTAAGCTGTTATGGAATTTTTTTACAGAAGCTTGACGAAATGATGCACTTTTAATGTCTCGATATGTTTACCAATAAACCAAAATCATTTTGTTATACATTCGGTTTTAGTTGATGAGTAAAACAGCAATTTGGTTTTTCCCTAAAATGTCTTCTTTGAAAATGTCTTATGGATTGGCAAAAAATAAAAATAAAATCATATGTTCGTTTCTCAATATTGTATTACATCATTTGTGCCACCATCTTGTATTTTAGAGTAGTTATGGGATCATATTTAAGCTCATCAATAAAAAAAGTCAACAAATTAATGCAAAAATTTCTTTTGTATTTTTTTATTTTATTGAAACTTTGATAACTTTGTTTTATGATCAAAAAGTCCATTTTTCGCACAAAATAATCCTAACCCTAATATTTTAAATACCTGATACACATTTTGTTGACCGTATCAAATGTTAAGGTCAATAGAAAATATTTTTTTTAAGATATGAAAAGTTCTCAGCAACCATTCACTGGCCAAATGTTGAATGTCTTTCAAGCAAAATTGCAGGAAATTGTCTGATTTCTCGAAAAAAAAAAATCAGGGATGCCCGAGCAGACGGAAATAACTTGGGAATAACATTTTTTGATGTTTGAAAATACTAGGCCAATACTATTTTATGTTTTTTTTTTTTATAACAAGATTTGTTATTCGTCGTTATGAATTTTTTGTTATCGGATTGTTATTGTAATGACAGACTAATAACATTTTTAGTTATTCTTCGAACAAATCTTTGTTTTTCTTTTTTGTTATTTTAACAACTAATCCGATCATCCCAATAACAATTGGAGGTATTCTTCCATAACAAAAAATGTTATTCACAAGTTGTTTTGGCTTTCAACCAATATCAGACTAATAACAAATTTTGTTATGATAACAAAACCTGTCATTAAACTCTTATGCAAAAATGCATTTTTCAAGAATATTCCATAAGACTTTCTGTTATCTCAACAGTATTTGTTATTGAAATGGCATGAATTTTGTTATTACCGTCTGCCCGGGTGGTAAAGCTCGATCATGATTATTGATCATTATACAGATGAAAAAACACCTTTTTAATAAAAAAAAATGGATTTTAACTAGCTTTAACTTGAAAACGGTGCACGATAACGAAATTTATGTACAGTAGGTACTTTATGATTGCAAATTTTAAATCTAAAATTTAAATTAAAAAATGATTTTACACCATGGTCTCTAAAAACATATGATTAATTTAAAAAAAAAACTGCAAAATTAATTTTGACTAATTTATGCCATAGCTCAAAAGATGCTATTTTTGTCATCTTAAACATATCCAAAAATACGATTTTACAAAAATGGTTGTTTTGTGAAATTCAATATTTATTTTTTTTAGTTTAAACAATCAAAACATGAAGAATTGTTATTTTCATCACAGTCTCTCCGAAGTCTTGTTTTTATTTATCTATTTAATTCAAAAATCAAGCTCTCCATCGTTGACCCGCGAATTCTGGTTCTGCAACCTAACAAATTTAACATCAATTAACTTTGCGGAAAATAAAACATCCTAAAAGGCCACTGCAAATATTTTTGAAAGGCTGAGGGGAGGGGAGAGGGGGGTTGGCAAAAAATAAAAATTGGAATAACAAGCCATATTTCAACATTTAAATGAAAAAGTGGTTTAAAATGCATTTTACAATACAATACATGTAGTTCTAAAATTCTAAGCTGAAACATTTTTATTTCGGTACTGCACATGGAAATTTTTCAAAAATTCGAAAGAATTTTTAATAAACCAAACATGCCAAAAATTATTCTAAACACAGGGGAATGCATTTAAATTCATTTCAGCTGATTGCAAAATTTCCATTGAAATTTTGAAAAATATTTTGTTTGTCACCAGATTTTTCAGGCCGATTTTGAAAGGGGGTGTGACAAAAACTTTTAAAAATATTTGTTCCAGCCTAAAGCATTTTCTTTTAAAATGCTGGTCAGTATGAGTTTATGATAATACTATAAATACTATGAATGAAGAAAATCGGGTATGAACTTTTCAATTGCTCTTATATATATATTTTTTTTTGTGAAAAAAGAAACATTTTTTTTAGCTTGATCAGAGAAGGTTATCCGCCGTAAAGGGATGTTTTTAGTAATTCCGTTATGAAACTTCTTAGTAATTTCTTACTTATCCTGTCATTCTCAACTCTTCATAACCAAAAATAACATTAATAATCAGAACTTTTCATCATCTTTTTGTCTCATGAAATCTTAGGCTCGTATTCAAGACAAGGTCTCTTTCAAATTTCACGGTTTTTTTTTTTTCAAAAGTATGCATTTGACACAGCTAGTTTAGAACCACCCTATATGCATTTGTATCCAGATGGGCATCTCAACACTTCAGGAGGTAGTCCAATTTTGGAAGCGCGGAACGTGCGGAGGGTATCTTTGCCGTCATCGTCCCGGTCCCAAACTTCAACTCCGACTCTAACTCTGCCGCCTCAGCAAACCCCAACGTAATAAATCTTCGCGACTTCTTCACGTGTCTGTACGCGGATATGTACGTGCGCCGTGTACATTACAGTACACTCACATGCGGTGTACTACTCCCTCTTCCCCTCCACCTTCTGAACACTGACCACGCGAAGTTCGCCACCATGACCGTGAGGAGTCGCCGGGTGAAATTGAAAATCGTAATTAGCATGATTGTCGTGTTTGATTTATATTTCAACCCGGCACCCGCGGACGATAGATACACCTTTTGGTTTCGTTTGCGTTTTCTTACCTGGTCCGTGTTGGCGGTCAATGCCCTCCACACCGCCGTGGACCCTTTCAACGGTCAACCCGTGCCGGCGATTCTTGGAAAATCGCGTGGTGGCAGCACGTGGACCACGACCGACCAGCAAAAGGCAATAAAACAAATTCGCACTTTCTCCAATCGCTTTGCCGTTGCGTGTTTTGCAAAATATTTGTCCCAGAGTTATGGGTTACGACGGTCAAACCCCATAATTAAGGTGAGGACGGTTTCGAATGGGACGGAAATGCAAATTGTGATGCTGACTCTATTATTGACTCAACAGTTGTGGCATTAAGTTATCACTGGCCGTTGCCATCGTGCTCTGCTGGCACACGAACATTTTGGACTAATTCAACAATACAAAAATATGAAATAACTAAAATTCTAAAATTCTAAAATACTAAAATACTAAAACACTAAAATACTAAAATACTAAAATACTAAAATACTAAAATACTAAAATACTAAAATACTAAAATACTAAAATACTAAAATACTAAAATACTAAAATACTAAAATACTAAAATACTAAAATACTAAAATACTAAAATACTAAAATACTAAAATACTAAAATACTAAAATACTAAAATACTAAAATACTAAAATACTAAAAAACTAAAATACTAAAATACTAAAATACTAAAATACTAAAACACTAAAATACTAAAATACTAAAATACTAAAATACTAAAATACTAAAATACTAAAATACTAAAATACTAAAATACTAAAATACTAAAATACTAAAATACTAAAATACTAAAATACTAAAATACTAAAATACTAAAATACTAAAATACTAAAATACTAAAATACTAAAATACTAAAATACTAAAATACTAAAAAACTAAAATACTAAAATACTAAAATACTAAAATACTAAAATACTAAAATACTAAAATACTAAAATACTAAAATACTAAAATACTAAAATACTAAAATACTAAAATACTAAAATACTAAAATACTAAAATACTAAAATACTAAAATACTAAAATACTAAAATACTAAAATACTAAAATACTAAAATACTAAAATACTAAAATACTAAAATACTAAAATACTAAAATACTAAAATACTAAAATACTAAAATACTAAAATACTAAAATACTAAAATACTAAAATACTAAAATACTAAAATACTAAAATACTAAAATACTAAAATACTAAAATACTAAAATACTAAAATACTAAAATACTAAAATACTAAAATACTAAAATACTAAAATACTAAAATACTAAAATACTAAAATACTAAAATACTAAAATACTAAAATACTAAAATACTAAAATACTAAAATACTAAAATACTAAAATACTAAAATACTAAAATACTAAAATACTAAAATACTAAAATACTAAAATACTAAATACTAAAATACTAAAATACTAAAATACTAAAATACTAAAATACTAAAATACTAAAATACTAAAATACTAAAATACTAAAATACTAAAATACAAAATACTAAAATACTAAAATACTAAAATACTAAAATACTAAAATACTAAAATACTAAAATACTAAAATACTAAAATACTAAAATACTAAAATACTAAAATACTAAAATACAAAATACTAAAATACTAAAATACTAAAATACTAAAATACTAAAATACTAAAATACTAAAATACTAAAATACTAAAATACTAAAATACTAAAATACTAAAATACTAAAATACTAAAATACTAAAATACTAAAATACAAAAATACTAAAATACTAAAATACTAAAATACTAAAATACTAAAATACTAAAATACTAAAATACTAAAATACTAAAATACTAAAATACTAAAATACTAAAATACTAAAATACTAAAATACTAAAATACTAAAATACTAAAATACTAAAATACTAAAATACTAAAATACTAAAATACTAAAATACTAAAATACTAAAATACTAAAATACTAAAATACTAAAATACTAAAATACTAAAATACTAAAATACTAAAATACTAAAATACTAAAATACTAAAATACTAAAATACTAAAATACTAAAATACTAAAATACTAAAATACTCAAATACTAAAATACTAAAATACTAAAATACTAAAATACTAAAATACTAAAATACTAAAATACTAAAATACTAAAATACTAAAATACTAAAATACTAAAATACTAAAATACTAAAATACAAAACCACAAAAAAACTAAAATACAAAACCACAAAAAAAATATTAATGAAACCAACTCCTGGGACCCACATATCAAACCTCTCCCCCCGCAGGGTTGACCCAATAAAAAAGTTAGCACTTCCTCATCACCGCGGAGGTGGCTTTTGACGGTGATCGCATAAATGGGCCAGCCTAGTTTCAGCAAATCCAATTACCAACCTCACCGCACAAGATCGTTTGAAGCCCTCAAGCGCTCTTGTCAACTGGCGCTACAGTTTAAGGTCAGCCTAATGACATCTCCGCCACAGTTATAGAATTTTGTATGGGGAATATTGGCGAAATGAAACTTTCTTTGTTTCGCATCGCAAGCCTCAGCTCTGAGGGTGACAGCTTTTGTGTGGGTTTAACTTGGAGCAGACAGCTTTCGGTTTAGTTTTTATTTCTCGAGCTTGGGCTTTCATCTTGAGTTTAACAATCCACCAGTAGAAACTGGTAAAGAACGCGTCAAAATCAGACCGTTCACTGTGAGGGACGTTTTTAAAATCTAGATCGTTCGGAGAGGAAAATTAAATACAGAGCAGTTCGATTCTTTATTAACGGTTAAATTCTTGGAACAAAACTGACAACTTCCCACATGGATTCAAAACTGGTCGAAGAAATTGATGATTCAGTTTAATTTATAAAGTGGGTGTTACGATTAAAGCTTGCTGTTCTGGATTAACTTTGACGTCGTTCGACTCAAATGAGGCTGTCTCGCCAACTCTGTCGATTCTTGTTTAACGGTAAACTAAACTAGACTGGCATACTTTAAACAGACTATATAGCAGAAGTGATTCATCATTATTACATCAATCATCAAACAATTGGCTCTGTTTTATGGAATGTCTAAAATCCCCTGATAACTAAAAAAACATAACATTATTGAACCACAACCACAAAGTCAAGTAATAACCCTAGTAACAAAAAGTTTCAAAAGAGCTCTTCAAGATAGTTAAGCAATTCTCTGCGAAATCGGTCTTTTTTTTTATTTTTGTATCCGAATTAAACTTTTTTGGTGCCTTCGGTATGCCCAAAGAAGCCATTTTGCATCATTATTTTGTCCATATAATTTTTTAATACAAATTTGGCAGCTGTCCAATATAAAAATGATTTATAAAAATTCATAAATCTGTATCTTTTGAAGGATTTTTTTGATCGATTCAATAATTACAAATGATTACGCCCTTTGAAATAACAGTCCTGATTAAAAAAATTAAAGTGTTTTGAAAAGATCGGGAAATTTCACGAATGTTTCATATTTTAACATTGAAAATCAGACCATTTCTCAGCTCTTCAGAAAAATATTTTTCAAAAGTGGGCACTGATTTAAAAAAAAATTATAACTGCAAATATTTTCAAAAATTTACCTAAAAATGGATATATTTTGAAAACGGTACACTCTCTCAAAATTTCACTACAGTTCTTTTCGATTTTACAGTTGCAAATTCGATTTTACAATTAAGGCCGTTGCAACTATTTTTCAAAGTTTATGTCGCCCCCCCCCTTCAAAATTGCTCTGAAAAATCAGGGGGCAAAAAAAATATTTTTCCAAAAAACTTCAAAATTTCCATGAAAATAGAAGTCTAATCAGCTGAAAACAAACTAAAATGCATTTTTCTGCATTGATAATCATATTTAGCATGTTTGGGCTTGTTTAAAAATGTTTTGAATTATTATGAAATTCCAATGTACAGCACCGCAAAAATTTTATTTTTCGCAAAAAATATTTTTTTCGTGAATACTTAGAAATATTGGAAACTAATGATGGCAAAACAACTGGACAGTTATATAATGCATTTTAAAACACTTTTTTCATTAAAATGTGGACTCCATGGCTCGTAATTTCAATTTTTATACTTTTTTATTTGTTTGGCCACCCCCCCCTTCGACTTTGGTCAGAGTCGAGGGACATAAACTTCAAAAAATATTTGCAACGGCCTAAGTTGAAAAATTGCTGCGACCAATACTTCGAAAATCAGTGTTGATTCAAAAATTCATAACTCGATCAAACATTTTTTGCCTATTCTGGAAACTTCTGAAAAGTTGGCATTTGATGTCCTCTAAAACATATAAAAAAAGTGTTTTTTTGCAAATCAAGTTTTAGTGACAAAAAGTTAAATTAAAATTCACCAAATCTTTTTTTACCGTGTATCATTTGTTTCAGTGTAGTCCTTATCCATAGCTACAACTTTGCCGAAAACACCAAATCGATCCAAAAATTCCTTCAAAAGATACAGATTTTTGAGTTTTCATTTATCATTTTTGTATGGGCAGCTGCCAAATTTGTATGGAAAATTATATGGACAAACTAATGATGCAAAATGGCTTCTTTGGGCGTACCGATGGCACCAAAAAAAGTTTCAGCTGGATTTAAAAATCAAAAAAAAAACGAATGTCCAAAATCTCAGAGAATAGCTCAATATTCAAAATTTCAATGTGAATAGAACTAATTTTAGAGACGATTGAAAATCATCCAGCTAAACGAAAAAAAACACCTTTATAATCGTGAGCAACTTGCATTCATTTGAGAATTAATTGCATGAACTCACGCACAAATTTGTTCATTTATTTCCAAATTGCAAGATTTTTATGATAACGGGATTAATATTGTTAAAAATACGTTGTATTTTTTTAAATCAAGGAAATGTTATATTCCAATTATTTTACATTGATAACTGATTTTTGTTCAAAATTGATTTCTTATTAGATTTGAAAAGCACCAAATAATGCTGTGAGTTCGGTTTTCAGTTCGTTTGATCAAAATGCGATTTTTCCTGGACAGGTAACATTCCTACGATTGACTAATGTTGCTATTGATTGGAAATTTTGGCAAAGACATTTAAAATACATTGCTTCAGGTGGGGCAAGTGCGCCATACTTCATAATGATCATCATAATGTATTGGAAAACAAGTACAGTCATGCCCCGGTTTTGCACGCCTCGATTTTGCACTGTCTCGGTTTTGATTCGTTCAGCTGCCTCGGTTAAGCACGGTTCAGTGCTTAACTGAAGCACAGAGCTTATTAGATTTTGTCTATATGGGAGACATTGGCTATAATCGTATGAAAAATCATGCAAACATCAAAAATTATATTGTTTTGGAATCGGGTGAAAATTTTCACAAAAATACGTATTTTTCCTGTATTTTGAAAATGCAATGTTTCTCTAAAAAAATAACTCTAATTATTGTTATTGCAATATGGGTATCAAATGATTGGAATTTTTGAAAACACTCACACTTTTCACAAAACTACGTATTTTCGAAAAAAATACTCAAAATTGCAGTTTTTACAATATGGGTATCAAACGATCGGGATTTTTTCATACATTTCGTATGTAATAACAACAATTTTTGAAAATACTCAAAATTTTCACAAAACTACTTTTTTTTGAAAAAATACTCAAAATTTCATTTTTTTACAATATGGGTATCCAACGATCGGGATTTTTTGTATGAAACATTTCGAATGTAATAACTATTTTTTTGGAAATACTCAATATCTCGAAAATACGTAGTTTTGTGAAAATATTGGATATTTTCACAAATTTATGCTATAACTTTCGAAATGTATGAACAAATCCCGATCATTTGATATTCATATTGTGAAAAACTGAAATTTTGAGTATTTTTTTCGAAAATACGTACTTTTGTGAAAATTTTGCGTATTTTCAAAAAATGTTGTTATTACATTCGAAATGTATGAAAAAATCCTGACCGTTTGATACCAGTATTTTAAAACCTGAAATTTTGAGTATTTTTTTCGAAAATAAGTAGTTTTATGAAAATTTTGAGTATTTTCAAAATATGTTGTTAATACATTCGAAATGTATAAAAAAATCCCGATCGTTCGATACCCATATTGTAAAAACTGAAATTTTGTGTATTTTTTTTCGAAAATACGTAGTGTTTGTGCAAGAAGTCATTTATGTACGTCCCATATGTGTTTACATCCCGCAAGACAATGTAGTTTAAGTTCTATTATAACTGCTCAATAAAAGTACTTTGCCTCTTCGCGCGCTGACCACCGTCCGAGACGGTTGGCTTAGCAGTCACCTCAAACGATTGTTTTATTCAATTAAGAAATTCTACGCGCCTGAATTACAACAACAGCAACACATCGTAGGGAATTCGAAGTCAGCCTCTAGCTGAACACGTAGTTTTGTGAAATTTTTTAGCCTTTTCAAAAAAAAAAAATTTAACATTCGAAATTTATGAAAAAAAAACTGATTATTTGATACCCATATTGCAAAAACAATATATTTTTGGTTTCTTTAGAGAAAAAAATGCATTTTCAAAATACAGAAAAACTACTTATTTTTGTGAAAATTTTCATGAAACTATAATTTTAATGGATAGCTGACATCATCCCGATTCCAAAATACTATAATTTTTTAATGTTTGCATGATTTTTCATACGATTATAGCCAATGTCTCCCATATAGCCATAATCCCATAAGCTCTGTGCCTCGGTTATGCACGCCTCGGTTTTGCATCCCCCATATGTGGTGCTAAACCGAGGCATGTCTGTACACAAATGTGATTTACTCCAACATTCCAAAAATTTAAAAAAGTCATCCTCACTTACACAAACCCTTTTCTTCTCCTTCGCAGAAGCTACCCCCATCGTCGCAGAGCCATCCACAGACGCCGCCAGCCGACAGAGCAAAGCCGTCTCCACACACTGCCCGCGGTCCTGTCCGCCGGGAACGACCCCGGCGGAGGCCGTCTGCGGCTCGGACGGCCTCATCTACGCCAACAGCTGCGAGATGAAGAAGAAAACGTGCACAAAAAATGCGCCCAACAGTGTAGTGGAAGACCGGGATGGGTGCGAGCGGGCCAAGGGTTCACAGTGTGGCCATCGGTGCCCCACGGACAAGGACTTGGTGTGCGGAACCGATGGGCGGACGTACCTTAACCGGTGCATGCTGCGGGTGCAGGCTTGCCGCGTTGGAACCGCTGCCGTTTCGTTAGCGCACGTTGGACCTTGCAGCAATGGATCCGTCATCCGCGAGAGCTGTCCGGTGGATTGCAACAGGCATTTAGCGCAGATTCCCGTGGGGAACCAACTTCTGACTAATTGGGTTTCCCCTTTTTTTGTAGTGCCCCCCAAGACGGTCCGGTTTGCGCCTCGGACGGCAACGTGTACAACTCGACCTGCCAGATGAAGCTGATCACCTGCGGCCAGGGAGTGGTCCGTACGAGCCGGAAGCACTGCCAAAGCACCCGCAACTGCCGTGAGTCCTGCTGGCGGGTGGCCCGTCCCACGTGCGGTTCCGACGGCCGGCTGTACGCCAGCGCCTGCAAGATGCGATCGTCCAACTGCGGCAAGCATGTGTTCGAGGTCCCGATCTCGTTCTGCATGTCCCAGGAACGTGCCGGTGGAAGCTCGCTGGCGGCGACCAACAAGATCGAAGACTGCCCGACGGAGTGTTCCCGCGAGGCCCAGCAGATGATCTGCGGCAGCGACGGTAACGTATACACCTCGATGTGCGAACTCAAGATGCTCAACTGTGGGTAAGTATTCAGCTAAGCTCAAGTCCCCGCGCAACAATTCCCCATAAAACGCTCCTTTAATTTACAGCCAGCGCAAAAAGATCCAGGTGGTGACGATCGACCGGTGCAAGCAGAAGATGAGCCGCTGCAAATCGATTCCGGCCTGCAAGCATCACAGCAAGAACGGCGGAAGCTCGTCGGCGTCGATCTTTGGACCCGTTGACCAGAAGGATCTGCTCTGCGGTACCGACTCGCGGACGTACAACAACGAGTGCGAGCTGGCGCGAGCGACGTGCTTGTAAGTTTGAAAATCATTCATTGGTTTTGGATTGAAATCCAGAATTAGCACATCACAACCCTCTCTTTCTTATCTAATTCAACCATAACGCAGCAAATTTTTCGAACGCATCCTTGAGATTGTCTTGCGTTGGTTGCCATCTAGCATCCTTCTTGTCATTTAATTTGCAGAGCGTCAAAAAAATTAAAATGCAATAAAACAAGCATTAAAGCGGCCAGGCTTACCGTGTAAATTTAACCACAAAGATGATTCGTTGAAATGATAAGTTTGAACACAAACAACAAACAACACATTTCTGAACCTTCTGGAGAGAAAAAATGTGAGGATCCTAACGTTCCATTTTGTGTTTTGCTCGTCTCCACCCTCTTTTTTCGATCAAAATATGACGTCATAAGGTATAAGGGTACACAGCAACCAAGGAAGTTGTTGTCTTCTTATTCCAAAACTGTTGAACTTACAGACCCACTCATGAAATAATTTAGATATAAAAAAATACAAATTTTGTTGCAAATTTTTTCGATCAATTTACTAGCTATCAAATGCAATAATGCTTTAAATTGTTCATCTGCAGGGTTCATCTGCTCTTTTCTGAAAAAAAAACAATTAAAATAATATTTATTTCAAAATAAAAACTAAGTCTCGGAGGTCACATCGCCTGTTACGATAAATTGCCAACTAATCAGAGATATGTATAAAAACGATTTTTTTTTTTCATGAGATATCTCAATTTCATTTTATTTTTCTTGCTTAGGCCGGTACAAATTTATATCAAAGATCAAACAAATTTTCGAATTTCATATTTTATTTCATTTGTCGGCTTTCATTTGAGTCTATTAGAAAGAACGGTGCTTCGCAAATAAAATTTATGCAGCCATAACTATGAAAAAACTTAAGCGAAAATAGTCGCAATATAATTTCGTGCTGGCGGAAATATTAAGAAATATATATTTTTTAATAATATTCGTGCCCAAGCAAAATCAAATGGCGTCGCAGGCGTTTTGATAGGCGATAAAACGTTCCATAGCTTTAAAATCAAAACATTTACAACATTTAAAAATTATGTTTACCATTTAAAAAAAATGATTCTTCGACTACGAAAACAGCACGATTCGAAATAAAAGATTGGGCCGAACATTGTACTTTAGGATGCTTAGCCGAAATTATCAGTACCATAAAAATTTTCGTAATTGAACTGACAATCTTTGTATTAACCAGAGCGTTTGGTACGGTATGTCCACGCATCCTTCCTCCCCTGTAGATTCTGTGAAATGTGATCCGTTCTCAGAATCCTCTCTGCGGTAAACACAACGCAGTAGGGCTGGCCGCTTTAGTTTTTGTAATACATTTTCGGGTGCTCTCGGATGTACTGCAATTATTTATAATGACAAGAAAAGTGCATGGGGCGTAATTTAATCACAAGACTTTCCAGCATGCTTTCATCGGAC
Organism: Culex pipiens pallens; assembly: GCF_016801865.2. NCBI lineage: Eukaryota > Metazoa > Arthropoda > Insecta > Diptera > Culicidae > Culex > Culex pipiens. The sequence continues at coordinate 32,069,775 of NC_068939.1, forward strand.
TGGCTGCGTTTGTGTTAGATTAGATTAGATTAGATTAGTGATTGAACTGGCAATTTTTGTACCCATCGTCATCGCGTTATCGTAGTTTTATTGAAAAAAGTTGATTTTTACCAAGGTTGTTAATCAATAAAATTATCGTCGATAATATTGTCGTCTACAATATCGACAATGGTTATCGTCATCGTCGAGACGATAACGATAATTGTATCGGCGATAATCTTATCGCCGATAAAGGACCATCACTCATTTTCAAATCATTCTAAAATGTACTAAATTCAACAAAATCGTGTTAAATTTTCATTACTTTCACCAAGAATATATTTTTTTTAATGTTGTAAGTTTCAAAGTATAAATAATCAAAATTGTTTACAAAATATAGTATTTTTTCGAAAGTACTCAAATTTTCATAATTTGCAATATGGGTATCAAACGAAGCTAAATTGTGTATGCCATTTCACTTTATTTGAGTTTTTTCATACTAAAATTTACACAAAATATCGTAGTTTTTGAAAAAAATAAAATTTTCAAAATTTGCACTATGGGTATCAAACGGAGAAAAAATTGGTATGCTTTTTCACTACATCAGAGTTTTTTTTTTTTTTTGAGAAATACTAACATTTTTACAAAATACCGTAGTTTTTCGATACTCATCAAATTTTCAAAATTTGCAATGTGGGTATCATACGAAGCAAAATTTTGCATGCAAGCTTTCAAATTTTATATGCTTCATAAAAAAATTTGCTTCGTTTGATACCCATACATATTGCAAATTATAAAGTTTTTAATATTTTCCAAAATTAGGATATTTTGTAAAAATTTTAGTGATTTACAAAAAAATTAAAATGCATTCAAAATTTTCGAAAAACGAAACGAAACAAAAAAATATCTAATAATCTGAAAATTCATATCAAATTTCGCTTCGTATTTTCGAAAAAATAAGGTATTTTGTGAAAATTTTAGTATTAAAAAAAATCTAACAAAGTGAAAAACCACACAAAATTTCGCTTCGTTTGATACCCATATCGCAAATTACTCAAATGAAGTTCTCAAACCTTTGAAAAAACTTTGTAGATTGTTATGTTACCAACATGACCAGAATGACAAAGAATATGGCTAGACTGTCGATGTACGATGCACATCATTTAGGGGAAATATACCCTTTCTAATCAAACACCTATCTTCGTCATATAGAGAGTTTGATGCTCGATTAAAGCTCCAAAAATACTATTTAGGCTATAAACATACCAGCAACAGCACCGCCTCAAGTAAGCACGCAAATTTATGCCATTCACTGGCCAAAAAGATCAAATTTAATGCACTTTTGATCATAATTTCTATTTTGCGAGACCATTTCTCATCATTTTGGTGGCACACACATCCACAAGATCAGAGGTTAACTGCTTAACGAAAGTCGCCATCAATATCATTTCACTTGCGCTAACGATTTCAAAGCGCTTAAGATATAAAATTGCTTCCAACTACCGGCAACATGTTCTTTTGCACATTAGTTAGTCACTCACTTGAAAAATAATCCCGAAACATGTAAATAATTAGCAAGCGCCATCAAAAAAACAAACGCGCTAAGTCTTCTTTTGAATACCCATTTCAATCGAAGGCCGAAGAAAACCGAGCGAAGAGCGAAGGCAAATAAAGAACAAAGGGTGGCCACCAACACAGCAAGTGAGCAAGTGCTGCCAGGAAACTTTCGCTATAAATGCTACTTTTCGTGAGTGTTCGCTTAAAATTTCATCAATTTTGGCAGCACTTAGCAGACCCAAAAGAGCGCTGGAAGAAAAAAAGAACTAAGCTGAAAATAGAAAAATGGGCGTGGCCCAATGCACTCGACTGATTAGAATGCATTTTTGAAATATTTTTTTTTAAATGCTTGAAAAAGAAATAGCATTACTTTTAATAAAAGTGAAAATAAACAGAAATGTTCACAAAAAGTTGCTCTACTCGTTGGTGTACTTGGTTTTAATACATTTCAAGGAACACTCAAGATTATCCAGCATCATTCAAACACGACCGGTTATTAGGCTTAAAAAGGGCATGTTTCCTCTAGACCATGGTGCAACAAGATTTTTGTTACCAAAATTCTAGTATATTGAAAACTACGGAAACCATCAATCTAATCTATCTAATAGGAGGAGAATCGGGAATAATAATCTGTACATTTTCTGTTGAATAATCTTTGCCTGCAGAAAAAAATAAACATCCTTTCAATTCCAGACGCGGCGTCCAGCTGGCCCACATCGGTGCCTGCACCGTCCTGAAGACCAAGGCCGACAGCAACGACTGCTCGTACTGCGCCCCCGAGGAGGAAACCCTGACCCCGATCTGCGGCTCCGACGGCAACACGTACCGATCGCGCTGCGAGCTGAAGCAGAAGACGTGCGGCCTCCGAGTGGTGCCCGTTTCGCTGAAGAACTGCGCCACGACGGCCCTGTGCGAGGCCAACTGCGACGCCCTGCCGACCGGCTATATCTGCGGCTCGGACAACAAGCTCTACCCCAACGAGTGCTACATGCGCAAGGAGAACTGCGGCAAGCACATGTTCGTGGTGCCGATCAAGCGCTGCCTGTCGGCGTTCACCTTCAAAGGCTGCTCCCGAATCTGCCCGCAGGAGTTCGAACCGGTGTGCGGAACCGACGGCAAGACCTACTCGAACGAGTGCTTCCTCAGCATCGAAAACTGCCGGTCACGATCGATCCAGAAGAAACACATCGGCCCGTGCGGACGACCCGAGGAACCGTCGCACAACTATTTGTACTAAGAAGCCAACACCACAAAACTGCCACACAGTCACTAAGGCTAAACCCTTTTCCACAACCCTGAAAACCCCGTGAGTCCGTTCCATAACCTCTAAAACCTAGGGAAGAAAAAGAGAGAAAAAAAAACTCATTGCCACAAGCTGTCCTTATCTTTACTTTCTAGCTGTTAAGGCTGTTTAGATGTTAGAGTCGTAATTTAACAAAAAAAAGAACTAGTTATTCAGAATAACCAGTGCGCGAGAAGTACTAGAGCAACGTTTAGTACCGCGGAGGCGTCAATACAAGTATACATTAGTGTTCTAAAATCAACCCCAACCAACCAACGTTCGGCCAACAAAAGTATTTCGAAAACGAAGAAGAACTGAGAAAATGAAGACTTGAAAAACAAATCACACACCCCCTCTTTTTCGACACTCTTCCTCTCTTCGGGTAAAATTTACACTTTACACTAATCGAAAGTCTAATTATTTTACTGTTCTATGTCGTGCTCGGAGAAAATGTTGTACGCAGTGTTCTATTTTAGCAGATACGTTTAAAAAAAGACATAATATTAGTTCAAATTGCGCTAAGTTTTAGCTGTTAGTTGACGCACGTGTAAAAAAATAGTGAAACGAGTTTTTTTTTATTATTATTTTATAATAATTATTTTTATTAGTCAAACGGAACATAACGATGAGCAGTGATCCTTTCGCGAATCATGTGTAATTTATTGAAAGCAAAAAAAAAACATTCGAAAAAAAACGTAATTTATTGAAAACAAAACAACAACATTTTAGTTTGTAAGTTCACTCCCACACACAACACACACATATCGCGCTGCAGCAGTGTAGTATTATTTTTGTCTGTTTACTGAAAACAAAAATACCGCGTTTAGTTAAACGGTTGAAGCGCGCGAGAAGAGATAGTTGTACGCTATAACTATTGTAGCAGAGATTTTGTTTTTTTAGAATCGAGTGATCGGAACCAGTGACGTGACGAAGAGAAGAAAATTGAAGCAAGTTGCCGCGGGAGTTTGCTTTTCGATGTAGGATTATGAATTTTTGCTAAAAATTACAAATAAACGAAAAATTTAAACAAGTGGTGATGCTTTTAATTTGATTTGTGAATATATCCCTTTAAACGTTTTGAACTATGAATTATTAAAATAATCGTTTGATTCAAACTAGGAAATCGACGATTTAGAAAAAGGATTTTCTCAAATAGATGATTTTTTACCGAATTCGATCTTTGAAAATCGGTAAAGTTCAGATCGTTAAATAATTAAACTGAATTTTACAGAACATTAAAAGAGCTTAGCTCACTGGTATTTGCCAACCTTCAAAGTGCTTACATTGCTTGTTAGAAGAACAATGATAAATTCTTAAATCTAGAGTTTTTTAATAGGTCCTATAAACATTTAAAAAACAATAGCTTATGGGACCTTAAAAAAAGCTCAAGAAATGAATTTCACTACCAAGTTTCGTTGTTTTTTTACTGAAATCGGTAAGTTGTAATTTTCCGATCGATCAGCAGTTAAAAAGTCGGTAAAATTTAACCTTTGACAAAGTTGTAGATATCGATGAGGACTATTCAGAAAAAAATACACGAATTTTTCCGATTTTAAAATTTACTTCTTTTTCCAAAAAAATCTATTTTCCAAAATCCATATTTTTCGAAAACCAAAAGATAAATAAATAAAATAACAAGCCATAGTTTCAGCATTTGTATGGATTCCTACTCGAAACTAGGTGTCCGAAGGCTTGATTGTCGAGGCAATCTTATTACACCTAAGCTTCCATCCACCCCGGGATTTGAACTGACGACCTTTGGATTGTGAGTCCAACTGCCTACCAGCGATTCCACCGAGTCAGGACCCAGGGAGACGACTCCTACACCTAGACTGAGCTAACGACCTAACCTCTAGGTTAGACCGGGGCCAACATTAACTTCCCCATCCGACGGAAGGCTTGATCAGACAAATCTCGTCTCAAAATTTGCCACCGGTACCTTCTGGGATCAAACCTAGGCCGACTGGGTGAGAGGCAACCACGCTTACCCCTACACCACGGTCCCGACTGACTCAAGGTTGTTTAAAAAACACTAAAAAAGCAAAAACTAAAAATTTGGTTTATTGGACATTTTCAAAAAAAAAACTCCAGAGTTGTTTTGCAAATATTAACTTTCAAAAAATGAAAGAATTGACAAAAACAAACATTACTTTAAAATCGTTTTTTTTTTTTCAAAAATTTAAAAAAAGATTTTTAAATCAACTCAAACATGCTAAAAATGAGCCTAAACGCAGGGAAACGCGTTTTAAATGGAGCACCGGATTCGAGTGGTAGAAATGACAGTTCTCCCATAAGGAATACATTGTAGAAAAAAGCAATAACTGTTCGAATGGAAGTGCTCCATTGATTTCAGCTGGCTAAACAGTCCAGACTCGATTATCCAAAGGCCTCGGAAATTTTTTTTTCCGTTGCCTGACTTTTTACTGTCGAGCTTAAGTATGACCCCTAAACTACGCTAAAGTGATTTAAAACTTTTAAATCCAAGATGGCGGCCAATATGGCGGTGTTGAAATATTGAAAAAAATGCATTTTATTATTTAATAGGCAATCAACTATTCAAATTTGACTAAAATGGAGTTGCAGAACTCGAATTTGATGTTTAAAACAAGAATGTTCGTGATTCGATTTTCCGAAGTCGCATACAAACCTTCGGATAATCGAAACTTCGGATAATCAAGGCATCGGATAATCGAGTCTGGACTGTACATAAATTTCCAATGAAATTTTGAAGTTTTTAGAAAAAAAATTCCCCCTAATTTTTCGAGGCAAAAGGGGGGAGACAAAAACATTAAATAAAATTTGTACTAGCCTAATGTAAAATCAAAGGTTTTTTTTTTAAATTGCACAGTTTTCAAAATATATCCACTTAAAGTTTTATTTGAACTGAAAAATTCTCGTTTTAAGCTTTTTCAAATAGAGTTTTTGATTTTCCATTCCTGAAAATATTGTTTCAACATGTTCGGAAAATTTCCAATAAAATTGCCTGAGACACGTTAAAGATTAAACCTCTGGTTGATGGAATTGAGCGAATAAAAGAAAAAAACAAGAAAGTTTAAGTTTTTTATGTTTCAACCAAACATCCCCACATTTTCGAATGCCAATATACTAATTGTTGAATTTTCACTGTTAAAATTGAACCATTTGTGGAGTTTAAGGATCCTTTCGAAAAGATTTTTTTTAATTTTTGAATCAAGACTAACAATTCAAATTGGTGTAACATTGACTGTTTGGCTCTTGACGTTATCTGAAGTGAAATAATCGAGAATGGACATTTCCCGGAATATATTTTTTTATATATTTTGCTATAACATCAAATATTACTTATATATTACGTTTTTTTACATCGCTACAATGTTTAAGTTAGCGCAGTTTAAGTGAAAAAGTAGATTTTTCCAGTTTTTGTCATCTTCTCTTTGCAACGTCGAAAAACCCACAATACATTTTCAAAAAATCATATCTCAGAATCCTATTAATAAACCTCGCTGATTTTTAAGTATGTAACGTGAAAATTCCAATAAAAATAATTCTAGGCCGTCAAAATGGAATTTTAAGTTTTCATGATTTTTCAAATTAACCAGAAACGATTAAACTATTTAAATTAAAAAATAATTCATCATAAACAATTTTCAAATCAATAGTTCCTGATCAATATAGGTTTTTATTTAAATTTTAAGCAAAGTTTAATTAAGTCTTTTTTCTGCCATATTTTATCGTGCACAGGTGCGCATTCTCTCCACACGCGTAGAGAATAAAGCTTTTCTTTAAAAGCTCGGAGCACCATCTCGTGAATGGCACCTTAAAGCATACGGATGAGCTTTCATGCTTGCAACATTTCAAAGAGCTTCACCCTTAATTGAAAACCACAACTTGATTGGTCAGCTACTTTTCGTTACTTTTATCAGCTTGTGAGATTTCAAAAAGCCGTAAGAGCTAGCGTGGCCTCCAGCAGTAATTTTCGTTTTTCTCCAAATGAAACAATATTTCATTTGTTTTAAGTTTAGGCGACTGGAGGATGTGTAGATGAACAATCTCAAGCATTTTTGAAATTGGTGTATCCGAGACATGTCGAAATTAGTGAAGAAGTTTGTGTGTTCAACTTAACTTGGTCATCGATTCCCTATCATGGACATGATAGTCAGTTTACTGAAAACGTTTTCACCTTCAGATTATTAAAAGTGTTCATTCTAGTTGCTCTGTTGTACAATAATTTAATAAACCATTTCATAACTCAACATCACTCAAATCAGTTTGACATATCTCTCATCAATTATGATATTCCTCTGAATCCTCCAAATCAACAAATAATCTAAGCTTAATCGATTATTAAGTGGCTTAGTGCTGAGAACACTCAGCTAACAATTTACGTAGTTGGCTCAACACGACTCTCGATATACTTGATGCAAATTGGGATTTCCATGGATTGTGGAGAACTTCGACTATACCTGAAATTGCTTGAAATGGTACTAGTGGTTGTGATGTTGTGGTACAAATGATGCATCAATCTACCTTCTGCAATAAGTGACGACCAATCCAGATTTAATCCGATTGCTCAACCATTCCAATCGCGTGAGTATTTTCCTCTGAAAGAATAAATACTAAAATTTCTTCAATTTAACAGCTGTTTTGATTAACTCACCTCCAACCTGAATCCCTCGTCGCTTCATTTGACAGCTGCTTCCCAATACCAACCTGACATGTTGAAATCTCTCCACACCAACTCTCCACATCTCACCAACACCAACGCACTACCACCACACAGGGGCTCTACAGCAGTTTCTTCGAGCAGTCCGGTTCGAGCTTTCACGATGGATTGTCGTTTCGGGGCACCATCACCGCCGTCGTCGTCGTTTGTAATCATCCGCGGGACATCGTCTACGTCGTCGTCGGTTCCGTTCCGTGTTGTGTCCCAGTGACGCGTTCCGCGTTGATTCTGAAGCTTGCAGGCCCGCCTGGAGTTCCCTTCAGCAGGGTCGGAGATTTTGGAAAGTGCAGTGTCCTAGAAAGAAGACACGAAAGGCCAGACCGGAGGAGGACGGGTGCACAAATAACAGTTATCTTGTCGCACTCTCTCTCACACAGCGGCGGCGGTCGTCGCCGATCTGTCAACTCGGTGGGGTCAGAGCGATACGGTGCGACCGGAACGGAAGGATACGGGGCACTGGGTGGTAGCGGGGTAGAGTGAGCAAGAAGCAGGGTTGCTGCTGTCAAAGCATTGCGTTGGTGGTATTGGTGAGGTGGTTGTGTGTACACAAAGTGTTGTGTAGAGAACAGAAGAAGCGAGAGTTGACGAGGAACGAACGTCAAGCGAAAAGAGAGAGAGCCGAGAAGTGAAGAAGTGTCAAGTGAAGAAAATATAGTCGGGCCTGGTAGTGTTGGTGTGGTGAAGCACCAGCCATCCAGTGGGAATCGGTGCCTGTAGTGGTGGTGCTGGTTCTCTGTGTATATCGCCTCTGCTGGTCAAGTGAGAGGAAGAAGTTGCTCGTCGTCGTCGCGTATTTTGTTCGGTTCTGTGAAATATTTATTATTTTCGTTATGAAATCTGTCGCGGAAATGGCTAGTGGGTCGTCGGAACGACGCGTCTGAGCGACCGTCACAGGAAGTGCCGGAAGTGACCGTGCAGTGCAGTGTTCCGAGGGGGTATTTTCGGGCTGATTTAAGTTAGGGGAAAGGGAACGAAGTGTACCGCCAGTGTGAGGAAGGTCTAGCAGTGGGATTTGGTGTCGAATTCGACGGAAGTGAGCTCCGTTTAGAGAGGAGAAGCGGAGGAAGTGCGCGGAAGGTCTCGGGAGTCGAGTCGACCGTGTCCATCGGACAGACCGACCGAACGACCAGCCGACCAGAGTGCAGAGCGTATATGTGTGTTGTGGTTGCAAGTTTTGATAAATGTCAAGATGGCGGCTACTAACCGAGCTCGTCCGCAGCCGAGAACTAACATCTCGTTCTTCTCGAAGATCCAGGGCAAGATCTCGGATGCATGCGCCCAGCAAAAGTTCCTAACGGACAAAAAGACCCTGGAGAAGACGTGGAAACTGATGGACAAGGTCGTCAAGCTTTGCCAGCAGTCCAAGATGAACCTCAAAAACTCCCCTCCCTTCATACTGGACATCCTGCCCGACACGTACCAGCGGTTGCACCTGATCTACTCCAAGTACGAGGACCAGATGCACCTCCTGCACGGCAACGAGCACTTTAACATCTTCATCAACAACCTGATGCGGAAGTGCAAACAGGCCATCAAGCTGTTCAAGGAGGGCAAGGAGAAGATGTTTGACGAGAACTCGCACTACCGGCGGAACCTCACCAAGCTGAGTCTGGTGTTTTCGCACATGCTGAGCGAGCTGAAGGCCATCTTCCCGCACGGGTTGTTCGCCGGGGACCAGTTCCGCATCACGAAGGCGGACGCGGCGGACTTTTGGAAGACGCGCTTCGGAAACAGGCAAGTGTCTAGTAGAAGTAGAAGCAGAAATTTCATTCATAAATTCGGCCGTAACTGGCTTCCGCGAAGAAGCTCGAGGGGCTTTCCTAATAGAATTTTCCGAGATTTCTTTTTATTGGCGTTCCGAAGAACAATTTCCAGCAACGACGTTAAAGGTAGATTCCAATGTACGAATAAGGGCATTTGGCGAGGAACATTGGCTTTACGGACCTATGTCCCGGAAGGATCCAGGCTCTCGGAAACGTATCGTGAAAATTGATTATGGTGAAATGTAATAAACAGGTTGATGAAATATTTTTGGAGAATTTGATTTTTCTCCCAGTACCGATTATCTCGAGGGTCGGAAAAAAGTTATTGGGAATTGGAGTTATATTTGGAATTCTTTGGAAAGTAATCCTTGCAATCGGTATCGATTTGTTTGAGTAGTGAAACTTTTTTACCTCATTGTTATTGCCTTGACAGTGCTAAGTTTCAAACTCCAAAACCGTATCGAAAAGTCTTACCTTGAAAAGTTGAACTTTTCATCACTCAAATGGATGCTGAAAAGTAGTGAGCATTCGTGGGTTGGATTCTCATCTGCTCCCAATGTCCCGAGTTCAAATCAAATTATTCGCTTTACAGCATTGCATTGGCGTTCTCGAAACTCGAAACTAGGTGTCCAAAGGCTTGATTGTTGAGGCAATTGCACACCTCTTTTTACACCTATGCTTCCATCCACCCCGGGATCCGAACTGACGACCTTTGGATTGTGCATTTGTGGATTTGTGATTAAGCATAGGATCTTAAGAAGGACTTGCATGCAAGTTGAATTATCTGAACTATACAGGTTTTCGTTTGAAATTGAATATTCTAACAACAATTTAAACGGTCCTTGCCACTCGCCCAAGGTGGCTCCTTAGCTTATTCACCTTCCTAAAGTCGTTCAACTCCAAGCGAATCTCACTTGTTTATACCGAGGAAAATTTCCCTTATCCTCTTAAAAAAGTAAGAAAAAATCCGTTTTCCAAACCCCCTTTTTCTTATCCCTTGGTGGAGAAGGGAGCGGCCAGCAATTGACAACTGTCATTGTGCTGAGAATCTGGTTCAGGTAGAATTAGTTTCACTCTCAATTATCAGGCCTCATGGACTTGGATAATCATCGCATAAACATGAATAAATCCAGTATGCAATCCACTTAAATCAACAACTCCTAGCAAAAATGATGATGCTTTTGCTAAAACTACTAACTTTTCCTGTCATTCTCGAACGACAAAACAGCTCGCAGGCATCCCTAACATTCGGAACAGTTTACTGATAGTACAATGTTTAAAATATCGTAATGAATCGATAGTCGAACATGATGATTAGTTTTATCCTTCATTGGACAGCTTTTCCCGGGATCTTTCGTTTGAGTTTAAACAACTTTGAACGTTTTATGTGGAAATCTTGAAGAAATCCATTGATCACTTAGGGGAAATATACCCTTTCTAATCAAACACCTATCTTCGTCATATGAAGAGTTTGATGCTCGATTAAAGCTCCAAAAATACTATTTAGGCTATAAACTTACCAGCAACAGCCCCGCCTCAAGTAAGCACGCAAATTTATGCCATTTAGGAGAAATTCTCGTATGTTTGGCAGGTTAAGCACTCGCTCCTAACTCCATCCAATTCGCTGATTTTCACTATTTGAACAACTTATTTTGCATAACTTTTAATAGAAACTTGCTTGCTCACTTCTAATTGAGTTATTTATTACTTGATTTCAGTTGAAAACGCTACTACTGGCCAAAAAACCGAATTTAATGCACTTTTGCTCATAATTTCTATTTTGCGAGACCATTTCTCATCATTTTGGTGGCACACAAATCCAAACGCAAGATGAGAGGTTAACTGCTTAACGAAAGCCGCCATCAATGTCTTTTCACTTGCGCTAACGATTTCAAAGCGCTTAAGATATAAAATTGCTTCCAACTACCGGCAACATGTTCTTTTGCACATTAGTTAGTCACTCACTTGAAAAATAATCCCGAAATATGTAAATAATTAGCAAGCGCCATCAAAAAAACAAACGCGCCAAGCCTTTTGACGTTTGACTTTTGACGACCCATTCCAATCGAAGGCTGAAGAAAACCGAGCGAGAAGCGAAGGCAAATAAAGAACAAAGGGTGGCCACCAACACCACCAGCAGCGCCTGTTGCAGTGAGCCAGTGATGCCAGGAAATTTTCGCTATAAATGCTACTTTTCGTGAGTGTTCGCTTAAAATTTCATCAATTTTGGCAGCACTCAGCAAACCAAAAAGAGCGCTGGAAGAAAAAAACTAAGCTGAAAAAAGGAAAATGGGCGTGGCCCAATGCATTCTCGACTGACTAGAATACATTTGGGAAGTATTTTTTTCAATGCTTGTAAAAAGAATAACTTTTAGTAAAAGTGAAAATAAACAGAAATGTTGACAAAAAATTGCTCTTTTCGTTGGTGTACTTGGTTTTAGTAAATTGCAAGGAACACTCAAGATTATCCAGCATCATTCAAACACGACCGCTTATTAGGCTTATAATGGGTATATTTCCCCTAGGTTTCCTCCAGAGGTACATATTTTTAACAAAACATGACTTAAAACGCTGACACCAATCACACCCAAGCTCAACTCATGGCTACGTCACGACTGCCATCCACATATAAAGCGAGTAAAGTCAAAATCGAACCAAGTTTTTGCGTAACGTTTGTAAAGGTCGTATGCGCAGCGGACATAAATTACAAGAAATAAAAACCTTTTTTCAGTGTTATCATCTTCAAAAAGATTTACGTTTAATCTCAAATTTGAACTGAGGGAGCAGTTTTTAATTTTACCGAAAACCTAATGTTGGCATATCAGTGCTTTGGAGTTTGATTACAGCTAGTTTGAAGCATTTTCGACTGAAATTATGTAAGTTTTCTGGAAGTATATTTCATGGCAGGAAAAATCATGCAAATTTAATTTTGTTTCAAAGATAGTCCAGTAGAAATTAGTTTTATTCATCTAATAAATGTAAAAAATGGAAAAAACTTACTTAATACATAAAATTATTATAATGCGCAAAATATAGTGAAATCTAACAAAAAAAAATAACTTGGGAACTAAATCTATGTATTTATTTCATACGACCTTTTCAAAAACCATACGTAAACAATATTGACAGCGCCTCTGGCGGGGATATTAGGAAACTGCATGCGTGTCAGATCCCTGGCTCATCTACGCGAGTCAGGAATACGTATTTTCGCGATTACAAACTCCTGATCAACTTAATTAGATTTCTGAACTCGACAGTTTGCTTGCTGTCGATATTATTACGTTATTCTTAATGTTCTGACCTTGAATAAACAAAACCGAGAGCACGCAATGTAAACAATAACAAACCATTATATGCATTGTCCCGAAGTTTGGTTGGATTTGGTTGCCGAAGTCCCGAGTTATAATAACAAATGTTTGCGGTAGTCGAGCTCGTACTTATGTCAAACGCGTTCTGACCTGAAATCCCTTGGGACATTTGTCGCGCTTACATCAATTTTCAGAGTGTGTCATGATAGCTCGAAAAGATTGAAAATTCTTTCATATGAAAAGTGACAACAATGCACGAAGTTTTTTCGGATTTCGTTGAATGTCTCAGGATTGAAATCGAATTTTGGGGATCTGTGAAGGTCAAAATATTAAGCATTGTGAGCTGCACAAGATGGCGTTCTTAACTCAATATGGCCCAAATTGCACGTGCGACAAGTCAGTCAGACGGCGACTAAATGCAAGTTTTTTTTAAACATCACAAATAATGATCAATCAATCATGCGTCCATATTCGATAAGCAATGCTGTTGACGTGAACCATTAAAATAAATCGCTTGCTCTAGTCAAATTCAATTAAAACTGCCCGATAAGATAATTTCGTTATCGCTTTAGAATCACCTCAACTGGTACAATCACCGACCGATTTGTCAAAATCGTAAAACATTTTATTGTCCGGTTAAGGGTGCACAGCAACGAAGGAAGTCTTCTTATTCCAAAATTGTCAAACTTACGGACCCAATCCTGCAACAACGGAATTGTGAAATTATTCAAACTCTGTTGTAAATTACTTTGTGGACAATACTTTAGGGGATGAATAAAAAAATATTTCAACAGTACCCGTAGTTTTGAAGTTACTAAAATGTCTGTATCAAAAATCTGGGTGCAAAAGTTTGGTTGATGTGCACCGTTAAACAAAAGTAAAGCCTAGAGCATTTGAATCACTCACTTTATTAAATAACTTATAAATAAATTTACACTTCTCCGAACGCCCAGGGATATTACAATAAAAAAAATCAGTGATTAATTAATAGCATTCCCCTTTGTGCAGTGAGTAACGTGTGAGTGTGTTCAAAAGCAGACCATGGAGAGCGACCCTATCGGATATCATTTCCAATCGCGTTTGCGGACAAATGAAATGAAATAATAATCAGTGCCCCATTCTCTCGGTTTTTATGTGCCTATTAACCCCCTTTCTACTGTTAAAAAATATATTTGTACTATTGGTATAACCTTTTAATTATGCCTTTTAAAATGCATCAATTCAACAGTAATGATTATAATCGCTTAAAAAAAATTACAATGTTTGTTAATGTGCCACTTAAGGGTTAATAATTTTATCAATGCAAAAAAATGCAAACCTCGTGAAATCGATATCGTTTATGATATGAAAATCGCAACTGCCATTTTTCACACACCCACTTTTTAACCGCAGGGGGGGAGAGACAATTTAACTTTAAAGTAGGTATGGTTCATGTGTGGTCGTCGACAGTAATCACAGGAAACAATTTGGGGTAGCAACGTGCGGTTGAAGGGGTGTACCCCATTTGGCATAATGGACATTTGGCATAACGGTTTTTTAAGAAGGACGTTTGGCATAATGGACGTTTGGCATAATTGGTCCAATACATCAGGGACGTTTGGCATAATGGACATTTGGCATAATGGACGTTTGGCATAACTCGTTCAAAAATTATCAAGGACGTTTGGCATAATGGACATTTGGCATAATGGACATTTGGCATAATGGACGTTTGGCATAATTATTACTAGATTTTATTTTTGTTTTATTTTATAAGTACTTCTCATTTTCACGAATGAAAATGTATTGTTTATTTGCCTTTTTTATTCAACTTTCAGAGATTACTATTAGTTTTTTCGAAAAACTAGGTATCTCTTTATTTTTTCCCCAACAGTAAATTGTTTCCTTTTTGAATAATTCACAATAAATCTTTTTAATGAAATTTTGATATTTTTATTGAAAATTTTGTTCAAAGAAAGAAAATATCTCTTGTTAGCTTTACATTTTCCCCTTTCAATATAATAGGCAATAATATTTTTTGAATAAAATTTTCCCTTTTATATGAAATTCAACTTTATGATGAAAAAACCTCTTCAAATTTTCGACAAATGAGCTGTTATAATGCAATTTTCCCTTCTTTTGATCATAATTTAACTTGAAGAAGGAAAAATCTCTAAATAAATCCACAGTTCTAGATGACCGAGAGAATTATGCCCTCGAGTCAATTTCAAGAAAAAGTTCATCCTTCAAAACAAAAAGTGTTGTCTACGGGAATTGAACCAAGAACCTTTAATAGAATAACTCAATAACTAAACTGCCTTGGCCACAACAGCTTGGTGACACAAGAGTAGTCAGATGTCGATGTATGACCCATGTTGAAGATTTACTGTTTTAATTAATTCATGAAATTAATTGTTTTGCAGATTTCGATTTTACTTTTCATTAAATATTTTGCAATTTAGTTGTTTTATGAAATTTAACCATATTTCATATACAACTTAAGAAGGGAAATTCTCTTATAGATGTTCTCTTTATACTTTTCTATCATTTTTGCACATTTTTCTCTGTTGCTTTATTTTTGCAATAAAGTTGTGTATGCAATTTTCTCTTCTTGTATTTATTTAAAACTAATCTTAAAGAAGAGAAAACTGTTTAAAAAATTAATTGCTAATTAAATTGATTTTTTGAATAGAGGTTGGTGAAAAACATAAACTAAACAAAGGCAATTGTCAAGTATTCAAAACGTATTTTTTATGAGATTTTCCCTTCTATTCGTTGATTTTAATCTAAAAGAAGGGAAAATTTCATAACAACTCATTTGTCAAATATTTAAATGAATGAATGAAAAATGAACATCCCTTATTAAGGTTGAATATTAAAGAAGGGAAAATTGCATAAAAAAAAACAATAATTGCAAAATATAAAAAAAAACAAAAACTGCACATCTTTTAAGATATTTTACCTTCTTTTAGTTTTAAAATTAAAGAAGAGAAAATTGCTTTAACAATATTAATTGCATTTCTTTATTGAAGAGCAAATGTACATACATTCTTCAGGTTGAATTCAAAAAGGAGGGAAAAGGGAAAATAGTGTAAAATCTTTATTGCAAAATATTTAAAGACTGGCAAAACTTACATCTCTTTGTTAGTTGAATTTAATATAAAAGAAAGAAAAAAATAATACAAAAAATTAGCTGATATTTCAAAAGGAGATAAATCTTAATTTTATATAGACACATTCTAAAAAAGAATTTTAAATAATTTTATGAAAAAAATGCATTATAAAGCTTTTAAAGTAAAACTATCTGTTTAGAAAATAGGAAAAAAGCTATAAGTTATTATTCTTTACAAAAAAATATACTAATTTAACAAAACAAAAAAAAAGCTAGCAAACGTCCATTATGCCAAATGTCCATTATGCCAAATGTCCATTATGCCAAATGTCCATTATGCCAAATGTCCATTATGCCAAACGTCCCTGATGTCTTGGACCAATTATGCCAAACGTCCATTATGCCAAACGTCCTTCTTGAAAACCCGTTATGCCAAACGTCCATTATGCCAAATGTCCATTATGCCAAACGTCCTTGATGTCTTGGACCAATTATGCCAAACGTCCATTATGCCAAACGTCCTTCTTGAAAACCCGTTATGCCAAATGTCCATTATGCCAAATGGGGTACACCCCGGTTGAAGCTAGCAACTTATGTCGACAAAAAATTTATTTATTTTTCGTCCTCGCAAAATTCTTCACGATTAGATAATTTGAGTGCTGTTAGATGTGGTTTCAACTTGCACTCGAAATTTATTTCAACATTAATAAAAGTAATGTCCGTTATTCTGTCATTTATTCCCTCCGTGCAAAAGCTTCCCTTGTCCCCTAACCGCGATGAGACACCGTGTACTGCATGCTGATTAACCACTGCCTGCTTGGTTGCAGTAGCACCAGCAGTTCGACGCCGTCATGCTATCTTGTCACACCCGCCATTTTGACGTTCCGAGAAAAACGCGTTTTAATGTTTGACCTTGAATAAACATAAACGAAAGTACGCAATGTAAACAAAAACAAACCATTCTGTGCATTGTCCCGAAGTTTGGTTGAAGTTGGCTGCTGGAATCCCGAGTTATAATTACAGATGTTTACGGTAGTCTAACTTTTACGTGCGTCAAACGCGTTCTGACCTGTGAATTCCCTTTGGGCAGTTGTCGCACTTACATAAATTTTCAGGGAGTGACAAGATAGCACGACAAGATTGAAATTGAGTTTTTTCGGATTTCATTGAATATCTATGGATTGAAATCGAATTTTGGGCATCTGTGAAGGGCAAAAGGTGAGGAATTGTGAGCTGCATAAAATGGCGTTCTTAACTCAATTTGGCCCAAAATGCACGTACGGCAAGTTAGCACGACGGCGATGAGTTGCTAGCCAAGTTCAGTAGACAGACCTCGCCGATGTCCCCTTTTTTGGCCATTCTGCAGTGGGTCAGTGCCGAGTTACCGACCGCTGCATGCCGGCTGGCCCGGATCACCGCGCGAACAAAAACGGGGTGAATTACGTCGCGTCGTAATGCATTTTTTTCAAGTCGGGGTTTTCTGCTTATTTTTTCCGTTTGTATCGGTGAGTACGGCATTTGCAGTCATAAAACAATACTTTGACTTGGTGGCAATGTATGTGAATGGGTATTTTTGAATAGGGCGAGTTGTTTTAAACAATTTTTTTATGTTAATCATGTTAAAAATCTATAATTTTGCAAATCCTGATTTTTTAAAACTGTTTAGGCCAATGTATTTTTTTTTTCAGATGTTTGTCCCCCCATCCTTTCATAAATGCCCCAAAAAATCATGGGGCAAAAATTATTGCTGGACATATTTTTTTTAATCAAGTTGGCCACTTTTAATCTTTTTGCAAATTTTGATGTTTGGGACCACAGATCGGAATAGACATAAAACCTTAGAAGAAAAAAAATAAATTTCTTTGATATTTTTGCAAATTTTAAGTGGTTAGTAATAAATAATAAATAATTTAGTAATATTTTTTGCATCACAAATTAAAATTTAAAGTTTTAAGTTTTCTCCTGAATCTAAAAGGATTTTTTTACATCTAAAAACATACAACATTTTTTTATAAATATGAAGTTAGTATCAACATACTTCTTAAAAACATACATTTGGGACTGGTTTTCTTGTTGATATTTTAGATTCTCTGGTTAGCTTTCAAAAGATTGAATCCCTTTTCGAACGATTTTAAGTTCAAACCCCTATCAACAGGCTTGAGATTTTCCATCTCAATGCCTTTCAATTTTTTCAAATCAAAATCAATTAAACTTAGTTTTTTCAGAGCATTGTATAAATTATTTCTGGAAGGTAAAAAACGGATAACGGATTTGAAAATTATTCTCTTTTAAAATTGTTGAACTGCAAAATTTAAAACTTTTATGCCTTCTTCTTCGAAAAAAGTTCGTATTTATTCAAAAAGAAAAATTCTTCAACGAAACTGTTTAAATATCTTAGATTTTTTTCCCTGCTAAAATTTATCGAGAACTTTAGTTCATACAAAAAAAATTTCTGATAAAATTTTCATTATCGACAAAATTGTGATTGCTTTTGAAGATGGAACCATCCATAAACTACGTGGACCCTTTTTTGGTAATCTAAGGGTTGCGAGTGAGCGAGCGAGCCAGAATCCGTGCTCGCTCATTCATGAGCATGAGGACTTAACAGGTAGCTCGTGCTCGCTCATGCTCAACGCATGCGCTCGCGCTCAATGAGCGCTCATCAGCAAATCAGGTAGATTTTTAGTATTGTTTATGAATCTGGCACAGGCCAATTGGATTGCCACTTTTGAAGATAATTTCATCGCGAAAAAGGGACATGAACTCATCAAAGTTGCATTGGTAATTTAATTTTGGTTAACCGCGGTAAATTCATCAAATTATTCGTTGGCGTCGAACTGTCAAAAATTGATCGCGGTGGATTGCGGGGGATACTTTTCTACCCCAGTTTTTTGTGTGATCAATGTGGTAATGGTAAATTTATGAAACTTTAATGTTGTCAGCCTATATATTTTTTTCAGAGTTTGATAATTTAGAAAACTAGTTTTGATTAATTTCCCGATAAATGAAAAATGGCTGACACGCAAGTAAAGTGTCTTAATTTGCTAAGAATCCCAGACACTCTTTTTAGCTTATTTCACTTTCAAATTTAGAGTAAACTGTCAAGGAACGGAATTTTTAGGTTTTAAATAAGCTGTAAATAGGATGGTAATCGATTTTTATTAAATATTAAAACATGTTTTTACTTGTGAGCACGCTCATTTCTCATTTATTTATTTGGATCGACTCCAGCATAAAAATAAGATAATTGATGTGAAAATTATCTAAGACACAGATTTGACATTTATTATGCAAAATTATTTACAAATAATTGACTAAACAAGATGAGGTGCCCAGGAATTAAAACATGACTAAACGTATTACCAAGAAAACATATTTGTATTCCTTAAAAGATACTTTTCAGCTTTATTAAATAATTCACTTTCACGTGTCACTCTATTACCAACTTTTTTTTATTAATCGAATTATTTCTACACAGTAAAAAAGTGTACATTTAGAGGTTGTAATTTTGTAAGGTTGATGTTACCTCTTGATAATTTTACCTCGATTTAGACTGAAAAAGTGTCAGTACACCAGAAAAGTGGCAAAATTACACATTTTCAGAAGTAAAATTACGCATTTTTCTAACATAAAAGACGTACTTTCCAGATGTAATATTTCTATGGTTTTTTTTTACTGTGTACAGATCTTAATGTAACACCTTAACCCCTTAACTCTGACTCCAAAACAAGTTTCAAAACAAAATAATATGACAAATAACTTCATCCAATATTATTAAGATTAGCCTATTCAACCCTCCATTAAAAAAAACAACCTCGAAGCTCTGCTGAAAAAAAAGTTATTATCGTTTGCCCGTAAAAAAATACCGCTCATTTTGCTCAATAAGCAAAAATGAGCGCGAGCGCGAGCAATGAGCATTTTCGCTCATAAAATAAATGAGCAAAAACGAGCACGAGCAAACGTGAGCTAGCTCGCGTCACGCTCCTCCTCACGAATGAGCGAAAATTGTCCATGTGGGATTTGAAAAAAGTGTCCACGTGGTTTATGGATGGTCCCTAGATTCAAAACAAATATTTTTGTGCTTGTTTTTCTATTGAAACTCTTTTTTGCCCAAATTTGAGTATACAGCCCAGATTCGAAGGCCTTGAAAAAATTTCCCTTTAGATAATCGAATCACGAAAACAATTTTTTTCTGCGCTTTCTTTTTTTTTTTTTTGAATGTCGAGCCCCAAACTACGCTGAAGAGATCTAGAATTTTGAAATCCAAGATGGTGGTTAAAACGGCTGCATACAACTGTTTCAGCACGAGTCGTACATTTATCCAACGAGGTTCCCCGAGGCTATTTCGTCGTTCAAGAATGAAAAGTAAGTAGTTTCACGACGGAATTGCAAAAAAATCTTTTTTGCGATTTATTAAGCATATTTCAAATAGGGGCGTATTACTCGTTTTTTATGTTAAAAATTAAACGAATTAAATACGAAAAAAAATATATTTTTTTGAACTTCGGATAATCGAGTTTAGACTGTATTGAGCAGTTCTCTGAGATTTCGGTCGTTCGATTTTTTTTTGTATTTTTTAATCCGACTTAAACTTTTTTGGTGCCTTCGGTATGTCCAAAGAAGCCATTTTGCATCATTAGTTTGTCCATTTAATTTTCCATTCAAATTTGGCCGTTGTTCATAAAAAATAGCATGTGAAAATTCAAAAATCTGTATCTTTTGAAGGACTTTTTTGATCGATTTAGTGTTTTGGCAAAGTTGTAGGTATATGGACTACACTGAAAAAAATGATTCACGGTTAATTTTTTTTTGGTGATTTTCAATTTAAATTCTTGTCATTAATACTTGATTTGCATAAAAACAATGTTTTCATTTTATTTTTATTTTTTTTTTTATATTTTGTATCAAATGCCAACTTTTTAGAAATTTCCAGGTTGTGCATACAATCTTTGACCGAGTTATGATTTTTTAATCAATACTGATTTTTTCAAAAAATCGGAATATTAGTCGCAAAAATTTTTCAACTTATTCAACCATTTTCAAGTTTCATGAAAAAAGGGGAGGGGGTGGAGTCAGCGTGACAAAGTGTGACATATAGGGAAAGGGAGGTGATAAATTGTGACCAATTTTAGCGTGACATACTTTATGGATGACGACTTTCCGTGAAAGGCATGGTTTTGATTTCCGTAAAATTCCCAATAAACTTAGCAAACCATATCAACATGCTCAAACTTGACCACCCTAACATTTCAACCATATGTGCCCAAAACAGAAGCACCTTTATTTCCAATAAAAACTGACACGCGGCTCGCACCGAAGTTGGCGACGGATGCGGTTTTCGAATTAATTGTGGTTACATATAGAAAAAAAAGAACCCCCGCTATACTCATTGGGCAGGGGGAGCGCCCTAAAGTGGCCACATTTGGTCAAATTTGTCTCGCTCGAGTAGCAACTGCTTGCAACGCCAAATGAGAAGCCGACAGGTGACAGCAATTTTGCATTTCTTTATTCGCGGTTGGTTGCGATCGGAAAAGGGTTGCGCTTTGTTCAAAGAAAGGGGCGTTCGAAACGGTTGATTGCAAATCGACAGCTGGAGGGATTAATTAATTATACAGACATACTAACGATCTTAGTTTGCACCTGTTATCACACCTAAATATTCACTTTTCCTACCACCATGAAGGTGACAAATCCATGAATTTGTAATTCCATTCCCGTTTCGAAAAAGCCACGAAAGCCCGTCTGACTTTGACTGATAAGTTTGTTCGTTCCGCGGTGGCACCTGACTTGGAAAATCTCCTCCTCGCGGGATTCGTGCTGAAAAACCTGATTATCATCATGACATCATTAGGCTTTTCCTTCCACCGAGACGCTGTCTTTCCTCGTTGTCGACACTCTCTCTCTCTTGTCGGAAAACATGAAATGAGAGATGGAACGACTTTTTGCCCCAAGACTTGTCTTCTCGTCTTCTGTTGTTTGGTGAAACGAGCTACCTGTTGTTGTACACCCCCCCTCCTCCTGGGAGGGCGAAAATCGGAACAAAATATGAGTTCCCGGGAAAATTGGGCAGCATTTCGCATTCGCAAAGTACCTCTTGAAAGCTCAATGTTCGCGCCGTCCTCTTTGCATTGCTGGGAGATGAAAAGCAATTTGCCTCGTACATGGTTCAACTTTTGATTGACTACGTCTTGACTACGAGCAAACTGCCAAACACTGAACAGCAAAACAGGCACCAACGCTCTGTGAGGCAACATTTGCGCACCTTACCCGAAATACCGCGCGCGAATCAACGCAAAGTCAGCAGTTTGGCACGTGTAGATCCTTGCGCGAAACATACATCTTCACCAAAAGCCTTCCTCCTCCCGCCTGACGAGTCTAACTTTTTCCGAGGAAATCTGATCAGCACACCACGGTTTCCTGCGAATGTGTATTCAATAGACGTTTTGTTTTGGCTGCGCAAAGAGTGAGGAGAGTGAGCTTTTGATGAAATTTTCAATTGGATATTATTCCCACCTTTTGTTCTCGCTTGGGTGTTTTATGGAAATCGTGAACCGGGTTTCAGCAATGTGAAAACGAACCCCATTTGCAGAAAGTTGTGTCTGATTGGGTGGTTTCTTCAATGGCAGCAAGGATTTATGATTGAATTGTAAAATTCTATGAGGTTGAAAATAAGCCTTGGGTAACAAATGTATCAAATGATAAAAAACTTTTTTACTTTATTTTTTATTCATTTAGTGCTTCAAAATACCATTCAACAATGTTTTTTTTTTATAATTATAATTCTAGAGTATGATTTAAAAAAGATCCTATAAACATATGAAACACAATAACGTATAGGACCTTTTCAAAAAACTCTTGATTTTGTCTATATGAGCCCTGGTTATATTAATAATAATCAACTGAGCAATTCTCTACGAAATCGTACTTTTTTTATAATTTTAATTTTAATATTTTTTAATCCGGCTGAAACTTTTTTGATGCCTCCGGTATGCTCAAAGAAGCCATTTTGCATCATTATTTTGTCCATATGATTTTCCTAACAAATTTGGCAGCTGTCCATACAAAAATGATGTATGAAAATTCAAAAATCTGTATCTTTTGATGGACGACCTTTAGTTGCTGAGATATCAGTAACTAATGTTCCGATTTTCAATGTTAAAATATGAAAAAATCGTGAAATTTTTCGATCTTTTCGTAAACAAGATTTTCAATTTTTCAAGTCAAGACTAACATTTCAAAATGGCCAAACAATTAATATTACATACATACATATCAATAAACAAAAATAAGTAAAAAACAATAAAACTTGATTTGCAAAAAGCAAATTATGTTTAAGTGACAAAAAGTGAAATTAAAAATCACCAAAATATGTTTAATCGTGTATCATTTTTTTTTCAGTGTAGCCCTTATCCATACCTACAACTTCAAAAGATACAGATTTTAGAATTTCCATGAATAATTTTTTTTTTGGACAGCTGCCAAATTTGTATTGAAAATTAAATGGACAAACTAATGATGCAAAAATACTTCTTTGGGCGTACCGAAGGCACCAAAAAAGTTTCAGCCAGATTAAAAAATATTTAAAAAAAACGAATGACAGGAATTTCAAAGAATTGCTCAACTACAATAAAATTACGAATGTTTATTTATCACCCAAATATTTATTTCAAAACAATATTTTTATCAAGACAATACACTGTAAAAACAAAACTATTTCATATTTATCAAATTAAATTTTCAAAATAAGGACATGTTCCTTGTTCTGTTTTATTTTGAATTCTTTTTATTTTTCCCCTTTAAGATTTTTTTGCATTTATTTTGTATTTTAGTATTTTTTAACTCTCAACTGTTCAAATTTGTCTCCAATTTTTTAATCGTGTTCAGTAAATTGTCTTGAACTTGCTAAGTTTAAAAAAAATATATTGTTTGTTTAGACCAACTCTACAACCTTTTATCATTGGCTTTTGACTAACGGCTATTTTTCATAATATTTCTGTCACTATAAAAAGAAGTGAAAAACACTCCTGAAATCTGTTTTCTCTCATTTTTGATTTAAACACAAATCATATGATTCTTAGTCGCAGCAAAGTTCCAAAATTTGTAAAAAAATACGAGCAAAGTAGGACCCAGATCTATTTTTTTTTCAAAACTTTGACAAAGTTGCATGACACAAATTAAAATATCATATTATTTTTTCATAAATCAAGAGTTTAACATTTGAATATTTTCAATAAATCAAAATTTGTTTCAAAAAATAGATTTAAGCAAATTGTTAAGTCTTGGGAAGAGACGTAGATGGTTAATTTTTAGTAATTTTATGCAAATTATTTGTTTTTCATGTACCTTTTCAAAGTAAATTTTCATTTATTCTTGAACTTCGCATAGTTTTTGACCCGTTATGTGTTATGAATATCTTGATTAATTAAAACCATGGTGGCCTAGAGACCGGAACTCTTGGAAGTCGGGAATTTGCCAAAATCAATGGAAATTGAGAAAAGTCGGTCATTTGTGATTTTCAAGTCAAAAGGTCGAAACAGTCGTTTACTTTTTAAAAAATACGTACCACTTCGTCGTGAACATAAAACTTTAAATTGAATATTCCTTTCACTATGTGAATCCTTCTGAGAATAATTATTGACATGATTGTTTTTTATGAATTAAAAAATTAGACTAAAAATATCAAAATTTATTGTTTTGAACAGCTTTCAATAATTTTTCAAAAATTAATTGCTTTTGTTTTCTCTAAGAATCAAATTTTTGATCCTTTTGGTTTTTTTGCTATATTGTAAGTTTTTAAGTTAGGGACCATCCATAAACCACGTGGACACTTAAGGGGGGAAGGGGGGATATGGCGATTGTCCACGCTCCATACAAAAAAGATTTTTTTTGTATAGACAATTGTCCACGAGGGGGAGGGGGGGGGGGGGGGTTCGAGATTACCAAAAAAGTGTCCACGTGATTTATGGATGGTCCCGTAACTAGAATTGTTAATAATTTGTTTTTGCCTTCCTCACCTTACTTTTTTTTAACATGTCAGAAAAAGTCGAGAATTTGAAAAAGGGATTTGATTGGCCACTGTGGTTGTTGTAGCTCACCTATACGCGTAGTTTGGATTAATTATAAGTTAAAAAATAAAATTAAACTGTTGATAAAGTGATATAGATTTTATTAGAAAAAAAAACAAACCGCGTTTAATAACTTGAGATGTAGTTTGAATTCCGAGATTTTTTTTTATCAGGTTGTGGAAATTGACCTAAACAATGCTTTTTTAGCTGTAAGGAAAAATGATCAAAATTGTTTCGTTTATAGTCTTTTTTAAGGGAGAACCTAATTCAAACTTGCATCAGATTATTTTTTCTATAAAATTATATGTTCAAATATTTGATTTGCACTTAGAATTTTTAAGAACACGACTGCAATTGGATAACTTATCATAATTTTAAGTGCTCATAGTTAATTAATGTAAAATTTATGAAAAACTCGTGTTTCTAAAATCACATCGGCAATGAATTTTGATTTAGTGAACAGCCAAATAAACAAAATTGTCTCCCCTGAAATTTAAATATTTGTATGGTAACCGAATTCCATCTTAACAAGTCAATTTCATGCATCGATTATATTTTTAATATATTTTTAAATTTTGTGTGAGTCTTCTATATGACTAATACAAGCCATCTGAAAACTCAAGATCTTTATCATGACAATCGCATTAAATTTGGTGTCATTGGTCAAGCTGTTGAAGTAGGAATGTTTTTATGAAATCAAAAAAGGAAAACTTTTAAACTAGCGAAAGAAAAAACAAATATTTGGCACTGTTTGACAGTGTTCATATTGCCAGTTAAAAAGACCGTATAATAATATGACTTAACAACTGTTTAAAAGTGAAAATGTCATAAATACAGGGTTGTTACGGACGGCGCGGATCGCGCGGATGGCGCGGATGGCGCGTATCGCGCGGATCTGGCGCGGATTTGCTGACTAATTTTTGGATTTCGCGCTGATAGCTATTTTGATAAACAAAATAATTGGGAACGATAGAAATTCTTTCAAATTACAAAGGAAAATATTATTAGGAATTAAATGAATTCAATCTTTTTCGTTAAGTGCGAAAACATCAATTTCTAAGAAGTTGTAAATGAAGAAATTTTTCTTCTAAATATGATTGATTGCTTCAAGGAGCGATTTTTTTTATGTATTGAGATTTGTTATATAAATTTAACATAACATTAGAACTCATTACTTTTAAAACATCTGCATAATAATTCAAAGAAAATACAATTTTTTTTTAAATCTAAATAACAAAATTCGAAAGTTACAGAATTTTAAAAATTTAAAGCTGTGAAACTTTTTAGATTTTCTATGTTTTTTTCAATATAAAAAATAATTTTTTTTAATTTTTGGTTTATTGAAAATATTAAAAATTCTATTGCCACTCTGATTCAGGTAGAATTGATTCTTACCAATTATCACAACATGACGAAATCCACTTAGAAATCTGCTAAAATCTCCGCCTAAAAGCGAAATGTAATGTTAAAATAAAAAAAAACAAATCTGGAATTCAACAATTTGAAAATTCAGAATTTACATGTTCAAATAATAAATAAAAGAATTCATAATTTGAACTTGTCAAAACATACAGACTCAAAAAACTTAAATAAGTACGAATTATTCATTTGAAAAATTACGAAAATGTTACAATTGATTTTTTTGTTAATTTTTAATGTTTTAAGAAAGTTCTTAAGTTATTAAATTATTAAATTATTAAATTATTAAATTATTAAATTATTAAATTATTAAATTATTAAATTATTAAATTATTAAATTATTAAATTATTAAATTATTAAATTATTAAATTATTAAATTATTAAATTATTAAATTATTAAATTATTAAATTATTAAATTATTAAATTATTAAATTATTAAATTATTAAATTATTAAATTATTAAATTATTAAATTATTAAATTATTAAATTATTAAATTATTAAATTATTAAATTATTAAATTATTAAATTATTAAACTATTAAATAATTAAATTATTAAATTAATAAATTATTAAATTATTATATGATTAACTTATTTAATTATTAAATTTTTAAATTATTAAATTATTTTTTTTGCCATTTTCTTAGTTCGGATCATTTTCGGAGTCATATTTTAGTTTATAATAGAAATTTCGTGTTTCGATTTTCCAGAGTTGAGTTTTGGCGAGAATTATCAAGTACTAAATCCCTAGATTTTATAATTTGGTGATTTATTTTATGGTTTTAATTTTTTTCCTGAATTTGTTTTTAAATCAACGATATTTAGAGTGTTGCAAAAAATACTAATATTGTTTCAGAAATGGCAATAAAGGTTCCATTTGGTACAGGTGGGATATGAATCCACAACTGATCAACGGTACTGATCCAAATGCCTTCTGTATTATTCTTTTTTCGTTTAAAATTTCATTCATTATGTTACTCTCTTATATGTTTGTCGCGATTTTTTTTATATGGCGCGGATTTCACGCGGATTGGGTTTTGGGGTCGGCGCGGATCTGGCGCGGATTTTTTTTCGACTTTTCCGTAACAACCCTGTAAATAGTGCAACCAATTCCCAATCCAATTAAGTTCATCTCTTCCGTTAGTCACGACCGACCGACCGATCGCTCATCGGCTTGACAAATCTCATTCACGACTCATGATCGACCTTTGAGCGTACGTAAAACACTCGACCTTAACCACCACCACCACGACCAACAAACCCAAACACACATCTTTGCCGTTCCACTTGGAAGAAGCAATGCAAACAAAATAAGATTGTTTCATCGTGCGGCAAAAAAAGTTTCATTCATTTTTAAAAATAACTTTTTGCCGCCACTTTTCCACATCAGCGAAAATTGATACACACTCGCACCCCCACGCCTCCTCAATTTCTTCGGCTGCCATGACCACCCACCCACTTTGCCACCACCCCTTGGTCACGGTTTCATTCACTTTTTTTTTTCTTTCTTCGGTCTTTGGCAATCGCATGCGAAGGTGGGGTGCTGTTCCTTAACGCGAAATTTGCCTCTGTGAATGAAGACGTCGCGAACGGCAGTCGTCATTTGGTTACGGTTATGCTCGGTTGTCACAATCTCCATTTTGGTAGTTTTTGTGTGAAAACATGATTTTTTAGGTTTTTTGAAAATAGTTTCAAGCATAACAAAGAATGCGAAAATAATTGAAACGAAGGTTTCATTTTGTTAATTATTGATGTTCTAATCAATTATTTTGAATTCAAATTCCATTTATTAAGAAAACCAGTTAAAGTTTAAAAACTTTAATAGTATTATTTGATATGAATCCCGAAAGCCGCGTAATCGGTAAAATTTGCCCTTTTTCGTTACCGTGCAATGCCACGAAATTCGAAACAACAACAACAATTTTTATCACCTTTTTTGTGATTTTACGTTTGGTAAATCTGTTGTTTAGGTTGTATTTGAATAACGAAATATGTTAGCAAATTAAATTTCTAAAATCTCAGCATTATAAGGGTAGCTGAATCGTAAAACCAGTTGAACAAATTTCTACAAAATTTCACAAAAATTATTTGTTTTGCATTGAATATTTTATGTAAAAGGGTTGAATTTTAAAACTCAAATTGCAGTTTATCTATAAATAATTCTAAAATAACAAATATTTGCAGTTATTTTTAGCAGATTTTAGAAAGTCGTCAAATTGTCTTGAAATTTCAATGTTTTTGAACAGGCGTGAAATTTTCAAAATTTTGCCGCGAGAATTTAAGATCAATAAACATGAATTAACAGCAAAATATATCACTAAAACATTTAATATCCTACGCCCTTTTAAAATGTTAGTCTTGATTTAAAAATTTGAATTGACGACAAGGGCCCATTTTACCCCATTTACTCCCTCTTGAGATGTGTTCGTGTATATCTTGAACGGACAGTGCATTCTACAGTAACATTCTTGTAAACTGTATTGAAAATCACGACACGCTTGCTAAAAAAAAACACATGAAATAGGCCTTTGTCGCCATTTGCCACTAATTAGAGTGTTCGCAATCGATTCCTCGTGATTTTCTGCATAAAATAACATTTATTTAAAGTTTGGAAAACCACAGCCATTCAAAATATTAAAGAAAATACATAAAATGGGGTTAATGGGGCAAAACGATCATTTGCCGTCATTTGCCGCTTATGAGAACACCATCAATCGATTCCTCGTGATTTTCTACATAAAATAATATACGTTGATACTGTAAAAAATGTAACGTAATTTCAAGATATTTACGAAAAACACATTAAAAAGGGTTAAATGGGGCAAAATGGGCTCTTGCCGTCATTTGCCACCAATGAGAGTGTCATCAATCGATTTCTCGTGATTTTTTACATAAAACAGTAACCTTTCAAAGTGTAAAAACAACGGCAATTAAAAATATTGACGAAAAACACATAAAATGAGGTAACTGGGGCAAAATGGGTCCTTGCTGTCATTTTTCGCCAATGAGAATGTCACAAATCAATTCCTCGCGATTTTCTACATAAAATAACATACTTTAAAACTGTAGAAAACTACAGTAATCCAAGATATTAATGACAAACACATAAATAAGGGGTAAATGGGGCAAAATGAGCAATTGAGAGTGTCACCAATCGATTTCTCGTCATTTTTTACATAAAAAAGATACTTTAGAAGTGCGGCAAACTACGGCAGTTGAAGATATTCGAGAAAAGCACCCTAAGAAAGCCAAAATGGGGTAAAACGGACTACTTTCCGTCATTTGCCACTAATGAGAGTACCACCAATCGATTCCTCGTAATTTTTTACATTAAAAATGATACTTTTGACAGGCAGAAACTGACGGCATCAAAAGATCCGTTTTTTCACCGGTTTTTGCCCACTGTGGAGTGTAACCAAATGAGAAGATTCTAAAATGCCTAGAATGTTTTTTTAACGATAGATTATTTCATAAATTCCTGATATTTTATCAAATTTTAAACAATTTATCACATTTAAAAATATTAAAATAATATAATATCAGCAGAGTTTCAGAAAAGTATCTTTTTTTGGAAAAAAAAACATAAAAATAAATTGGAAGTGAATTTGCTTAAGAGCGAGTCCACGAGCAAAGCATACCCATCTCGCATCGACCTCACCAATCTGCCTGAAATTTTCAGGGGTTGTTTGTACATATAAAACTAGCATCTGGCCAAAATATGAGCACTCTAGGTCAACGGGAAGTGGGGCAAATCGGGACAAAAAGTTTGAAGGTTCAAAAATGTCAAAAATCGTATAAAGGCTGTAACTTGGGCAAAATTCCATTTAATTTAAAAATTCAAAATGCATCTGAAAGGGCTTATAAAATGCAACAAAATGCAGGGTAGAGCATCCCAATTGGTTGAATCTAAAGGGAGTTATTGGCATTTTAGTGAAAAAATAGCACAATTTTCAAACTCAAATAAAAAAGTGTTCCATCCAGATATCAACTCGGTTCGACCTGCAGCTTGTAGGGGACATCTGGGACTACCATCTGAGACTGAGAACGCTTTGGGTAAGGCAGTTTAACATATTAAATAGACACTTTTACTTTTAGTGAATTTTTTGGTTGTAAATTTTTGCTCGGAGGACCCCTTAGATCCCATTTTCTGATGATAATTTTATCATATTCGTGTTCCTGAGACAATTTCACAATAGAAACATGCATAAAAATGTTTATTTTCATCCATTTTAACCCTTTGAAAAAAGAAAGTTAAAAAAAATTAGATGCTGCTTTTTTTCTGGTGTCATCTAGTATCCTTGGAAACGAACTTGAATTTCAATAAATGTGAATCGAAGATTTTTTTTTAACTTTCATTTTTGAAAGGGTTAAAATGGATGAAAATAAACATTTTTATGCATGTTTCTATTGTGAAATTGTCTCAGGAACACGAATATGATAAAATTATCATCAGAAAATGGGATCTAAGGGGTCCTCCGAGCAAAAATTTACAACCAAAAAATTCACTAAAAGTAAAAGTGTCTATTTAATATGTTAAACTGCCTTACCCAAAGCGTTCTCAGTCTCAGATGGTAGTCCCAGATGTCCCCTACAAGCTGCAGGTCGAACCGAGTTGATATCTGGATGGAACAATTTTTTATTTGAGTTTGAAAATTGTGCTATTTTTTCACTAAAATGCCAATAACTCCCTTTAGATTCAACCAATTGGGATGCTCTACCCTGCATTTTGTTGCATTTTATAAGCCCTTTCAGATGCATTTTGAATTTTTAAATTAAATTGAATTTTGCCCAAGTTACAGCCTTTTTACGATTTTTGACGTTTTTGAACCTTCAAACTTTTTGTCCCGATTTGCCCCACTTCCCGTTGACCTAGATTGCTCATATTTTGACCAGATGCTAGTTTTATATGTACAAACAACACCTGAAAATTTCAGTCAGATTGGTGAGGTCCAAACGACGTCCCATACAAAGGGGTATGCCCTGTTCGTGGACTCGCTCTTAATATTTATCGTTTTGCATACAATATTTTTAATAGCGACGAGCATAAGATTTCATTCAAAGAAATTCGTATTACTTGGCAAACAAAAACGTTTGACTTCGTCAAATCTAACAAAACTTTGTTTAATTTATCCTTTAAGCACACACGAACGAAACCAGCTCAGTTCAATGGTGGTGGTGGTGGTGGTGCATCACACACATTGGTGACGGAATGTAAACAAACGACTTCCCCCTTTTTTTCTCGAGACACTTTGATCAATATTGAATCTGCGTGTTTGGTGTATTTGGACTCGACACTCGGACTTCGTTCTCAACGTTGACCGGCCATCGTGTTGGGTCACCTCTGTACATCAATCCTCTGTCTCTGTCAGGAGGCTGAAATGAAGTGACAATCAGACACTCTCTGTTTATTTATCGTTGGCAGGATTGTTGAGAGAAAGGTTAGGAACCTTGTAAGAAAAATTTGCATGGCGGTTGCTATCGGAAAAGTTAATATAGAACAAAATTGTGAGAAAAAGTTCCAACCTCACAAATAAAAAAACCCTTGGTATTGGTGTTGTACGGCAAAAGGTCTGTCTCATCGATGGTGAAAGGTTGATTTTATCATCACCATCAATCACAATCACGCCGATGCCGCCGTCGTTAGTTCGACTCAGTTCGGTTTGGTGTGTATTGAGAAAACAAATAAAGAAACAGGCACGGCAACGACAGCTCCAAAAGGGCAAACGTCCAAACGATCCACGGCGCGGGCTGTCTCCTTCGATATCGGTGGTGGTCGTGGCTGTGTGTTTATTTTATGCTTCCTTCCTTCCTGTCTGTCTGTCTACGCTGATAGTGACAGTTGGTGGAAGAAAGTTTTCGCTAGATTGTTAGTAGGTCGAAGTAATTTTTTTTCTCCTAAAAACTAAAACGGTATCGATTTAACTCAAAATTTTATCGCCCTTTTAAAAATGTATTTTAATATATTTTTTCCCTACATTTGAGTATGTGGTAACCACCTAACGAAACATAAAATTATTCCAACCTAATAAAATGTATTTTCTTGGTATAGGACGGCGTAACCGTAACTCGGGATGGCCCATCTTCGTTTGCTGTCAATTATTGATTAGAGCTGACTACACTCCCAGGCATGAACGATGAATCAGGGTGGTATTGTGAATTATATGTTTGTAAATCCAGATGAATATAAACAATACGTTTTATCTAACATCAATAGAAAGTTCAACAACGTTCTGAAAACCACTCGAAGTTTTTTAAAGGTTCAATTGACCATATTTTTTTTATTTTTGAATATTTTTGAATTCTCCTAACTCAAGACGCCTTAAAAAACACCCAAAAAGAAAAAAATGGTTATTTTATATAAAAAAATAAAACCTCTGAAATCAAAAATGACGTCTCATAAAATCAGAAGAAATCGATAACGCTTCAATCGGTGGGAAGAATTTTAAGTATGCAGAAGACTTTGTCGATTTCTGAATAGATTATGGAAAACATTCTAGTTATTATTGAGGGAAACTTTAACATTATTTTTTAAATAAATTTCCTTAAGGGTGCACAGAAATCAAGAAAATGGTTTTCTTCTTATTGGGTAATTCTCTACCAACTCACACGAAATTGGAAAAAGTTGCCCCGACTTCTTTTCAATTTGCTTGAAACTTTGCCCAAAGGGGTAACTTTTGTTCCTGATCACGAATCCAAGGTTCGTTTTTTGATATCTCGTGACATAGGGGCGGTACGACCCTTATCATTTTTGAGCATGCGGAAAAAGACGTGTTTTCAATCATTTGAAACGGTGATGAGATAGAAATTTGGTGTCAAAGGGACTTTTATGTAAAATTAAACGCCCGATTTGATGGCGTAATCAGAATTCCGAAAAAACGTATTTTTCATCGAAAAAATCACTAAAAAAGTTTTTAAAATTTTAAGGGAAATTTTATGTACTTTTCGAATCTACATTGACCCAGAGTTTAGAACAAAAAATTTCATTTTTAAATATCGTGTTTTTTTATAACTTTGCAGAGTCTTTTTTTAGAGTGCAATAATGTTCTGCAAAATTGTAGAGCAGACAATCACAAAAGTTTGGTATCTAAACATAAGGGGTTTGGTTATAAACATCACAAGTTATCGCGATTTTGCGAAAAAAAAAGTTTTGAAAAAGTTGGTCGCCGTCGATCATGGTCGTTCATCGTCACCTGCGACAGAAACGGACGACGAAACAAAGAGAAACGCAAAAAGTAAATTTTTCAAAACTTTTTTTCGTAATATCGCGATAACTCGTGATGTTTGCAACCAAACCCCTTATGTTAATATAGTATTTTTGTTATAATTGTCTGCTCTTCAATTTTGTAGAACATTGTTACACTCTAAAAAAATACCCTGCAAAGTTAGAAAAAAACAACGAAATTTTAAAATGAATGAATGTTAAAATTTTGTTCTAAATAAAAAAATTAACTTCTGGGTCAATAAAGATTCGGAAAGTACATTCAATTTCCCTTAAAATGACATGTTCTAAATTTTGATACAGTCAAGTAACGGAAAATGGCAGAGTTTGTAAAACTTTTTTAGTATTTTTCTCGATGAAAAATACGTTTTTTCGGAATTCAGAGTACGCCATCAAATCGGGCGTCTAATTTTACATAAAAGTCCCTTTGACACCAAATTTCTATCTCATCACCGTTTCAGGCTGCAAATTATTGAAAAACACCTCTTTTTTCGCATGCTAAAAAATGAAAGGGGTCGTACCACCCCTACGTCACGAGATATCAAAAAACGAACCTCGGATTCGTGATCAGGAACAAAAGTTACCCCTTAGGACAAAGTTACACGCAAATCGAAAAGGGGTCGGGGCAACTGCTGTGTGAGTTGGCGGAGGATTACCCTATTTCCAAAGTGTCAAATTTATGGACCCAATTCTGCAACAGTCAGATTGTAAAAATGGCCAAACTTTATTGTGAATTATTTTATAGACAATTCCTAAAGGACAGACGGTAATAACAATAACAAATACTGTTAAAATAACAGAAAATATTATGGAATTTTCTTGAAAAATCAATTTTTGCATTAGAGTTTTATAACAAATTTGTTATTGGTCTGATATTGGTCATCTTTGGAATAACATTTTTTTGTTATGGAAGCAGGTATTCCTCGTGTTATTGGGATGATCGAATTAGTCTTTTATTACAATAACAATCCAATAACAAAGAATTCATAACGACGAATAACATATATTGTTATAAATAACATGAAATGTTATTGAGCTAGCATTTTCAAACATCAAACAATTTTATGCCCAGGTTATTTCCAAATTTTTAAAAATATTTGGTACCGTTAATTTTTTTAAATCTTAATCTACTTTTTTTTTGAAGATATTACAAAAATATTTGGTAATGAAAAAGTAATGCCTAACAAAAAGAAAAAAGAAAAGTTTGTGTCCAGTTGTTGTACTTCACGGGTTCTTTTTTAGGGGGGTATTATTTTTCTAGAAATAGCAAGCAAACTGTCATATACATATGAAAGTGTGGAACATCCCCGTTCATTTGCGGGGCGAACGATAATCTTTGGTCGGGAAAAATTAAAGTTTTCCTCATTTGAAATTTTTGTACTTTTTTCCTATGGGGGGGTCACTTTTATGAATTTTGGATTTCAGCCGAATCAACATATTTTTGTGTTTTTTGGTTATAAAATTTACCGTTTACTTTATATTTTCACTTTTTTTGTGGTTATATGGTTCATATGATATTTATTTTTTCAATTGAGATCTGCAGTTTAAATACAACCACACACTCAGAACTGGACATCGGCATACGAGAGGATAAAGAGCACGATTCGGTAGTAAAATGGTACTGTGTGCGGACTGAGAGGATAAATCCCGAAATTACCGAGAGTACTTTACTCATGGGTTCATCTTCAAAAAAAGTTCATCTATCAAAAAATAAAAAGTACCAGCACCGAGACTAGAACCCAAGACCTTTGTCATATTGAACCGTGCCTTTGCCGTATGGGCCACCACGGTTCGGTGACTAAGTGGCGGTCATTTGTCCATATAAGCCACTCAATAGGATGAACTGTTCCAATGAACGAATGAACACGCGAGAGGACTATACTCTCGCAAAATAGCAGTTTCCTCACGTTTCTTTTCGTGAGGACTATCCCCTCGTTCTTTAGCTTTGGGTGCAGGGTTTCTATTTCTATGTCTTTTATTAATTTGTGTATTGAAACTACAGAGTTGAATTTGCAATTATTAGTAATAACATACATATTGCGGAAAAATCAGTAAAAAGCTTAAATGTATGTAAAACTATTAATTTAATCTCAATTAAGCTTTACATACTAAACAAGTCTGGTAAGCAAATTTGAAAAAAATATACAACAAATAAATTGTTTTGCTAAAAAAAACACAAATAATTGATCTTTTTAATTACAACATTATCACCTGACCTCAAAATAGGTACGAAATCTTCTGTGAGTTAGACTGGAAAAGTGGCATTATACTAGAAAATTGGTAAAATTACACATTTTCAAATGTAAAATAACTCTTTTTTAATGACATAAAAGATATACCACTTCCCAGATGTAATGTTACCATTATTTTTAGCTGTGCTGGTACTGTACAACATTTTTACATTTTTTATTAGTAACGGATAGAACAGGCACAGAACAACAAAAATAGTGCATTGTTTTCGAAATTTCAAGCTTTTTAGTGCTCTTAAAAATGCAGTCCCAATTCAGACTGTAATCTTCGGTTCGAATGTAAAAAAATATGTACCTGTGCCAATTTGTGGGCAAAATCTGTTAAAGTTTATAGTAAAGTGTTGCTATGGGCGACCCTTGAAGTTGATGAAATTTTATTCATGCAAATACGCCTTCTTTATATCTCTAATAACTCGTCAGGGTTAACTCGGATCGATTTGCGGTCTTGGACAAAGTTGTTTATTATTACATTATTACAGAAACTTATTTTTACCTAAAGAATCGAGCCAGGGGGTACCTCTTAAGATTTTCAAAAATTTTAAAATCTCTGTTGATACGAGAGCATTCATTCGAATCACGGCCCGCGAGGATATTGCCTTTCACACGTTTTAACGATAATTTGATGAGTAAATATTTGCCTCACCCCATCATCCAGGGGGTGAGGAGCCCAAACGAAGCTCGGCCCAAGACCGATTTCCGATTTTATGGTGACGAAGCTGATGATGATGGCTAGATGGTAGACTGTCGTCAGGGGGGCCCAATAATAACCAAACGATTGACAGACGCTTTTTTTCCCCACTTATAGTGCCCGATTACGTGACCTGGAATTTGACGTTTCTTGTGAGGGAAAAGGTTTGCAGTTTACGGGAAAAAAAGGTTTAGTAAAGAAATTGGTTTGCACAGTTGTAATGATTTACTTGAAAAAATTACAAGAAAAAAACTGAGATGAGATTCAGAGAAGGGAATTCAAAGAACGACCTGAGTGCGAATTAAGCACGCCCTTGGGTAAACAGAAGCAATGTTGACTTGCCCAGGACTGTAAAAGCTTAAGGGATGGTTTGGCAAACCAATTGGTCGTAAAGTTACGTTTTGATAATGGCGGACTGAGGATGTTGGGGAAAATGGGATTACTCGCTGGTTTGAATCTGAGCGTTGTTTATTTTTATGGATTTGAACAGATTTTGATGAACATTGAAGATATAACTGTTCTATTGTTAACCTTTTCAAGAAAATCCAAAAAACATTCCATTGAATTTTGTAAGTCAAAGGTCATTGCGATCTTATCTAGAGGTTCGAAGAAACCCAACTCGAAACATAAATTTCGTCAAAGCTGAAATTTGTCCTTTTCATTCACAGCAAAAGTTGTCGTGCAAATTTTCCAGAATTCCAATATCAAAGAAGTACATTGCCTCGCTTCCACGCAACACACGCTTCAAAGCTTCCAAGTCTCGTCAAGTTTGCTCAGCCAACGAAACGGAAAAACTCATTTCCGGCCTGTTTTCCCCTCGCGACTAACGCCATAAAACAACATCCATCTCGTTCGGATCTCGTTCCAAGGATGAAGCGCTGTTTCGTCGCGTGCTCGCGTGAAGTCAAGTTAATTAAGTTAGACCCTTTTACACCCCCACGCTCATCCTCCCTTGCGTATACTAAACTTCACTCCCAATTAGGACGTCATTTAACGCACGGTACAACACGCACACACTTTACGGGCTGCCAGCAGGACTTTAAGGATCAGCGTATCAAGATGTGGGTGGGAGGTGGGAAAGCTCGTCACCGCAAAACGCTGCGTCGGGTGGCTTTGTTGTGTGTGTGGTGGGGAAGGGACAAATTTACTATGCCTGTGTGAAAAGTAAACTTTTGACGAGGGTCCGGCCGCGTGAGAAGATGTCATTCTTGGGTTTGGACTTTAAGCTTGGTTTGGGGTTACAGAGAGAAATATGCTTGCGAGTGGATTTGGATCTAGTATGAATTATTTAGGAACTGTTCCGGAGAGGATTACTTAAAAAATACACTAAGGACTGAATCGAAAAGTAGTATTTTGTGTCATGGGTTCAACCATACATGTCTCCATATAATTTTGGCAATTTAGAAATGGTACGTAAATATTCGAACAGCTGTAACTTTTGAGTGAATTTTCTGATCAATCCGAAGACACCAAAAGTTGTAGGTTTAAATTTTATTTTGTCCTTAAAATTTGTTGGACTATTGAGAAAAAAAATAGGCCCATGGAAAAAAATTGCAGATTTTTTAATCAACCTTTTTTCACATAAACTCAATTTCCCAAAATATGTATTATTTGATTTTCAAGATTTTTCGATATGTTTTAGGGGTTAAAAAATCCGTATCTTTGAGCCATAGAGAAACATGGTCAAAAAATCTGCCGCCGAGCTATAATTTTTTGAAATTAATAATGATTTTTGGGATAAATCGAAATTTCATGCAAAAACATATTTGACGTATTTTTTAAATGTATAATTGAATTTCCAATCAAAAAGTACTTTACAAATTTTTTATAAAAGGCTCTGTTTTCAAGATATAGCCACCGAAAGTTTAATTTTAGCGAAATATTTGCAGTTTTTCTATTTTTAAAAATAGTGACCATGAGTGACCATTTCAAATTTTTTTTTTGAATTTCAGAAAATTTGCTTTAAAACTGTTTAAGCGACATTGAAGATTGGACATCTGGTTGCTGAGATACAGCGGCTTAAAGAAATAGAAACAGATAAATTGAAGTATTCTAAGTCTCACCCAAACAGCCCACCATTTTCTAATGGTTCGATTTTCAATGTTAAAATATGAAATATTCGTGAAATTTTCAGATCTTTCCTAAAAAATATTTTGAAATTTTTTGAATCAAGAGTAGCATTTTGAATTTGTGTGATCTAAAAAAATTCAAAATATTTTTTTCGAAAAGATCGGAAAATTGTTTCATATTTTAACATTAAAAATCGGACCACTCATGGTCACTTTTTTAAAAATCGAAAAAATGCAAATATTGCGCTAAAATTAAAATTTATATTTTGAAAACAGAGCCCTTTATTAAAAAATCTGTAAAGTACTTTTCGATTGGAAATTCAATTTTACATTTAAAAAAATTACATCAAAATTGTTTTTGTATAAAATTCCGATTTTTTCCAAAAATTACTATTTTTTCAAAAATTCATAACTTGCCGGCAGAAATTTTGACCATGTTTTTCTATGGCTCAAAAGTTGCTGAATTTTGACCCCTAAAACATAAAAAAAAATCTCGAAAATAAAAAAAATACGTATTTTGGGATATTGAGTTTTTGTGATAAAAGTTGATTAAAAAATCTGCAATTTTTTTCCGTCTACCTATTTTTTCTCAATAGTCCAACAAATTTTAAGGACAAAATTAAATTTATAAAACAAATTACTATTTGAAAAAAATCATAACTCGTCCGTAAAATTTAAGTCCATACTTGTGAATAGTTTAAAAGATACGGGGTTTTTTCCCTAAAACTTAATCGCAGTTTTTCTCATAGTTTTTCGATTTTTCTACAACAAACATTTTACAACGTTAGTTTTTAAGCTGTAGGCCTCCATAGCGGCACTTTTTGGTCTAATTTTGTCATATTCGGAATCCTAGGGAGATTTCACGTTAGTTAGAAGTATTGGAGTGGTAAATTTGATTGGAAAAATTGCCATTTAGAATGAATTAAAATATTTTTCGCAAATCCGTCGTGAAACTACTTACTTTTCCTGTCATTCTTGAACGACGAAATAGTCTACTTTTCTGTACCAAAAATAACAGAGTCGAATAGCAACACTTTTCAGAATAAATGCTGAAAAGTTCTAGTTGAACTTTTCAGCAATTGTTTCGAAAAGTAACACTTTTCAACATTTTTTTAAATTTAAACGATTTATTAACAAAATACATGAAAATTTGACTTAAAATTTCACTCAATGGGTGTTTTTCGGAAATGCAAAAAATGTTGTATGGAACTCGTTGCAAAACTTAATTTTTTCAGCACTCTTCGAATTTATCCAACTCGGTGAACCTCGTTGGATAAATTTACGACTCGTGCTGAAAAAATCCTCTTTTTGCAACTTGTTGCATAAACTACTATTTTACAATTTGTTGGATTTGGGGTGAAACAGGTTTTCGCCTACTTGATACAGCATTTCGTCGCCATCGTGCTAACTTGTCGTACGTGCATTTTGGACCAAATTGAGTTAAGAACGCCATTTTGTGCAGCTCACAATGCCTCATCTTTTGACCGTCACAGATCCCCAAAATTCGATTTCAATCCTGAGACATTCAATGAAAACCAAAAAAGCTCCGAAAATTTTTGTCACTCTACATATAAAAGAAGTTTCAATCCTGTCGTGCTATCTTGTCACTCCCTGAAAATTGATGTAAGTGCGACAAAGGGCAAAGAGATTTCAGGTCAGGATGCGTTTGACGCACGTACAAGTTAGACTACCGTAAACATTTTTAATTATAACTCGGGACTCCAGCAACTAACTTCAACCAAACTTCGGGACAATGCACAGAATGGTCAGCCAAACAAAACGTGTTTGTTATTGTTTACATTGCGTGCTTTCGTCAAACATTAAAACGCGTTTTTCTCGGAACGTCAAAATGGCGGGTGCGACATGATAGCACGACGACGTCGATTTGACGTATTGATCACAGAGTAAAGAAGATCTATTTCTTTTTACAAAAATGTTTTATTTAATTATTTTTTCAACCAAATTTACAACTCCAATACTTCTAACTAACGTGAAATTTACCGGGGTATCCGGATATGATAAAATTGAGACAAAAAAGTGCCGCAATAGAGGCCTACAGGGCAAAAACTAACGTTGTAAAATGTTTGTTGTAGAAAAATCGAAAAACTATGAGAAAAACTGCGATTGGCCGAAAAGTAAATACCGTAGGCTTATAGACCTATGGGAGTATGGGTGATGGAGGCTGTTGCAAAAAGATATTAAGGTTTTAAAAAAATCAATTTTTAACAGTAATTTGCAAAAGCTATGAGAAAAAGTCAAGCCGATCCTGGATGTCTATGGCCCATTTTGAAGTGCTTCAAAAGACCTTTCAAATGCATCTACGAGAGTTGGAATTGATGAAGTTTTACGGAAATGCGAGCAATTTTTTAGATTTTTTAGGTTTTTTGGACCTCAAACTTTGAAGCTCGTTTTACCCCACTTCCCTTTGTCGTAAAGGGCTCATATTTGGCATGAGTTCATCTCATATATAGACAAACAAACGTTGAAAGCTTCATCCAAATCGGAGCACCTCGATACGACCTCTAGAACAAACCGAGCAGAATTTACAAACACTGCCTCTTAATGACTCCTAAAACATATCA
The DNA here is from genome assembly GCF_016801865.2 of Culex pipiens pallens. Taxonomy (NCBI): domain Eukaryota; kingdom Metazoa; phylum Arthropoda; class Insecta; order Diptera; family Culicidae; genus Culex; species Culex pipiens. The sequence goes on from NC_068939.1 coordinate 32,110,751, forward strand.
AAAAATATGAAAAATTGAAAATAGTGTTTTTTTACAAATCAAGTTTTAGTGACAAAAAGTGAAATTAAAAATCATCAAAAATTCTTGTACCGTGTATCATTTTATCAGTGTAGTCCTTATCCATACCTACAGCATTGCCGAAGACACCAAATCAATCAAAACTTCCTTCAACAGATACATATTTTTGAATTTTCATACATCGTTTTTGTATGAACAGCTGCCAAATATGTATGGAAAATTATATGGACAAACTTATGGTGCAAAATGGCTTCTTTGGGCACACCGAAGGCACCAAAAAAGCTTCAGCCGTATAAAAAAATACAATAATTAAAATCAAAAAAAGGACCGACTTCGTAGAGAATTGCTCACATTAATCTCAATGTATCGTCAATGTATCGAAATAACAAAAGAAATTCAGCTGCCATTATTATCCTTTTGATAAATAAACTCAACATTCAATGGGCTGGTAAATTTGCCTGCCACGTTCACACAAGCGTTCCGGCTCTCAAAAATATTTAACAATATTCCAACAATACCAACAGCCCAAATTAAACATTCCACCTGAATGGGATTTTTCGGCGAAAGTGTCCGAAATACCTGCCTTGTAATTAATTTAATTTTCCACTCCGAAAGTCGCCCTTGAAAGCATGAAACCATCAAAATGCTAAAAGTGAAATAATTTCCGAAATTTCTTCGCCTACAGAGCGTCGAATTTTGATTCCGCTTCGTCCCTGCTCATAATTGAATAAAGCAAATTTAATTTTCCACTTTCCCAAAAAAAAGGAGATGGACTCGATTCACCTGGCTGCACTCGTAACACTGCCTTAATTTGTGTGTGAGGTGAAATTGGTCACATTTGTCGTCGGGTGACGCTCGGGGAAAATTTAATGAGCAAAGTTTTTCCCGATCCGTGCCACCATTATCCCTCCGCCCCGTCACATCGATTTTCCGGTTTGTAAATTTCCGGCGACGGGTAGAAATTAATGAGCTCGCGGTGCGGAAAAGTTTGCAAGCCTTTTTTTTTGGTGGTTTGTGTTAGTTTAGGAAGGGGTTGTCTTTGATTGATTGGGATTGATTTGTTTTTACTGTTGCGAGATTGCATTTATTTGGAGTTTAATGAACTGTATGAGAAGTAATTAATGTTCTTTTTTTCCTATTTTTTGATTGCAGGTACGAACTGATAATTTTCTACCGTTTGAATATACCAGAAGGCTTGAATATTAATAAGTAAGTACATTTCTATGGTTTAAGTAATATTTTATGCTACAAGTTGCAAATACAAACATTTTTAAAAATGCAAAAAATGAGTTTTGCAATAAGTTAAACAACACAACATTTTTTTCAATTCCGGATATGGATTTATTCATTGAATCGTTTATTTCAATATGAGTCGTCTTTAATAGTATCGCAAAGTATAAATTTCCGATAAAAGTGCTGAAAAGTAAAACTTTTCAAGACTTATACGACCCAACTTGATATTTATTATTTTGGCAGTCAAAAAATGAGCCAAAACTGTTAGGCAGACCTGATCTACAAAATAAACATAATAAACAAATAAATATAAAAAGAAGAACTTTAAGCAAATCTTGTATTTCTTGCAAAATTTCCCCACCCATCAAAGGGGTTTTTTCTTCTGAGAATCGAACTCAACCACACAGAGCAACATAAAAAGAAAAAGACATGTTGTTTACTTCGGCTTGCCGACTGTAAATAAAATGTAGAGGCCACCCCTTCACGCTAGCTTCTGTTTGGTCGTTTTCTTCCCTTGTAATAACAACAAACCCCACTCTCTGTTACCTCTTCATGTTTGTTCCGAACGCTCTCCCTAACCCCCTTACTACACCGCACTATGGGGTTTCAGGCGGCCATAAATCGAAAAACCGACATACTCTAATTAATTTTTTGGTATTTTTTTTCGAAAATAAACATTCTAACTAAGAAAAATCCGGAGTTTGAAAGTTGTAGGTTCAAAATTCACTGAATTGCAGACCTTCAAAGGCGAAAATGGTAAGAAAAAACATGTTTTTTGACAAAAAAATGATTATTTTTCATAGTTGTACTGTGTAGCTGTTTTTGTATTTTTTCCTGCATCATTATATATATTCAGAAAGGTAATTGATTCAACTTTTCAATAATATTTTACAAAACACACTTTTACGGGCTAAAAAAATAATAAAAATCAAAAAAGATGGATTTTTATTCAAAATTTAGTTTTTTTCAACTTTGTTAATGGAGTACTTTTTTTGTGTGCATTTGTGCGATCTGAAAATTTTGCAGCTTAAAATTTGAACCATGTCCTAACTTGTCTCCAAATTTCAAAGTGCACTTATGTGCACTTTTTGAGTTATGCCATTTTGAACATGTTGATTCATGCAAGGAAATTAATGATTTCGCGTATACGCTTGGTTAAAATCACATTATTTACCTGCGGAGGCAGAAATGACGTACCTGCTATGTATGTTTTGAAATTGATTTGATATTCATGACTTTGTTGGTAATTAGGTACGTTTAATAAAATTAGAAATTCCTATTCTAAGTATTTTACAGAAACGATTCGTCGAATATTCGTAACAGTTCGTTGTTGTGTTCTTTTGAAAGTATGGATAATAATACCGTAGTGTCCCTGTACGATATAACGAAGCACTATTCTGAAAACGTGAGAACTGCATTCGAGTATATTTGTAAGAATTACAACATTGCAGAACCATCACATGATCAACTCAGGGAAATACCACAGAGAAAAAACTACGCACGTTGTTCTGTAGCTTCAAAACGAGGTATACAAAAGCCCATAGAAGAAGTTCATATTTTAAGTAATCTAACGACAATCGGTTACATAGTGATTTTGATTTGGTGAGGGGGGGGGGATGTCTTCAAAGAGAGGTGGATTTTAACTCAAGAAAAAGGGGAGGGAGATTGAACGTAAATCAGAAACTTTAACATAGCATAAACCGCCATTCCGTGCATCAAATAGACAGAGCAAGAATATTAAAATTCACCACTTTAATGCATGTGGCCTCAAATATATGAAAAAATCGAAAATTAAACTTTTTTTTTGGAAAAATATCAAATTTCATTTGTTTTCATTATACTAAGTACAAACAACACAAAAAAGTCACAAAAAAGCAAAAAAATATTTTTGGCCGCTCGCTTATATGGAAATACCCCATAGTGCACCGTGAAAAAAAAATCATGGTAATATTACATCACGGAATGTTGATAATTTTGTGTCAGTGAAAATGTGTGAAATTACATCTTTTTACGTGTAATTTTATATGTGTCATATTAATTCATGGAAAGTTACAACCATCACTTACAAATTTTTCAACCTTCCAAAATTCAATTCTGTTACAAACTTAACTCAATGTGTGAAAAACTACTGAGCAACTCTCTACAAAATCGGCCGATTTCGACCATTTTTATTTTTTATATTTTTTTATTTGGCTCAAACTTTGTGGGGGGGCTTCCCTATGACCAAAGAAGCTATTTTGTGTCATTGGTTCACCCATACAAGACTCCATACAATTTTGGCAGCTGTCCATACAAAAGTGGTACGTACATATTCAAACAGCTGTAACTTTTGAGTGAATTTTCTGATCAATTTGGTGCCTTCGGCAAAGTTGTAGGTATTGTTGAGAACTATTGAGAAAAAAAATAGATAAACGGAAAAAAAATTAGCGGATTTTTTATAAACTTTTTTTTACAAAAACTCAATTTCCCAAAATACGTATTTTTTTTTTAATTTTCGAGATATTTTGATATGTTTTAGGGGACAAAAACCCGTAACTTTTGAGCCATAGAGAAGCATGGACAACAAATCTGCCGCTGAGTTATAATTTTTTTTAAAAATAGTGATTTTTTGAAAAAATCTAAATTTCATGCAAAAACAAATTTGACGTAATTTTTTAATGTAAAATTGTATTTCCAATCGAAAAGTACTCAACAGATTTTTTGATAAAGGGCTCTGTTTTCAAGATATAGCCACCGAAAGTTTGATTTTAGCGAAATATTTGCAGTTTTTCTATTTTTAAAAATAGTGACCATGAGTGACCATTTCTGAAAATATTTTGGTTTAAAAGTTCAGAAAATTTGCTATAAACTTGTCTGAAAGGTATTGAAGATTGGACCTCCGGTTTCTGAGATACAGCCACCTTAACACTCAAACGCTCGGGTAGTCATTTGACCCCTATTTTTTTTCTTAGAAATCCCATAACTTTTGATAGAATTGACCAATTTGGATGCTTTCGGTTGCAAAAGATCCAGATTTGTCTATATTTTGAACTGCCAGATGGGGGACAAATGTGGTCCACTTTTACCGGAGATATTCCGGATTCTGTTGGGGTACCTCGGCCCTCCTATATGGGTATTTGGCCAATATAATAAAAACTTTTCAACAGAAAAATTTCGGAAATGATGCAAAACTACAAGGCATTATCCTAATACATCATCCTGCAAAAATAATTGACATGGTTAAGTCCTACGGGGCAGTGGAGCTGGTTCCAGTTGGGCAACAATTGACATCAGCTCAGTGAACCGTTTCCGGATAGAACCTGTTCCGGTGCCCGAAGGTCTTCAGCATGTCATTTATCTATGCAGGATGATGTTTTAGAATGAATCCTTGAAGTTTTGCATCATTTCCGATTTTATTCTGTTGAAAAGTTTTTATTATATTGGCCAAATATCCATTTAGGAGGGCCGAGGTACCCCAACAGAATCCGGAATATCTCCGGTAAAAATGGACCACATTTGTCCTCCGTCTGACAGTTGAAAATATAGACAAATCTGGATCTTTTGCACCCGGAAGCATCCAAATTGGTCAATTCTATCAAAAGTTATGAGATTTTTAAGAAAAAAATAGGGGTCAAATGACTACCCGAGCGTTTGAGTGTTAAGTAAAAGAAACACGAAAATTGAAGTTTTCTAAGTTTCACCTATACAACCCACCATTTTGTAATGTCGATATCTCAGCAACTAATGGTCCGATTTTCAATGTTAAAACATGGAACATTCGTGAAATTTTTCGATCTTTTCGAAAAAAATATTTAAAAATAATGTTAATCAAGACTAGCATTTTAAATAGGCGTAATATCGAATGTTTGGCCCATTTAAAATGTTAGTCTTGATTTAAAAATTTACAAAATATTTTTTTCGAAAAGATCGGAAAATTTCACGAATGATTCATATTTTAACATTGAAAATCGGACCATTAGTTGCTGAGAATCGACATTAAAAAATGGTGGATTGTTTTAAGTGAAATTAAGAAAACTTCAATTTTCGTGTTTGTTTTCCTTAAAGCGGCTGCATCTCAGAAACCGGAGGTCCAATCTTCAATGTCTCTTAGACAATTTTATAGCAAATTTTCTAAACTTTTGAAAAAAAAATATTTTTAGAAATGTTCACTCATGGTCACTAATTTTAAAAATAGAAAAACTGCAAATATTTAGCTAAAATCAAACATTCAGTGGCTATATCTTGAAAACAGAGCCCTTTATCAAAAAATCTGTTGAGTACTTTTCGATTTTTTTTCCAAACTTTTGGATTTTTTTTCCAAAAATCACAATTTTTTCAAAAAATTATAACTCGGCGGCAAATTTTTGGACCATGTTTCTCTATGGCTCAAAAGTTGCAAGTTTTTGTCCCCTAACACATATCAAAAAATCTCGAAAATCAAAAAAATACGTATTTTGGGAAAATGAGTTTTTGTGAAAAAAAAGTTTATAAAAAAATCTGCAAATTTTTTTTCAGTGTATCTATTTTTTTCTCAATAGTCCTCAACAATACCTACAACTTTGCCGAAGACACCAAATTGATCAGAAAATTAACTCAAAAGTTACAGCTGTTTGAATATTTACATACCATTTTTGTATGGACAGCTGCCAAAATTGTATGGAGACTTGTACGGGTGAACCAATGACACAAAATAGCTCATTTGGTCATAGGGAAGGCCCCCACATAGTTTGAGCCAAATAAAAAAATACAAATAAAATCCATTTCCGGTTTTGGTAGAGAATTGCTCTACTCTGAAGAACAGTAAACCCCGTAAAACGGTTTCGCAACACATTTAAAAAAAATCATGTTATCTATTACATGAGGGAATGTCAACAGAATGGGAATGTTGACAGAAGAAACAGTGTTAATATCCTTCTAAAATGTGTGAATTTACATCTTTCTAGGTGAAATTTCACATGCTTCACATTAAGTGTGGTAAAACTACATTAGAACGATGTAAATATTTATTTATTTAATTATTTGAATTTTGCTTAAACAGCTCCATATTTGAGTTTTATTTGTAATACCCGACCCAACAAACAAACATTACTGCCCGGCACTGTTCCCATGAAATTTTAAATAGAGCATAAAAAACAAAACGCCAAAGTTAGTAACTTTTGCATTCACACACAAAACGGTAGCAAGAAGAGTGTTGATAGCCGATGATGTCGTCGTCGTCCCGGGGTTGAAAATAGTTCAAAGCCACAACAATAACATCAACAGCAGCAGCAGCAGCTCATGAATGGAGCACCGCAAGACACACTACAATCACGTAGTACAATCAACAAGTTAAGACCTGAATGAACGTGTGTAGTACGCCTTCAGCTTATAGTGGTGGTTTAAGAAATGGGTAGTAGACTTTACGAAGACGAAATTAAATCTGATGTGGGATTGTGTGACTCTGTGTGTGTGTAAAATTCACATTCGCGGTTGAATGAGTACACGCCGATCGTATGACTAACACTTGGCGCGATTTGTTTGGTTGCCTCTGCGTCATATGGTTTGGCTACAGTAGTAGCAACTGCCCTAGTAATGTTGCGAGTTGTAAGTTTGTTATTTTATGGCAGTGGGAAGTACAAATCTAGTCCGGATGGAAGCGCGATGACGGCAGCAGTATAGTGTGGTTTGCGTCCGGTGCTTTTCTGGGGTCAGACACACAGTTGAAAATGTTTAGAATTGGAAATTTTGGAGGTTGAAATTGTTATGTTGTTTTTATCATTTTTATTTTCCACTAAATTGCTCAAAATTGGTCCTAATCGTAATTTTCGAGCAAAAACACGTTTTATACCATTTTAGAAGACGATGTATCTTTAGACAGGAGCAAAACAGCATTATACTTTTTTTTGGGAAAGTGAATTTTCTCAGTAGATCTTTTTTGTTTGAAAAATTTAGAAAAATCAATTTGGGTAATTTTCTACCAACTCACACGAAATCGGTAAAGGTTGCCTCGAACCCTCTTCGATTTGCGTGAAACTTTGTCTTGAGAGGTAACTTTTGTCCCTGATCACGAATCCGAGGTCCGTTTTGTGATATCTCGTGACGTAGGGGCGGTACGACCCCTTCCGTTTTAAACGTGCGAAAAAAGAGGTGTTTTTCAATAATTTGCAGCCTGAAACGGTGATGAGATAGAAATTTGATGTCAAAGAGACTTTTATGTAAAATTGGACGCCAAATTGGATGGCGTACTCAGAATTCCAAAAAATCGTATTTTTTAACGCAAAAAACACTATTTTTTTGAAATTCTGCCATTTTAAGTTACTCAACTGTAAAAAATTTTGGAACTTGTCATTTTAAGGGAAAATTAATTCGGATTCGTGATCAGGGACAAAAGTTTACCCATAAGGACAAAGTTTCAGGCAAATTGAAGAGAAGTCGGTGCAACTGCTGTGTGAGTTAGCAAAGAATTACCCAAATGTAAAAAAATGTGGTTTTTTTCCGTGCAAATTCTTATATAGAATGTAAATGCAATACGTACACTGTAAAAAATAGTTCAAATTTGGAAGATGTAATTTTGGAAGGTTGAATATTACCTCTTTTATGATGTAATTTTACCTCAATTTAGACTGAAAAAGTGACATTACACCAGAAAAGTGGTAAAATTACACATTTTCAGAGGTGAAATTACTTTTTTTTCGACATAAAAGATGTACCACTTCCCAGATGTACTATTACCATGATTTTTTGTACTGTGTACAATGGACTTAATAATCGTTCCTCAATTTTGGGGCGTTGTTTTGAGGCCAACAAAACTTTGTTCTGGTTTAATTTGATCATTTTTTACAGCAATACCCCACAAAAACAGCATGATTAAAAAAAAAAAGTTCTCCGATCGGGCTCAAAATTTTTCTGGGGGTTCCTTGGCCAAAATAATTAAACCCGTATTTTTTTTTTTTTTTTTTTGGCCATTAGAATGACCTACGCCATGTTAGGGTGGTCCGACAACTGGCCATTTTCATCATTTTTCGCAAAAACCGAAAAACGAAGTTGACTTTGTAGCTGTCGGCCACCATTGCTAGTACCAACCACTAGTGTCTTCCTTTTATCTACAAGGACTTCGCCACCCTGGGCTCCTAAGTGTATGAAAGTATGGCACGGAGTGGCGGCGCCGAATACCCACATTGACACAAAGAATTTCAGAGCGCCCGCCGCGGGATTCGAACCGGCGACCTCTGGATTGTGAGTCCAGTGCGCGGTCCGATTGATCCACATGGGCGGGACACCACTTTTTTTTTCAAACAATCATATCTCCGCGCCATTTAGTCCGATTTTAGCTGTCTTAGACGCAAAAGAAAGGTGATTAGGTTGGCTATTTGAGAAAAATTGTAATTTGTTTCAAAAATCTACCTTAACATTTAAAAAGGTCGTATGAATACTTAAAATGCTGTTTTGAAGGTCTCGGGACCAAAGAGCCTATGTCTGAAAATATTTTTACCTGATTCCTCGGAAAATTTTACATATTTTAATGGTGAAGTTATGTTTTCAATTTTCTGAGATACGATTTAAAAAAATAAAAACTGGAGATTTCGACGCGCCACGCGCAAAAAATGGGAAAATGACGAAAATGGCAAAAATCGACTACAAAAATTTTCGTAATTGAAATACGCAACTTTTCGATTTTTTTCGAATCATGCTGTTTTCGTTAGGGATTGCTGCATAATGAGGCAGTCTAATGACCAGTTCTCAAATTGTATGGAGACTTGTATGGAAAAACCGATGATGCAAAATGGCTTTTTTGACATAGTAAAGGCATGAACAAAGTTTCATCCAAATCAAAAAAATAAATTTAAAAATCGCGAAAAAAAACTGAGAAATTTTTTAGTTCTCAACAGTCTCGCAATTTTTTTTTCATGCGTAGTTTGATAACATAAATTGATTAAAATGAGATTGAATTCAAACAGATGACAGAACAAATTAAAATTGATAAACAAGGTCTATGATTTCCTTTCCTGGTTATTACTTTATAAACATTCAGTTGTCCAGCGATAAAATAGGGAAGAGATAGTTGCAAGGAACATTAAACCTGAACCTTAACCCTCTACAACCCAACCCCGCCTCTAGGTGAGCTTCGATCTTAAAAATCGCTATGTATCAATTTTTCAACAAAGTTTTCATATTTAAAAAGCATTGGAATGAAGAACTATTGAAATTTATGAAAATTTAAAGTTTGGAAGTCTGACTTTATGTTGTGACTTTGGTTTTAAAAATGTCAATTTTTGGGCCAACTTTGGATGTGTTTCTTACTAACATTTCCTGTGTAGTATGTGAAATAAGTATGCAGTAATTTTTGTAGTGTATCAGACTATGTCTATAAGCTTTTTTTTTACAATTGAAATGTTGTTGTTTATTTTATTAACGTAACTTCAAAATTTTAATGAAAATTGTATCTTTTTATATAAAAATGTGAAAAACAAGCAATAAAATTAAAAGGTGAATGTAAAAAACATGAAAAAACTAGATAACAATAAACATAAACTTAATAAGATTAAATTAAAATACTAAAATTGAAACAAGAAAAACATAAAACAAGAAAATTTAAGTTCTCGTAAACCAAAAATTGCTCAGAATAACCCCTTGAACACGGGAAAAAAAATTAGCAATGGAGAATTAATAAAAAAGACAAAAACAATGTTGAAGAATGTTTTCTCAGAGCAACTCCATGTCAAATAGGGAATCGGTTGTACCCGACCCTCTCCGATTTCAGTGAAACTTTGTAGACATGTTATCCTAGGCATATATAAGCCATTTTTGTGTATATGGCGCCAGTAACACTCGATAATGACATTTTAGAAGGGCGTACGTGTTTTCAAAAAAAAATCAAATCAAATTTTCAATATTTTTGTATTTCGTAATTTAAATATTGCTGTATCTCGAAGCCGTTGCATCGTATCAAAAAGTGGTCAAAGACAAACTTGTAGGAAATTTGGCGGGCTTTCCGAAAAAAATACACTGAAAGAAAAATACACTCCACTTTTATGAGATTTTTTGATTTTTAAGTTTAAAAGTCAAATTTAAAGGGGAGCCCACGATTTTTTTTCGTTCAAAATTTTTGTGAAAATAGCCTATGATGTTACAAAAAGACTCACGAAAAATGCAGGATGGAGCAACTCACCTAAAAAAATACAAAAATCATTTACTGAAACTGTCTTTTTGAAAAGTGCTCTAAACATCAAAATTTTCAAAAACCGAACTCGAGAGTCGATTCTCCAGACAATTTTACATAAAAGTCTCCATATTGACCATTGTCTTAAGTCCAATCCTTGTGAAGTTACAGCGGTTTTAAAAATAAAAATGTTGAAAAAATAGGTTTTTTGATAGTTTTTGGCAATTGCTATATGACGGACTTGATTTTTCAGTTTCGAAAATATTTTTACCGAAAAGCTCGTCCAATTTCCCATAAGTTTGTCTTTGACCACATTTCAATTGGATGTATGGGCTTACAGATATAAGCAAATTACATTGCTCATAATTCAAACATAACATTTTTTCAGTGTAGTAAAGTAACCTGGATAATAAATTAGCTTATATCTGTAAGCCCATACATCCAATTGAAATGTGGTCAAAGACAAACTTATGGGAAATTGGACGAGCTTTTCGGTAAAAATATTTTCGAAACTGAAAAATCAAGTCCGTCATATAGAAATTGCCAAAACCATCAAAAAACCTATTTTTTCAACATTTTTATTTTTAAAACCGCTGTAACTTCCCAAGGATTGGACATAGGACAATGGTCAATAAGGAGACTTTTATGTAAAATTGTCTGGAGAATCGACTCTCGAGTTCGGTTTTTGAAAATTTTGACGTTTATACACTTTTTGAAAAAACAATTTCAGTAAATGATTTTTATATTTTTTTATGTGAGTTGCTCCATCCTGCATTTTTCGTGAGTCTTTTTGTAACATCTTAGGCTATTTTCACAAAAATTTTGAACGAAAAAAAATCGTGGGCTCACCTTCAAATTTGACTTTTAAACTTAAAAATAGAAAATCTCATAAAAGTGGAGTGTATTTTTCTTTCAGTGTATTTTTTCCGGAAAGCCCGCCAAATTTCCTACAAGTTTGTCTTTGCCCACTTTTTGATACGATGCAACGGCTTCGAGATACAGCAATATTTAAATTGCGAAATACAAAAATATTGAAAACACGTACGCCCTTCTAAAATGTCATTATCGAGTGTTACTGGCACCATATACACAAAAATGGCTTATATATGCCTAGGATAACATGTCTACAAAGTTTCATTGAAATCGGAAAGGGTCGAGAAAAAAGTACCTAAAAAATTCCTGTTTTGGGCTGGAATTGCTCCTCAATACAAAATAAAAACACCCACAAGTGTCTTGAAATTTCAGCAAAATTTACTTCCAAAACCACCCCCAATCTGCTCAAGAAGCTAATGAAAGAGAGAGAACGATGGGGATTAGCTCGGATAATTTCCGATAATTGAATAAACGTTTTCCAGAAACGACGACAGTTAACGAAGCCTGGTGTGGCATCGGCATCCGACCGACTCACCACTGAAGGGTGCGCACACGTGGCTTCCGTGCGTGGGCTGGTCGCAGGTCCAAAATGCAATCCCCGGGGGGCTCGTCCCCGGACGATTTATCGTGGATTAGGGCCATGAGCACACATACACACTATCTCTCTCTTTTGCTGAGTGAGAGTGGGAGACGAAACAACAGTTGGTAAATTAGTGTCGATTGAGGACTGGTTATTGGAGGGGAAAAGTTTATCGACGGAGGGAGAATTTGATGGTCAGCCCGGACTTCACCAGGAAGGTAATTTGGTAATCCAATTATGGGTCGATCTCCACGGAAGCCTTGGGAGATGAGTCACACCCCACAGGACTCTATAAAATAAGCGGTCACGTAAACCATCCATTCTGATACTTTCCGGAACTTCAGGAACACTAGCTTTCTATTCGAGGAAAAAGTGCCTTCCCAAGCAGCTTTGCCATCAATCACCATTAGCTGCGTAATTGCTGGCTCTCGAGACTGCAACCTTGTGCCTGGCGCGCGTTGGCAGCCATGAGTTGATTTTGCTGTTTTTCCAAGTGACGTGGGTGTTCCGGGGGAAGTAACTTCCGGAGCGCAAGTAGACACCACCACCGGTATGACGTCGATTCGATTCGAGTTGGCACCTGCTTGAACTTCTGGCTGGCTGGCCAACAGAGTTTCGTCAGATGGCATTGAACTGTCGTGAAATTTGCCATGTGTGGACAGAGTGGAACGTTGTTGGTATGTTGGCAGTGTTGCACTGCCCATAGTCGCATTTTGTCCGTCGTGAAGTTTAGACATTTTAAAAGGATTCCTCTTTTTTTTAGAAGAAGTCTAATGATTTCATTTTTTCTTCAGATGTATTGAATACTTTTTTCTGCATTTTTTTTATATTCATGAAAATATTTTACATTTTTATAAATTCGTACTGGTATGCACGAATAATATAGAATCAATTACCCCATATTTCTACAATGTACTGTTCAAGTTATCCTAGACATCCATTCCTTCTTCTTCCTTGGAATCCATAGAAGTTAGTTGAATTTCAAACTTCGAAATTGTACGTGTAAAAATTGATATTTCAACCAAATGTGTTTTGATTCATGAAATTATTTGGGTGATTCTCCACCAACTCACACGAAATCGGAAAAAGTTGCCCCAACCCCTCTTCGATTTTGGTGAAACTTTGCTCTAAGGGGTAATTTTAGTCCCTGATCACGAATCCGAGGTCCATTTTTCGATACCTCGTGACGGTGGGGCGACCCCTTTCATTTTTCTGGTTTTTTTATTAAGACACGTTTTTCAGTGATTTGTAGCTTGCAACCGTGAAAAGATAGAAATTTGGTGTCAAAGGGACTTTTGTGTAAAATTAGACGCCCGATTTGATGGCGCACTCAAAATTAAAAAAAACGTATTTTCCATAAAAAATAGTACAAAAATAGTTTTAAAAATCGCTGCCATTTCCCGTTACTCAACTGTAAAAAAAAATCGTGGGACATGTCATTTTATGGGAAATTAAATGTACTTCGTAAATCTGAAATAACCCTGAAGGGTCATTTTTTTCATTTAGAACAAAATTTTTCATTTTAAAATTACGCATTTATTTTAACTTTGCTGCTTTATTTTTATCTATTGTTCATATTGAACTAATCAGCTTGTCTGTAAATTTCATGTCAAGGTTTAATTCAGGTAATATTTATTTCTGAAGCATTCACCACTAGGAATATTGTTTGCTTATGAGCAATTCTCTACGAAATCGGTCTTTTTTCTTCAATTTAAATTTTTGTATTTTTTAATCCGACTGAAACTTTTTTGGTGCCTTCGGTATGCCCAAAGAAGCCATTTTGCATCATTAGTTTGTCCATATAATTTTCCATACAAATTTCGCAGCTGTCCATACAAAAATGATGTATGAAAATTCAAAAATCTGTATCTTTTGAAGGAATTTTTTGATCGATTTGGTGTCTTCGGCAAAGTTGTAGGTATGGGTACGGACTACACTGAAAAAAAAATGATACACGGTAAAAAAAATTTGGTGATTTTTTTATTCAACTTTTTATCACTAAAATTTGATTTGCAAAAAAACACTATTTTTAATTTTTTTTATTTTTTGATATGTTTTAGAGGACATAAAATGCCAACTTTTCAGAAATTTCCAGAATGGGCAAAAAATCTTCGACCGAGTTATGATTTTTTGAATCAATACTGATTTTTTCAAAAAATCGAAATATCGGTCGCAAAAATTTTTCAACTTCATTTTTCGATGTAAAATCAAATTTGCAATCAAAAAGTACTTTAGTGAAATTTTGATAAAGTGCACCGTTTTCAAGTTAAATCCATATTTAGGTGAGTTTTTTTTAGTTTTTCATTTTTTTAAGTAAGTGCACATGTTTGCACACTTTTGAAAAAAATATTTTTGAAAAGCTTAGAAAATTTTCTATATTTTGCTTCTTCGGACTTTGTTGATACGACCTTTAAACGCTGAGATATTGCCATGTAAAGATTTAAAAATAGGAAAATTGTTGCTTTTTTAAGTCTCACCAAAACAACCCACCATTTTCTAACGTTGATATCTCAACAACTAATGGTCCGATTTTCAATTTTAATATATGAAACATTTGTGAAATTTTCCGATCTTTTCGAAAACATTATTTTCAAAATTTTCAAATCAAGACTAACATTTTGAAAGGGCGTAATATTGAATGTTTGGCCCTTTTGAAATGTTAGTCTTGATTTGAAAATTTTGAAACTAATGTTTTCGAAAAGATCGGAAAATTTCACAAATGTTTAATATTTTTACATTGAAAATCGGACCATTAGTTGCTGAGATATCGACATTAAAAAATTGTGGGCTGTTTGGGTAAGACTTAGAAAACATCAATTTTCCTGTTTTTAAACCTTTGCACTGCAATATCTCAGCAACTAAAGGTCGTATCAACAAAGTCCGAAGAAGCAAAATATAGAGAATTTTCTCAGCTTTTCAAAAATATTTTTTCCAAAAGTGTGCAAACATGTGCACTAATTTAAAAAAAATGAAAAATGCGACTATTTTCAAAAAAGTCACCTAAAAACGGCTATAACTTGAAAACGGTGCACTTTATCAAAATTTCACTAAAGTACTTTTTGATTGCAAATTTGATTTTACATCGAAAAATGAAGTTGAAAAAATATTGCGACCAAAATTTCGATTTTTTCAAAAAATATGTATTGATTAAAAAAATCATAACTCGGTCAATGATTTTTTGCACAACCTGGAAATTTCTGAAAAGTTAGCATTTTATGTCCTCTAAAACATATCAAAAAATAAAAAAAATTAAAAATAGTGTTTTTTTGCAAATCAAGTTTTAGTGATAAAAAGTTAAATAAAAAAAATCACCAATTTTTTTTTACCGTGTATCATTTTTTTCTAGTGTAGTCCGTATCCATACCTACAACTTTGCCGTAGACACCAAATCGATCAAAAAAATTCCTTCAAAAGATACAGATTTTTGAATTTTCATACATCATTTTTGTATGGACAGCTGCGAAATTTGTATGGAAAATTATATGGACAAACTAATGATGCAAAATGGCTTCTTTGGGCATACCGAAGGCACCAAAAAAGTTTCAGTCGGATTAAAAAATACAAAAAAAAAAACGAATGACCGAAATCCTAGAGAACTGCTCTTATATGTTGGGCAACAAAAGTTACGCTGTTATGGAATGAATATAAACTATTTTATTTTTGACAACCTTTTTTAATGTTTTCTTTTTGTAATATCATTTGAAAATAAGATATTTACATCTTCCGGCCAAGATCAACATTGATATTTGTTTGACTTTTTTACCTTGAATATGTTGGATGGAAATTGAACTGATATAATTAATTTTTTTAAAAAAGGTTTGTGTGAGAAGAATTTGTTCCTAAGTATTCGAGAAATTACAGATTGAAGTTATAAATTTATGAAGCACGTGAGCTACCAAGGGCGTAAGAGGGTTTTATAGGAAATAATATCGTTGAATTTCAACCACTTTTAAATTCTCAAAATTATTTTAATATAATTGATTTATTAGGCTGAATACCATATAACCTAAATCATATCATAAAACCATGAAAAACCATTAAAAAACAACTTCGTATCAAATTTTCTAGTTAAAAAATTGTGTTTCAAGTCAAAAAGCGGTAGAAGTTAGATGTTTAAGGTAAATTTAATGATTATTTATTTATTCACAAGTTGATTTTTTTGTTTTTTATTTTTTTTTATTTTAACTTTATGGTCACTGAGACAAATTTAAATGCAATTTTATGGTTGTGGAGCATAGATTTTCACTGTCCAAACACTTTGATTTAAAAAATTCATTTCAACAAAAATACTAATAATATTTTCTTTCATTTGGGACGATTTCAAAGATTTAAAAATTAGAAAGTTGATATATTTTCTCAAAGTTGCTGGATTTTTTACAAGCAGTCAAGCCATTAATTGATCCTCACACTCATTTTGACCATTAAAGTTGCTGTTCTATACAATTTCGTTGCAAAAGATTAATCAGAAACAAGATTAAAATAATTTTCGCTAAATTTCAAATTTACCGGGAATTCCCGGGAAATTTGTTGAAAATTTCCCGTTTCCCGGGAATTTTTTAACTCCGAGAAATTGGACGCTCTAATTTTCATAAATAATTTGTGAATGGACATCTGCCAAATTTGTATGGGAAATTATATGGACAAACTAATAATGCAAAATGGCTTCTTTGCGCATACCGAAGGCACCAGCAAAGTTTCAGTTACTTGGGAGGTTACAAGATAAATCTAGTAATGCCAGATTTTTGAGCCACAATTACATAAAATAAAATTCTGTACTGAGCTAAGTTTATCAAGATATTTTTTGAGAAATTAAAAAGGAAAAAAGGTATGAATAAACATTTATTCAACATATTTTTTGCGAATTTAATTTAGATACGTGGCTTGTCAGATATACCTGGATGTTTTAGGTAATTTTTTACTGGTACCTGTTAAACCTGGGAGAAATAAGAACTACTTTTACAAGTAAAATAATTACCTAAACAAGGTCCTAAAAATAACTCGGTCGAAAGAAAAGATGCCATTTGGATCCTATAGAAAAATTATCAAAACAGTGTTCGGAGTTTGCGCAGGAGGAGTTCCTCCTTACAGCCAAACAATAATCAAAATACACCAAACAAAATCATAATCGATTATTTTATCAACTTAGGCGAAACGCTGCAAAAACATCTGAGGAAAATTAAAGCGAACACGTTTCGTGCGAGCCACCCACTCTGTTGGTGTCACCCACCATCTTCTCCTACACAAGCCTATTAACGAAGAGGGCACCACCACCCTCCCAAAAGTTGAAGAAAGAAAAGAAAAAGCTCCCTCCAATAAAGCGAAAGTGATTATTTGATATTTTACTTGTTCTTCTTGTTGGTGGGAGAATTTCGCCCGGCCCCCACCTTGAGAGACACGAGGATTTTGTTTTTTTTTTTTCTTTTCGCGGAAAATGAGGAGAGAATTTAATAACGCACCAAGTTATGATCGGCGCGGTACTTATCGGCGAAATTATGCGGAGCAACATTTTGGCAGTGGTTTACGATTTTTGAAGGTTTTCGCGGAATTTTACGAGGCTCCCGGCTTGAAGAGTGAAGAGTGTTTCGCGCTTCGGAAGGAATTTGAAACGTTTGAGCTGCTCATTATTGGATTATGTCTCAAAAACCGCACTCTTGAGGGAAACAATGATGGATTTGCCGGTTGGTGGATTACGAAGCTTTCGTGAAATTTCATCAGCGCTTCAGCGAGATTGATACTCGAGATCAAAGTATTACAACTGTTGGATCCTGCCAATTATCCGTTATAACAAATTTCAATTGTGTTGTGTAAACAAAAACCAATTTTCTTAACTTATATTCAGCAGTCATAAGCGATTATTCTGACTTAACAACCAATAAATCAACCCGCGCTGTCTTCGCCAGCAGTTAATATCAATTCTCTAACCCACTCGCGACCATTTTCTTAATAGCACAGCATAAACGATTTATGGTCGCCGAAGAGAAAAGAAATCTTTCAACTGCCATAATTCGAATTGTGTTACTTGGAAATGAACTAGACTAAAAGAAGAGAACGAACGAAACAAAAAAAAACAATTAATCAGAGTTTGCGAAACAATCTTTTCTTCGGCGCGGAGGCAGACTCCTCCTCCGCACACAGCCTTCGCAGACATTGATAAATTGTGGTTTTTCCTCTAGATTTCCCACTCGCAGTGTTCGTGTTTGTATGTGTGTCGGAAAATGCCTTTTTGCTACTTTTCTTTTATTTTCAAGAAAAAAAAGGATGAAACAATGGAGCCACCAACAAAACGCCACGTAGGAGGTGGGGGCGATCAGTGAACAGATCCTTGTTGGGTTCTGAATAAATGTGTCACCTTGTGCGGGAGCGCAAAAGTTGTTTCCCACGAAGTGAAGTCAACCATACGCGGGGAATCAGAAGTGTGGTAATGGCCTAAGGCAGGGATTTTGGGATCCCAAGGAGGTAGATTTGAGATCGGACACGACTGTAATACAATTGGCAATGGAAAAAGGACGCTTGGAAAATCCATGCAATTTAGCAATATTCATAAAGTTCAAAGTAGGATTGATCTGAAAAACACTTAAAAACGGTCGAAATTGTCCCAAGAGCACAATGCCCCAAAATACAAGTCTGTCATATAGAAATTGTCAAAAACCATAAAAAATCATTTTTCTCAAAAAAAAAATATTTTTAAAACCGCTGTAACACAAGGATTGGACTTATGTTAGTGGTCAATATGTAGACTTTTATTTAAAATTGTCTTGAAAATCGATTCCTGTATTCGATTTTTCAAAATCTTGACGTTTAGAGCACTTAAAAAAAATAGTTTCAGTAAATGATTTTTGTATTTATTTTTTTAGGTGAGTTGCACCATCCTGCATTTTTTGTGAGTCTTTTTGTAACACCTTAGGCTATTTTCACAAAAAATTTGAAAGAAAAAAATCGTGGGCTCATCTACAAATTTGACTTTTAAACTTAAAAATCAAAAAATCTCATAAAAGTGGCGTGTTTTTCTCTTTCAGTGTATTTTTTCAGAAAGTTCGTCAAGTTTGTCTTTGACCACTTTTTGATACGATGCAACGGCTTCGAGATACACCAATATTTAAACTACAAAAAAATATATTAAACACTTACGCCCTTCTCAAATGTCATTATCGAGTGAAACTGGCTCCATACACACAAAAATGGCTTACAGAAGCGTAGGATAATTATTGTGGAGTATAGATCAATTTTACTTACTATCCAGAAAACTTTCATGAAAAATACTTCTCACCAAAAAATATCAAAGAGCATATTTTTTTAATGTTTTGTACGATTTAAGCTAATCAAACTAGAAAAAAATCTTGTAGTTGTATTTTACATGAAGTCATGCTATTAACTGATTTTTACACTTATTTTAATTGTTGAAGTCGCTGTCCTTTAAAATGCTGATGCAAATCATTAATCAGAAACAAGATCTGAACAATTTTCAATAAATTTAATATTTCCCGGGAAATTGGACTTTCACTTTCACGATGGTCGATTATGTAAGGGCATCGGATTGTCAAGTCAAAGGTTTCGGGATTATTTTCTGCTATCAATGCTTTTTTAGGGAGATTGATTTAAGGCTCTGGAAGGCATCATCCCTTATCGGCCATTTGGCGGCTTTATTTGTTTTAGAAAAAACATTCAAATCTTGATTCAGAATGTTTCAATCAAAAAATGGTTTTCTGTGTGTTGTTTGTAAAAGCATTTTACATATAGTGATTATTTTTTCATTTCAATTTACTATTTCTGGACCCTGAATTCAGAACCATCATTGACAGTCATTGCCCCTAAAGTGAAGGACACCATCTACCACCTTAATGATTCTTTGACTGACCCAAAGTACTTTCCTCCCGTTTCCCGTTTAACCGTGCATAGTCGAAATCCTGAAAAGATCTTATTAAATTGATTTGAATAAATTTAAACATCAATTAACGGTTCTTTAAATGTGCTTTTATTCAAAACATAACATTTTTTTGCATGGCATTATAAAAGTAAATCAAATAGTTAAAAAAAATATTATTCTTGAAATTAAAAAAATATAGTTTCATTCAAGGTTCAAATCAAATAAGCTTATAAACGAATTATGGGTCTATCGTTGCCATTTTTGGGTCGTAAATCTCAAATACACAGAAAAAAAATTGAATTTGGAAGGTTTAAGGCTCTTGCTTGAACCTCTTTTTCGAGTAATTTTACCAAAAAAGGAATAAAAATGTGAACTTGATGAAAATTCACCAGAAAGGGTTTGTTCAACTATTACGTCCAGAGATTTTCGGGATTTCAGAACTGGCAGCCAAAAGAATGCGCTGAAAGAAAAAAAATATAGGCCGATAATAGAACTTTCGAGGGTCGCAGGACAAATGCTAAAATGCTTGGAAAAGCAATAGGAATAACTTTTAGTAATAATAAACATAAGCAGAATTGTTCACAACAAGCTGCTCTACTGGTTGGTGTTCTTGATTTTAGTAAATTTTAGGAAATTCCCAAATTTTCGAGCATCATTCAGACACCACCGCTTAGACGGATGGGAATGGGAATATTTCCTCTAGCATAACTTTAATGTTGTATACAGCATTTTGTGATATTATGATTATATTTTGAGAAAGAATTTCATATAGATTCACCCTTCTTTTTTTATTTCTCGATATCAAAATTTATCCTTTATCTTTGTGAAAGATTTCTAGGGAATGGAATGGGAATGGAAAACGGGACTAAACGAAAATAATCTTTTCTCATTGTTTTCCTTCAAAGTTTGAAATCGATCGTTCAAGTTGTTTCAATCAAAAAGAGGTAATATTAAACCAAACAAATGTTCAACCACCCAAAATAAAACATGATTTACTGTGTACTTTGACCTTAAATTAATGCCTAAAAAAGAGTGTTCAACTATTTCAAAGCAATAAATAAAAAAAAAGAGTTAGCAAGCAAATCTCCCTTTTTAATAACTTTAAAATGGAGTATTGATAATAATAATAGAATTTTTTTTTATTTTGAATGTTTTAAAATATGGTTGGTTGAAGCATACTTCTTTAATGTGAAAATGTTAAACTCAACAGAAACTGATGTTAACTCAAATTTTTTTTAACCAAAATCTGTCACCTCTCCCAGACGTAATGTTACCATCAGTTTTTACTTTTGCCTTCCTCACTGAGGTAAGGCTATAATCCTGCTCGAAAAATGAACTTTTGAAAAACAGCTCGTAGACCTATATTCATGTATACCTATCGACTCAGAATCGAAAACTGAACAAATGTCTGTGTGTGTGTGTGTATGTGTGTGCGTATTCCCCTAGGTGCTCAAAATTCTTGCCAAGTTTTCTCGGCACTGTCTGATCCGATTTGAGTCAAATAAGTTGCATTCGATCCGGTTTGGTGCCCCATACTGCACTATTGAATTGTTTGAAGATCCGATAAGTAGTTCAAAAGTTAAGTATAAAAAAGTGCCAGAGTTGCGAATCGAATCTCACATAAATGCATGTAAACTATGTCCAGACTCATCATCCAACCCTTCGTTGGTTAGGTTATCAAAAGACCTTTCCAACGAGTCCAAAACATTGAAGATCTGGCAACCCTGTCTCGAGTTATGACCACTTAAGTGATATTTATGTACTTTTTTGAAGCCGGATCTCACTTAAATGTATGTAAACTATGTCCGGATCCGTCATCCAACCCATCGTTGGTAAGGTAATCAAAAGACCTTTCTAATGAGTCCAAAACATTGAAGATCTGGCAACCCTGTCTCGAGTTATGACCACTTAAGTGATATTTATGTACTTTTTTGAAGCCGGATCTCACCTCAATGTATGTAAACTATGTCCGGATCCGTCATCCAACCCATCGTTGGGTAGGTAATCAAAAGACCTTTCCAGCGAGTCCAAAACATTGAAGATCTGGCAACCCTGTCTCGAGTTATGACCACTTAAGTGATATTTATGTACTTTTTTGAAGCCGGATCTCACTTAAATGTATGTAAATTGTGTCCGGATCCATCATCCAACCCATCGTGGGATAGGTTATCAAAATACCTTTCCAATGAATCCAATACATTGAAGATCTGGCAACGCTCAGTCTCAAGTTATGACCGCTTTAGTGACATTTGTGTATTTATTGAGAAACAAGTCTTACCTGACAAACTTCGTTCTGCCTTTTTTCGTTTGTTGACGTTTTTGACTTTTTTGCTTATTCAGCCTCCTGTGATCAAAACTTGATTTTTACCTTTCCCATACAATCTGCAAATTTTCCGGAATCGGTTCCAGAGTGGCCAAAGTTGTAACTTTTTGGCGTAAGAACCTTCCTTGGACTCACGAACTTACCATACGAACCCAACGCAACAAAGAGCACCACGATCGGACGTTCCGTGTTGAATTGATTCGCGTTCGAACAAAACCGTCGAAATTTTGTATATATATATAGAAGATAGATAGAATTTGTGTCCAAACCCATCACATCACCAAAAGTTGGTAAAAAGTGAGGAAGGCAACAACCACATAGGTGGATTAAGTTAGTTTTTAGTATAAAACTGCAAAAGTGATCAGAATTGGGCGGAACACTAGTGGGTACACTGTAAAAAGTTGTGTAGATTTTGAAGGTGTAATTTTGGAAGGTTCAATATTGCCTCTTTTCCCAAGTAACATTTTGATTGCTTAATAGTTTTATTTGGGCATTCACCGCAACCAATAAGCAAGAGCTTATTTAAAGTCTTTGACAAGGTTTATGTCTCGGGCATAAAACCTGGTGAAAATAAAAGGTGACTGGCAATAAGGTTTTATAAAAGTTTTAACAGAGACTTAAAACCCAGATGGCAATGCCATGCCAAACGGTTTTATCGCATGCTTTTTTAAAACCAAGGGCGTTGTTGCTGTCAAGTGCCATTAGGCATGCAAAAAGCTCACTTAAAACCATATGCTCCTAAAAGAGCATTTAACGCAGCCAAATAGCAATGCTTAAATATGGCGCTAAACGCGTGTTCTGATTGAATAGGATTGACCCCCATCTAGACAGAAAATAGAGAAAAAAGCATAAATTTGTTTAAAATTCGATGCAAACATAAAAATATGATGAATTTCTGACATCGTTAGCAAACCCATAGAAGTTCAAAAATAATTTAAACATTTTTGCGAAAAAATTAGCGAAGGAAAATTTTTATTAAAAGCTGTGATTGCAGAAGAAATATTTTTGATGTAGCGAGTTTTTTTTTTTTTGGCTCTAACTCCCCCACATTTATTGATAAAATTTCAACCGCAACCGAATTTGAGCCCCAAATTGCGAGGAATTTTGAAATTATGTTAATTGCCTCCAGTATCTGTCATAATATGTCATAATATATAATATCATCATCATCGCCATTTTTGATAACCTTCGCACGTGCATTTTGAGCCAAATTGAGTTAAGAATGCCATTTTGAGCAGTTAACACTTTTCATATGAAAGTAGTTTCAATCTTGTCGTGCTATCTTGTCACTCCCTGAAAATTGATGTAAGTGCGACAACTGGCCCAAGGGATTTCATGTCAGAACGCGTTTGACGCACGTATAAGTTAGACTGCCGTAATCATTCGTTTTTGTTTAATCATGGTCAAACATTAAAATGCGTTTTTCTCGGAACGTCGACGACGAAGCCTTTTTTTGCCAGAATAAAATCTGTTTATCATAAGACGCATGAAAACGTATGAAATGTCATTTTTCCCTAACTTTTAACAAGGTTTTAACAAATGTTTTCTTAAGGCTTTAAGAAGATTGTTAGGATTCAGTTGTAAAGCCTTGAACTCCTATGTAGGTTTCAAGTGGGGTTTATCGAGGTTCTAGGAAGTTTGTTACTTCTAAGTGATTTTAATGTTGGTTTTGGCTGAAAGGTTTCATAGCGGTTGTGACAGCTTTGATAAAGCCTTAAATGTTACTTGGGTTGTGATGTAATTTTACCTCATCTCAGACTGAAAAAGAGATATCACACCAGTAAAATGGTAAAATTATACATTTTCAGATGTAAAATTACACTTTTTTTTCTGACATAAAAGAAGTACCACTTCGCAGATGTAATATTACCATGATTTCCAAGGTTTATGATTGCATTACTATGTTTGCGAACGAGATCTTGCTAGATATCAATGCAATGTCATTTTTACGAACACTTAATCAAATAATATATTCGGTTTTGGAAACGAAAACTACTTTAGTTTCATCAATAAATTATTGATTTCTTTGATCATAAGAAAATTAAAAGTTATGCAATTTTTATCTAACATTGACATTTTTTATGTTTCGAGATAAAGTTTATTCGAAAAAACTTTTGTGTTTGTTTGAGAAATGATTACACAGAAAAAAAAAATGATAGTAATATTCATCAGAAAATGGTGACAGATTTTGTGTCTAAAAAATGATTAAATTTTTTTTACACATTTTTCATTTAATATTACAAAAAAAAAGAGGTAATATTCAACCCACCAAATTTTCAACATTCCAAAATTCAACTTTTTTTATTTTGTGTACTTATTATGCTAAATTTGCTGAATTTACTAACCATTTTCCCCAAAAAACATTGTTTTGCCTTCACCGGTGGAATCACCTAAATACTCGCCCCGACACACTGCTCACTTTTCCCTGACAAGACATCCTGCCAAAACAAACTTATATCCGCTCTCTCTCTCTCTGCGTGACAGGTGGCGTGCCTTCCCGGTATGTCCGGCCGACCCGACCTCGGCTGGAGGTCAAATGAATAAATAAACAAACGAGAAAGGAAGCCTGCTTATTTTTTTGTTGGGTTCATCTTTTTTTCCGTGACCTACCCCGTGACCGAATTTATTATTCACGGCTTACCGAGGCGGGAAAAAAATCTCGTTACACGGGGAGGGCGAAAGAAAAATCGAATTTTCCGCCGGCGTGGCTGGTTTTGGGGGCCAATTTATCTCAATTCATCTGCTGGTTCTGGTCCAGGGGGCAGCAGCATCTGTGCCTCTCGTAAAGTTCATTAGCGAAAGATAAACAGCGAGTCCAGATTGAAGCGAGGGGAGAACTTTTCCGAGGAACATCAATTTTTGCAGGCCTGCAGGCGAAAATGTGGAGTTGGTGAACAAAAGCTTTGGGAAAATGGTGTTATTGGGTAATCTGCTTTCTAGAAACTGTTCTTTGTTCGAAAGGGTCCTTTTGGCAACCCTTCCCTGAAGGCTGATAAGAGTTGATGAAACGAAGGGAACATTCTGTAATGGACTCGGAAAATGAGTTTTGACCTAAATTTGATGGGACAAAAGAGATAGTAGTTTTTATTTCGAATCATTTTTTCAAGAATTGAGCAAATGACTTCAGAATCATGAACATCCCACAAAATTCCTCTTCGAGAAAATCCACCACCAGACAACTTGTCTCCCTCGCTGTTACCGGCAGTGTTGCCAGATGATGATGTCTCCTCTTGAAGTGCGCTGAATTTCGATGAGCTGTCGGTTCAATGAACACGACCAAGCTTTCGGTATTGTGGGTGGTGGTCTCCGTCGTCAGTGGCCTAGCCCAACATCATTAGCGTCGACTTTGACCATGGTCGGAGGAATTCGTCTCCGTCTGCTTTGAATACTAATTGAGCTGCTGCTCCGAATAGAGAATGTGGACTAGGTTGTTATTTTTTGGGGGTGGGTTATGAATTTGGAAGGTCAAATTTGATTATGTTTTTGTTGATTTAAACATAACTTTGCATTCAACTTTCTTTACACAATTTTCTGAAAAAAACAACTCAACTTTTTCCCTAGACATTTCCCGCAGTTTCCCCGAACATTATACCTGCTTCACAGTCATCCACTTACCTTGCTTCACGTTACCGGAAAATTTATCAGCAAATGATTCATAAATTTCCCCCAGCCTCCCTTAGCAGAACCAGCCTCTCCCGCCCAAAAAAACTCAAATTCTTTTCAATTGTTTCTAGCGCTCACCAGCTTGCTCTGTAGAAACATAATTAATTATAATTTATGCGAGCTTTAGTATCCGCTCCATCATCTTTGTTGTGCAAACCGTGTTTGAAGCGAGCTACGGAACCTAAGTAGGATGAAAGTGTTGGGTTTTTTTTTCTTTCGTCCTTTTCTCTTGTATTAAGTAAGGACGAGAGTTTTGCAACGTGAACGGAAAATGGATTATATACCTGCGGCGAAAAGTTTGCTTAATCGCTTTTGAAAACAACTTAGTAGAAGAAAAAAATGCTTTTTGAATAGATGTGTAATTTTAACAACTTTACAAAAGTTGAGAACGTTTTCGATAAAAAAAATAACAAAGCGATTGTATTCTTAAAATTAGACTGATTTTTTTAATTACAGATTACATGTTAGTGTTGCAAAAAAGTCTGAAATGTGAAATTACACTATCTTTGAAGTTTTCTAAACATTTTTTTAGAACTCTTCGAAACCATTTTTTTAAGCGTGAGCAAATATAAAAGCAAAGATCTAACTTTAGGTGGATCTATTTCGTTAATTTCTTCAAAGTGTGTTTCGATTTCAAATCCAAGTATTAAATAAGTCTGAAAAAAAAATCTGGAAAATTGCCAACCCTGCCAAATAATGTGCCCTGCCTCATTATTTTGCTTTTTATCATCTGAATAAAAAAAATACTGGTTTTGCGCAAATCGAATTATTTTTGTAATAAAAAATGAGTACTTTTTCAGAGTTGATCAGAGTTCCGTTGGGCACCAAACAAGTCATCCTTCAAGCCAGAATTTCCAGTCCCGAGAGACATTGTGTTGCCAAATACTTAAGAGCAATTCTCTACGAAATCGTTCTTTTTTCTTAAATTTTAATTGGTCGCAAAAATTTTTCAACTTCATTTTTCGATGTAAAATCAAATTTGCAATCAAAAAGTACTCTAGTGAAATTTTGATAAAGTGCACCGTTTTCAAGTTAAAACCATTTTAGGTGACTTTTTTGAAAATAGTCGCAATTTTTATTTTTATTTTTGAATTAGTGCACATGTTTGCCCACTTTTGAAAAAAATTTTTTTTTGAAAAGCTGAGAAAATTCTCTATATTTCGCATTTTTGAACTTTGTTGATACGAGTCGTATCATACGACTCTTAGTTGCTGAGATATTGCCATGCAAAGGTTTAAAAACAGGAAAATTGATGTTTTCTAAGTCCCACCCAAACAACACACAATTTTCAAATGTCGATATCTCAGCAACTAATGGTCCGATTTTCAATGTTAAAATATGAAACGGTCGTGAATTTTTTTCGATCTTTTCGAAAAAAATATTTTCAAAATTTTTAAACCAAGACTAACATTTTAAATGGGCGTAATATTGAATGTTTGGTCCTTTTAAAATGTTAGTCTTGGTTTAAAAATAAAATATTTTTTTCGAAATGATCGGAAAATTTCACGAACGTTTCATATTTTAACATTGAAAATCGGACCATTAGATGCTGAGATATCGATATTAGAAAATGGTGTGTTGTTTGGGTGGGACTTAAAAAAATCAATTTTCCTGTTTTTAAACCTTTGCATGGCAATATCTCAGCAACTAAGGGTCGTATCAACAAAATTTAAAAATGCAAAATATGGAGAATATTCTCAGCTTTTCAAAAATACTTTTTTCCAAAAATGAGCAAACATGTGCACTAATTTCAAAAAATGAAAAACTGCGACAATTTTCAAAAAAGTCACCTAAAAATGGATTTAACTTGAAACGGTGCACTTTATCAAAATTTTACTTGAGTACTTTTTGATTGCAAATTTGATTTTACATCAAAAAATGAAGTTGAAAAATTTTTGCGACCAATTTTTCGATTTTTTGAAAAAATCAGTATTGATTCAAAAATTCATAACTCGCTCAAAGTTTTTTTGCACAACCTGGAAATTTCTGAAAAGTTGGCATTTGATGTCCTCTAAAACATATAAAAAAATAAAAAAAAATTAAAAATAGTGTTTTTTTTGCAAATCAAGTTTTAGTGACAAAAAGTTAATTAAAAAATCACCAAATTTTTTACCGTGCATCATTTTTTTTTCAGTGTAGTCCATATCCATATCTACAACTTTGCCGAAGACACCAAATGATCAAAAAATTCCTTCAAAAGATACAGATTTTTGAATTTTCATACATCATTTTTGTATGGCCAGCTGTCAAATTTGTATGGAAAATTATATGGACAAACTAATGATGCAAAATGGCTTCTTTGGGCATACCGAAGGCACCAAAAAAGTTTCAGTCTGATTAAAAAATACAAAAAAAATCGAATGACCGAAATCTGAGAGAATTGCTCTTAAGCAAAAGACTTTCTACAGGTTACATTTTATAGAAAATTGTCCAAGGAATTCAATAAACATAAAATGTTAACCCTTAATCCCCACTAGTATTATATTTTAATGTTTTAAGTATTAAAATTCAGTTTTGACCAATTCCTTTTATTTTTATTTGTTTTATTTTATCACCTTCGTTTTCCCCGGACAATTTCAAGTTTTCAAGTTTTTGCCATTTTAAGGTAACTTTTTAAAAAAAAGTCGCAGTATTTTTTATATTTGAAAAGCTGAGAAAATTCTCTATATTTTGCTTTTTTGAACTTTGTTGATACGACCCTTAGTTGCTGAGATATTGCCATGTAAATGTTTAAAAAAAGGAAAATTGATGTTTTCTAAGTCCCACCCAAACAACCCACCAGTTTCTATCGTCGATATTTCAGCAACAAATGGTCCGATTTACAATGTTAAAATATGAAACATTCGTGAAATATCTCGATCTTTTCGAAAACAATAATTTCATTTTTTTGAATCCAGTCTAACATTTCAAAAGAGCGTAATATTGAATGTTATTTTTTTTTAAATGTGGGCAAACATGTGCACTAATTTAAAAAAATGAAAAACCGTGACTATTTTCAAAAAAGTTACCCAAAAATGGCTAAAATTTGAAAACGGTGCACTTTATCAAAATTTCACTTAACTACTTTTTGAATTCAAATTAGATTTTACATCGAAAAATGAAGTTGAAAAATTTATGCGATTTATTTCGATTTTATGAAAAAATCAGTATTGACACCTTTGCCGAAGACACCAAATCGATCAAAAAATTCCTTCAAAAGATACAGATTTTTGAATTTGCATACATCGTTTTTGTATGGACAGCTGCCAAATTTGTAAGGAAAATTATATGGACAAACTATTTATGTAGAAAAAGTGTAATTTTTCCTCCAATAATGTGTAATTTTACCAATTTTCTGATGTAATGCCATATTTTCAGTCTATATTGAGTTACAATTACAACATTAATGTGACAATATTTAACCTCCCAAAATATTCATTTTTTTTTACTGTGCAAGTTAATCGTTGAATTGTTACATTCGTTAACGGTAGTTACAAACATTATTATCATGCAATAAAAATGATCTTTTTTCAAGAAAGTTTTTTTACCCTCAGTTAACATCAAAAATTTGTCATTTTCATAATATGCTGATTTTTCAAGCCAGCTCAAAAAAATATTCCAGCATGGAATTGTTACAGCATGTTACAAATTTGCTGATTAATTCAGCAAAATCCCCCAACTTAAAACCAACAAACTGCTTCCATTCCACAAAATGTCACCCCTTTATTCTGTGGCGCTGCCGTATTGTCGTTGCCAGCTAATTAGCACAATTTCCAGTCCCGCGAGGTCCAATTATAACCCGCTTTGCCGGTTCCGTTGCACTTAATTGTACTGAAAAACCAAGCGATGCCTAAATTAACCAAAATCCTACAAATAATTAAAGAACAAAACAACTCGCGGTAACCGCAATTTGTAGACAGGTGCTTGACACTTGTTTCACCTCTCTCTGTTGGAGAGAGCTGGAATTGCGCAAAAACTTGTCGCTCATTATAATACCCAGTTTTATGGCACCACTGACTGACTGCCGCTCACGTCACTTTACTGTCACGCGTGAAAAGACACTGGTTGGAATGAGACGTTAAGAAGCTGAGGATGAAGGCGACAAATAGTCAAAATTACAACTTTTGACAAATTGCGAAAAGTTTCAGCGAAGTAAAAAAAAACATAACATCAAACAAAACGTACCATTCGGATGACATTTACGCTGCTATAACGGTAAACGTCAACGCGCCATAACAGTTGCCATAATGGCGCACTGGACAAAACAACAATGTTGAGCCACATGTTTACAATTTGTCCCAGGTCCTTAGAGTGAGATATAAGCTAAATTGATTACAGAATTGTGTCCCATTCCGTTCCGGCAGAGTTCTCCCCGGTGAACCAGACCACCCCGACGTCCACGGGTGTAATTTGAGCTTTTATTTCGCACCATTATAGCAATAATAATCTGCGCAACGACGACGACGGGGGACACTTTTTCTTTCTCGGATTGCTCGGCCAACGCTGCCGCGGTAGAAGTGATGCCAGGTCCCCAAGGGGGTCGATTTTCTTATTTTGTGCACACCAAGATGATGGAGTTTAGGTTGTAACAATACAAATAAATGTTTTCTTTGCTGCAAAAAGAAATTGTTGCCACCTTTTCTGTACTTTCTTGATTGCAAAATTGCGGAAGTAAACACATTTGCAGCGATGCTAAAATCTTGGATTTCAAGCTCGGAATAGATGTTTTTTTTTTCTCGTTACAAAATATCCAACCAGCAACATTACAACCTTTTGGATAAGAAGGTCTGGCTGGAACGAGAAAGTTCCACCACGCTGGTGGTTTTGTCGGTCGTGGAGCAAAATGTGGCTCGTGTTCGGGGGGCCAGATTGAGGATAAATTGAGTTGGGAATAGCGCGATGAAAAAGCGTCGGATTCTCGAGGCACTTGGGGGAAGGTCAGTTTTATTTTACTGATTCGCGGGCGGTTAAGAGGGCAAACGGAGCTGTTGCATAATTGAGGGAGTGGTTTGTGGAAGTTTTGTTAGAAGAAAGGATAAGCTTTTGCTGTGGAATACTTAATTTCAGGGGAAAAGTTGATTTTATTTTCATTGCATTTTTTTTTATTTAATTTTAAATTGATAAATAAGTTGACAAAAATTTCTGCGCAGGCTCAACTCGAAAAGACCTGGGCAGACGGTAATAACAAAATTCATGCCATTTCAATAACAAATACTGTTAAAATAACAGAAAGTGTTATGAAATATGCTTGAAAAATTCATTTTTGCAAGAGGGTTTAATAACGGTTTCTGTTATCATAATAAAATATTTTATTGCTCTGATATTAGTTGAAAGCCAAAACAATTTTGGAATAACATTTTTTGTTATGGAAGAGTACCTCCAACTGTTATTGGAATGATCGAATTAGTTGTTAAAATAACAAAAAATAATAGCAAAGATTTGTTCGAAGAATAACTCAAAATGTTATTAGTCTGTTATTACAATAACAATCCAATAACAAAATATTCATAACAACGAATAACAAATCTTTTTATAAATAACATAAAATGTTATTGGCCTAGTATTTTCAAATATAAATGTTATTCCCACAGAAATACTGTATGCTCGGGAAGGCATAAAGTTTGGGGTCCCCAGAAAAACGTGCATTTTGAATTTCTCAAAAATATTCAGACATGACACTTAAAAAAAAACCAGAACCTTTCCAAAAACAAAACGTCTTCAAATGCTCAAAAGTTGGCTAAATATAAAAAAAAAACAAAGAGGTTCTTGTGCTAAAAAGTTATTTAAAAAAGGGAAATTATTTTTTAAGAGTATAGATATTTTTTCTGAATAGTCCTGATCCTAACCTCCAATATTGCCCAAAGCACCAAATCGATCAGAAAATCTCATCTCGAGATACAGATTGGTGAATATCTTCATAGCACTTTTTATGGACAGAAAAGGCTAATTTTTGCCATTTTCTTTTTATTGTTATTTCGACTTTGTGTGTACAGTCATGCCCCGGTTATGCACGCTTCGATTTTGCACTGCCTCGGTTATGATTAGTTCAGCTGTCTCGGTTAAGCACGATCCAGTGCTTAACTGAGGCACAGAGCTTATGGGATTTTGGCTAATGGAAGACATTTGCTATAATCCAAAATCATCCTAACTGCAAAAATATAGTGTTTTGGAATCGGGATGGTGTCTTCTATCTATTGCAATCATAATTACATGAAAATATTTATAAAGATACACATTTTTCTAATATTTTAAAAATGCAATTTTTCTCAAAAAAATACTTAAAATGTTTGTTTCTGCTATTCGGGTATTAAATTTTCGGATTTTTTTCATATATTTCGAAAGTTATAACACCCATTTTTTTAAATCCTAAAAATTTTCACATAACTGAAAACTTCAGGTTTTTACAATATCAGTATCAAATAATCTGGATTTTTCCATACATTTCGACAGTATTTATATTTTTTTGTAAAATACTCAAAATTTTCGAGAAAATACTTTTTCTCTTTTTTTTGCAATTTGATAACCACATGATCGGATTTTTTTCATACAATTTGAAAGCTTTTACACGAGTTTTTAAAAATAGTATAATTTTTCACAAAATTTCGTATTCTCGAAAACATACTAAAAATTCAAGTTGTTTTATGCAATGAATATAGTGTTTTGGAATCGGGATGATGTATTTTTCCAGTAATTTAAAAATGCAATGTTTCTCCAAAAAATACTTAAAATGATTGTTTCTGCTATTCGGGTATCAAATTATCCTAATTTTTTCAAACATTTGAAAAGTAATAAAACATTTTGTTTTGAAAACACTCAAAATTTTCACCAAAGTACGTAATATCAAAAAAACTGTAAAAAATTAAATTTTCTGCAAAAATCCAATTTTATGAAACCCAAACAATAAAAACTTAAATTTTAAGTATTTTTTCAAAAGTACGTAATTCTGAAAAAAATGACTTAAAAAATAACTATCGAAATATATGATTTATTTTTTCAAAAAGTCCTGCTTTTGTGAATATTTTGAGTATTTCACAAACAATATTATTACTATCGAAATGTATGAAAAAACCCCGATCATTTGACAACAAAAAAAATCTTTATTTTTCATTATTTTTCTTATAATACGTAGTTTTGTGAAAATGTTGAGTTTTTCACAAAAAAAAATGTTATAACTTTTTGAAAAACAAATCCCGATCATTTGATACCCATATGTTAAAAAACTGAAATTTCGAGTATTTTTTTCGAAAATACGTAGATTTGGGAAAATTTTGAGTAGTTTTCAAAAATTAGTATTATAACCTTCGAAATGTTTTTTTTTTTTTTAAATAACCTGTCATGATTTTTCCCTATGTTTAAAAAAAAGGTTTTTTTAGAAGTCAACTTTAGCTGTGTTTTTCACTAATGAAGCTATTCTATAGCAGAAAATGTAAAAAACAAGCAAAAATTTGAAAAGTGACTCTAAAAACATGAAAAAAATAGATAGGCAAAATGTAATAATAGGAGGTGATAGAATTTGCCAAATACTACAAAAACCAAACATAAACTTATTAAGAGTTTATGTTCACACCACTACTACACCACGATGTAACTAACACAAATATTCAAATGACGTCATCGATGATAATCATACTAACACAATCAAACCGCACAAATACATAGGCACTTCAATTGATCTCCCGTTTCACCTTAAAGCAAATTTAAATACTAAAAACAAAACAAAAAAAATAAAACAAGAAAGGTTAAGTTTTTCCTAGAACAACAGTGGCTTAAAATTACCTCCTAAACACGGGAAAAATAAATAAAAATGCATAAAGTACACAGAAAAAAAATCATGGTAATATTACATCTGGGAAGGGGTACATCTTTTATGTCAGAAAAAAGGTGTAATTTTACCTCTGGAAATGTGTAATTTTACAACTTTTCTGGTGTAATGTCACTTTTTCAGTCTAAATTGAGGTAAAATTACATCATAAAAGAGGTAATATTCAACCTTCCAAAATTACAGCTTCCAAATTTACATTATTTTTTTCTGTGTATGAAAAACTAATGGAATGCAAAGCGTCAAAATAATAATCCAAATAAAATAAATATTCGTGGGTTTTTGCTGACAAAAAATTTAAAAGAAAAAACCCGATTTAATATCACCAGAGGTGAAATAGAGCCTTTCTTACAAAATGATGAAACTCCGAGAAATATATTCGTGCAATTATTTTTTCAAAAACATAATGATACCATCCAGTGAGAATTTTACCTAAAGCTTCTAATCTTTAAAGGCTAAACCTCAAATGCCATTTTTTTAATTTCAGAAGTACATTATTTGTCGCAAGACATTTAAATTTAATTAAGAAAAACATATTGGATTGACATTATTAAAAAAATAAAAAAAGGGTACTCAGTCTATAATGTTAGCCTATGATTAACTTTAAAAAATATGTATCGCTATTGCACTTTGTCGATCAATTATTAGAAGCCAGAAAGAACACTTTCACGCGCAGCGTAAAACGCGCTAGCGTAAAAGCGCTGGCGTTGAAGCTTCGACTTGACGACATGGAAATACATTTTGGAAAAGCTTCAAATTTTGGGCCCAAACAGTTTATGGCGCATGTTTTCGAATGGCTTTTTGTTTGAAACTGAATTCTTTAAATTTGATAGTGTTATCTGTAAAATAGTCCAAAAAATACCTCTAAAAATGGTTTTGACCACATTTACTGGTCGAAAATTGTGAATCGAAAAATAAAATGTTCGTCTCCGACCCCACGGCTACAGATCTGGCTTTTAAAAATTGTGGGTTTTACGAGCGGTTTTCCAGTGATGGAAGACACAAATTTTTAAGAGCGGATACAGACATCGGCCATGTATTTCAGAAAAAGAGCTCTCAAAAATCAGACTTTGAGTTCCGGGTTTCGGGCCAAAATTCAATCGAAAGAGCGCATCTAAACCTTCAATTTAGTAATAGGATTTTTTCCTGGGACGAATCCTCGCCGTGCACGATTTTTTTTTGATTTCTGAAAAAAAGCGTTTTTTCAAAAGCAAACCTTAAACCTTTCTTTCAAAAATGTGATTTTATGAATTAAGTTATCCGCAAAGGTGATTCATTGAAGTAGATAGAAACTCGCCGGCTGAAAAAAACAACAAATTTTAATTGCAATCAAAATTCACATCGTCGGTAAAAACCATACTTTGCACGGCAGCCAATTCCAGTCCGTCCCCGAAATGTGTGCATTTGTCACTCCAAACACGCCCGCCCAAATATTCCACGAATCATCACAGCCGAATTGTTTTTCCTCACCACACGTGATGAATAACAAAAAGCTTTACCGTTTTTTGTTCCCAAAAAGAGGAAAATATTCAAAAAAATTCCCCCTGATTTATGGTACATTTTCCCGCGCGCACACACACACACATTAACGCGCGAACAAATACGCAATATGCTTGATATTCATAATATTTTTGTGTGTGTGTGTGTGTGTGTGTGTGTGTGTGTGTGTGTGTGTGTGTGTGTGTGTGTGTGTGTGTGTGTGTGTGTGTGTGTGTGTGTGTGTGTGTGTGTGTGTGTGTGTGTGTGTGTGTGTGTGTGTGTGTGTGTGTGTGTGCGTATGTGTCACACATAGTTGCACTTGACATTAGCACTCACCCAGGAGGACGGACGGTACAGAGTGTGTGTGGTGTGTTGAACAACCCAGCCTTGCGTACAACCCTGCGAGATGGATGCAGGCAAAGAGCTTTTCATCACAAAGTAATTTATGGGCTATTCAGACTGACACGAACACACCGACAAATGCGAACCGTGGCACTGGAGCTTCCGGAGAGTAAACCCAGAAGCTCTGCTGGAGTGGCCCTGCTCTGTGTGGGTGGAAAGGACAGTGGATGAGTTTTATGGGCTTTTGTAAGAGAGTGCCAAGTCGAGTCAAATCAAGTTATGACGGCTTGTTGGGAGCTGTTAAGTTTAGTGGGTAAACTTTAGTACAAGAATTTTGTTTTGAAAAATCTTTAGAAAAACGCTTTTAAGTTCATAAATTTAATCAAATTCTACACAGCCCTTCTGTAGTTGTATCTAACCTCTTTCATTTCCCTTTCTCCATTACAGGTAATAAAAATGACAACCACAGATGAACAGACGTAACGGGCCACTTCTCCTCCTACGACCAAGTAACGTGTCACATTTCTCCAACAACAAACAACAACAGCAGCCCACCTCTTGTTTACAACAAACGCCCTCTCCGCCTGAATGGCCGCAATTCCATCCATCTGGCCCACGAAGCACCACGTGGGACGTCGTTGCTCGCGTCCGTCATCGCACGTGTCAAATTACATTTACATATGGCGGCTCTTGTTGACGGTTTATTTCTTAGCACGGTGGTGCGCCGTTTTCCGCGGAAAATGTTATTATTTTCTTCGCAAGATGGCATTATTCGTGGGTCGAAGGTTGTTTGTGTGTGTTTTTGTTTTTGTTTACCGTTCCGGAAGCGAAGCTTCCCGAGAAGCGGTGCGAAGGCAGGTTTTATGCAACGGGTATTACACAGAAAAAAAAATAATGTAAATTTGGAAGGTTGAATATTACCACTTTTTTGATGTAATTTTACCTCAATTTAGAATGAAAAAGTGACATTACACCAGAAAAGTGGTAAAATTACACATTTGTAGAGGTAAAATTACACCTTTTTCTGACATAAAAGATGTACCCCTTCCCAGATGTAATATTACCATGATTTTTTTTCTGTGTACGTTTTTTAACAACGATAGCGGGATCTGTCAGTAGAGCCTTTCCGTCGGATGGGGAAGTAAATGTTTGGTCCTGACTCACAACCTAAAGGGCGTCAGTTTGAATCCAGGGGTGGGTGGGTTTGAATTGCCTCACAGACAGCTAAGTCGTATTTTTGAACGGTAATCGAACATTTATAAAATGATGATTACACCGACTAACAAAATATCAGCGCAGGCTAAACTAAAGGGGAAACATGAACTTTGGGGTCTCCAGAAACAGACAGGGCCGAATGATTTTTCTTCAAAGTTAGTTTTTTTTTTTCAAAGAAAATATAAATTTGTTGGTTTTTTTAATAAAAAAATATAAGCTAATTACAAAAAAAAAATTATGGAATTGGCAACCAGGGTTGCCAGATTTTCAAGTGTCAATCAGATTAAAGATTAATCATTATCTGTGGCAGATTTTGACCGATTTTTCCAGAATTTTAATTTTCTTGCAATGTGCAACATTTTTTGAAAAAAATTAACGATTTTCATTTCGGAAATCGAAAATTATGGTAAATATTTTTTGAATTAAAAATATTAATTCAATATTTTTGAGGCCGGAAAATCAAGAAAATTATCCAAATTCTACCAATTTTTTAACTAATTCATATCCTCTTTCCCCAAACCTATTCATGATTGTAAGATTTTTATCTGCCAGATTTTTCCAGATTTTTGTTCGATACTTGGCCTGATTTTTTTTCAATTTTGACCTAAAAACCCTGTTGGCAACAATAAAAATTAAAAACATGGTTGTTATTTTTATTATACTCAAAAACAGCTGTGTTGCTTAAATTTATTTTCAAAAATCTTAAAATATTTTTTTTAAACATACAAATATCCTCAAATGCGGGTTTTTCCCTCTGCTCCTCAGCAAACAGACATTAGCAACATCAATCATTGGCAAGTATTAAAAAAGCGAAAATAGTAGTTTATGCAACAAGTTGCAAAAAGAGGATTTTTTCAGCACGATGCTTACATTTATCCAACGAGGTTCACCGAGTTGGATAAATACGAAGAGTGCTGAAAAAATCAAGTTTTGCAACGAGTTCCATACAACATTTTTTGCAATTCCAAAAAACACACACTGAGTGAAATTTTATGTCAAATTTTCATGTATTTTGTCAATAAATCGTTTAAATAAAAAAATGTTAGAAACAAGTGCTGAAAAGTTCAACTTTTCAGCACCCATTTGAGTGCTGAAAAGTAGAACTTTTCAGCATTTTTTTTGAAAATTGTTGCTATTCGATTCTGTTATTTTTGGTACAGAAAAGTAGGCTATTTCGTCGTTCAAGATTGACAGGAAAAGTAAGTAGTTTCACGACGGAATTGGAAAAAAAATTGTGCAAAATTCTAAAAAGGGTGCACTTTATAAAATTTTTCGAAAGTGTTTAAAAATCCCAAATAAAATCCTTTATAACATCTGAAAATGGGGTAAATGATTTTTAAGTACAAGTTTACAGCGAAAAAAAATTCCTCTTAAATCATACACTTATGATTTTTTTCGTATTCACATTAGAGCGTTCAATTTTCAAGGGTTTTGAGTTTCCCGGGAAACGGGAAAAATATTTTTTTTGAATCCCGGGAATTTCCGGAATCCCGGAAATTTTATTTAAGGTCATAAAATCTACGTTTTAATTATGTTTGATATGATTTTCAAGCTTAAAATCATAGAATCTGCTCAATATTGTTAATTAATGATAATATACTCTTCAATTTTTACAAGGGCAGAACATTTTAGATAGCTTAAAAGAAATTGAAAATTGTTTTTGTTCTTTGCTGTAATTTAATAATCTTAAAATTTTACACTTCTTTTTTTTTACATGTCATGACCTTATTTTTTTGAATGTCTTAAAAAACAAGAATTTACAACAAATAAAATGATACCAGTCAATGTAAAATTTTAGATATGATTAAAATTTCATGTTTTATATAAAACATATTTAAAAAAAATATTTCCAAAATTATCTTGAAGTTTCTACCAAAACTGGGGAAAATCGGGTCTACAGTCTGAATACGGGAGAATTTGAAGCAATAAGTTTGGAAATCAGTGTACCAATTGTTTTGTTCCTGTTGTAACCGAAAACAACCAAAAATATCAAAACTCTACGCCAAAAATTTGGCTTAAAAATCTGTCTTAATTTGTTACATTTGTCCTGAATTGTCCCAGATGCCAAATTTAAATTCTAAATATACGTAAATATAGCACCGTGTCTTTTTAAAATACATAAAATTAAAAAATAATTAAAGCATCAGGCATTTTGCGCAGCTGTAAATTTATTTTTTTAACAATTTCCTCTAAGAACCTAAATTAATGTTAATTTAAAAACTACAATATTCTTATTCATAACTAAGTCTTCAACTGTTCATATTTTTCCACAACCAAATCTACAGCCATTCTTCGTCAAACAGGAAGTTTTCAAATCAAACGACGAAAAATGCAATTTTTTGGACCACCCTATTTCGGTTAGAAGCACCCTAATCGCCAAACTTAAAAATACGGGTCTAATTATTTGGGTCAAAGAACCCCCACTCCAAAGTTGAGCCAAATCGGAGAACTTTTTATTTGGAGACTTCCTGTTTGACGTGGAATGGCTGTCTAAATTTCCAGATGAAAATTTTATTTTATTTTTTCAAATTTCAGGAATTCCTGGGACAAAATATGAAAATTCCCGGGATTCGGAAATTCCCGGAAATTATGTCCTAGGAATTCCTGGGATGGACGCATTAATTTACGAAATCGGTCATTTTTTATTTTTATGATTTATATGTTTCGATTCGGCTCAAACTTTGTGCGGGCCTTCTCTTTGACAAAAAAAAGCCATTTTGTGTCATTGGTTCACCCATACAATTCTCCATACAATTTTGACAGCTCTTCATACAATAATGGTTCGTAAATATTCGAAAATCTGTAACTTTTGAAGGAATTTTCTGATCGATTTGTAAAGACAAATTTTGTAGGTATTGATGAGGACTGTTAAGAAAATAATAGGTACACGGAAAAAAAATTGCCAATTTTTTATAAAAAAAAAATTTTTATCAAAAAAAAAACAATTTCCTAAATTCGGTATTTTTTTTATTATTAAATTTTTGTGATTTGTTTTTGGGGGACAAAAAACCGCAACTTTTGGCACAAAATTTGACGCCAACTTATGAATTTTAAAAATGCGGTTTTTTGGAAAAAAAAAATTGTAAACAAAAAATCTGACTTCAGTTTTTAATGTATCACGGCGTGTTTTCTGGGCAAACTTAAGGAGAAAAAATAGTCATCACTACTTTCAAAAGTGTCTTATAGGAAATTTTCTCAGCTTTCCAACGCTTCTAAGAGCGAAATTTTTCATCGGGAAATTTCTGAGATATCTCTTTTTTAAGTTTTTTCTTTTAAAATCCTTGATCATTTATTGGAAACTTTTAAATAACAGTCCAGGAAACTTGGCAAATGATGTGTTTCATGTGTATTTTACTGACTAAAATGTGCAAAATAAGACAAGAAACAACTTTGTAGAAGGTTACAAACCGCTAAACATTTTGAAAATTATGTTTTAACCGAATTTTTGAATATGTGGGATTTATTCAAATGATAAAA
This sequence comes from Culex pipiens pallens, assembly GCF_016801865.2. NCBI lineage: Eukaryota > Metazoa > Arthropoda > Insecta > Diptera > Culicidae > Culex > Culex pipiens. The sequence continues at coordinate 32,150,734 of NC_068939.1, forward strand.
TAACAAAACCGTATTGAAATATTATTTTTACAAGAACAAATAGATTATTACAGAATTGTTGTCTACAAATAACACCGGTCTGCTCTGATTCAGCTTGGAATTAGCTGATACAACCGAAATTTCTACAGGTTTGAGATTGATAGGGTATTACAAGATTTTTATTAATAAATATCATATTTCCTTAATCAAACACTAACTAGTTGCATAGATACAAAACATGTTTTATACTCGAAATTATACTGCAAATTACCGTTGCTAGCTTTAGGAGAAATACTTTTCATTAGAATGAAATGATTGTTTCAGTTTTTTGTATTAAATGATCAAGGAATTAGCAATATTTTAGAAGTTTATAAGACCCTCATCTTCAATCTCATCTTTAAAAATATATATGTCTTGATTTTTGTTCAAATAGTTTGGAAAGAAAGTTTCTGTTAGATTTTTTTTTGTTAAAATACTATTTAACTTGTGTTCAAACAAAAATAAATTATTGTGACGGTGTTTTCAGAATTCTGAATTGTAAGACTCAAGTTTTATTGCTACTTTTAAGTGCATTTTCTACAGAAAACATTTTATAAAATTTTATCTTAATTTTTATACTCAAGAAAATATGACTTTTGAAGCTTGCTACAGTAATATGTAGTACATTTTCGACTTCAAAGCATATTTGTATTTATGTTCCTGGTTAATGTTTGCTTAAAAAAATATCAAATTTATTCATTAAAATTCAATAATACCATTAACAATCACAAACCTGCCAAAGTTTCGGTTAAACAAGCTAAATCAGAGTAGACACGTGATATTTGTGCACAAAAAAATGTAATTATCAAATAATTCTTGTAAAAAATACATTTTTACACTGTTTTTTGATTTAAATTTCTGAATAAATCCCATATATTCAAAAACCTAGGCAAAACATAATTTTCAAAATGTTTAGCGGTTTGCAACCTTCTAAAAAGTTGTTTCTTGTCTAACACATTCTTGCACATTTTGATGAGTAAATGACTCATGAAACACATCATTTGATAAGTTTTCTGAACTGTTAGTATAAAGTTTCCAATAAATAATAAAGGAATTTAAAACCAAAAAACTTAAAATAGAGATATCTCAGAAATTTCCCGATGAAACATTTCGCTTTTAGAAGCATTGGAAAGCTGAGAAAATTTCCTATAAGACACATTTGAAAGTGGCGATGACTATTTTTTCCTGATAAGGTTGTTCTAGAAAACACGCCGTGGTATAATCAAGTTTGCAATCAAAACAAAACTAAGTTTTTTAAATCTCATCCAAGCTAAAAATTCGGAAATCGATGCACTATGGGGCAAGCGAGCAGAATAGTTACCAGCATAAAAGATGTTAAATAAATTTTCAATACGATTTTTCACGATTCTCAAGTTCTAAAGGCAACAAAAGCTGCAGAAATAACCCCATCCTGAGCCTTTTTCTCAAAGGATGTGCCATCACCACGGCCGGTGGGCGCCATCTTTTATTTATGGGCCCTCCCCCCTCTCCGTATTGATACATTATTCATACGTGAGTAATACTTATACTTGAGTGCGTGTGTGTGTGTTGGTTGCCTGTAAGTACGCTGAAAGCTGTGCGCCTCTGCTGCCGAGGACATTGAGCATAAACATAATACTCATATGGCGGAAGGAACAAACACTACTGGAAGGGAAGAAAAAGAATGAGGAAAAAATGCTCTTCCCATCGGAGGACCTCCCCCCGAATGAAATTGTTTTCCGAGAAGCAGATTCGATTTCTTCTCGTTTGAAGAACCCAGTCATCCCAGCCCGGCTGCTCGTCATAGCTGGCAACACTGCCCCCGTCCGTATGGTGTGTGTAAGAGGTTCGTTTTATTTGGAAAAAGTTTTTTTTTCTTCTTCTCTCTCATGAGCGCCATGAAAAGCGAAAGACAACGAACGTGTTGGCCAAGTTTTATGAGGGAAAACTCTGTGTCGGAAACGACTCCATAGAATGGTGAAATCGTACGAAAGGACAACGATTCAGCTAGTTTGTGGATGATTGGAAGCGTTTATCGAGATAAATTGAACCACTTTATGGCCATCAGTGTGGTATGTTTTTAGCTCGAGATTTCTGGTTTGATGTTCTTTTATTTTTTGTTTTATCAATGAGTAGCTTCTTAATCCCTCAATATCTAAAAATTCGTACCATACCTGGAAAATCTCTCCAGAGATCAAACATTTACAAGGTAAATCCCCCCCCGGGGAGGGCAAAACCACCAAAAGAGCAAGCCCGCACGATAAACTGTTTAAACTGCCTGGCCTGAGCCGTGTTTAATTAAAACTGCTTACGGTGTCACCAGGGGAGAGAGGGTCCGGGACAATAATGCGATGTAACCGACGACAAAATCCTCTGCCACTAAAGTTCAGAAGGAATTAGTGTAGGTGACAGAGAGAGGGTCCTTAAACGCACGACTGGTGTCAATTTGGCCGGATAAGTCTCCTCTTTGGAAGGGTGTTTGTGTTATCACGGAGTAATAAAAAAAAGGGGTTTGAAGGGATTTTTCGAGTTAGGGGAGTTTGTCAGTTTTAAGTATCGGGAAATTATTTTTTACATAAACTAAACAACAATAACTAACGAATAATTGTCCATTCCGTTCAGCCACAGAATCACTCGGTGGAAGCAGATTGACCAAAAGTCACCAAGCTCTAAATTTCAAAATATTTTTCTCGAAAAGATCATAGCGTTCCACAAATGTTTCATTTTTCAACATTGAAAATTGGACCATAACTTGCTGAGATATTGGGACTAGCAAATGTGGGAATTTTTCAGATGAGATTTAAACAACTTACTTTTTTGTTCTTTTTCTTTGATTAGTTGTGTTTCAGCAACCAGAGATCAAATCTTGAATGTCTCTTAAGCAATTCGAACACTATTGAGAAAACAAAAAAATGGGATTTTTTTTGTTGAAATTAGACTTTAAGTGGTTTTATCTTGAAAACGGTGCACACATATTTTCCAAAAAAATTTAATCATAATTTGGCGGCAAAAACATCAAAAATTAAAAAATATGGATTTTTTGAAATTTTAATTGAGATAAAAACAAGTTAATTTAAAATCCATGTACCTATTTTTCCTAAATAGTTCTCACCTCATCAATACCTACAACTTTGCCGAAGACACCAAATCGATCGATGCATGAGTAAAACAATGACAAAAGATGGCTTCTTTGGTCATGGGGAAGGCCCCCACAAATTTTGAGCCAAATAAATAAATACAAAAAATACAAATGGTCGAAATCGGCCGATTTAGTAGAGAATTGCTTCAATGAACGATTCTCTTGCTTTTTTGCGAATTTATTTGCTGTGGTCTTGTGTGTGGTCCAATCCAATCCAATACACAGAAAAAAAAAGTTGAATTTTGGAATGTTGAAAATTTGGTAGGTTGAATATTACCTCTTTTTTGAGTAATATTACATAATAAATGTGTAAAAATGTAAACCTGCTGAATATTCATCAAAAACTGATGAAAATTCATCATTTTATGAGGTAAAATTAATCATTTTTTTTTTCGACACAAAATCTGTCACCATTTCCTGATGAATATGACCATCTTTTTTTCTGTGAACCCACTAACCGGTAGCGATATTATGGGAAAGTATAATTTTCAAGGTATCGTCAAACGATAACGATAATGGTTATCGTTATCGTTCTTCCGATAATTCTATCGGCGATAAATTTAACGACGATAACGGACGATAACTTATATTGAATAAATTTCTGAATTTGACTAAAACCAACCAAATTATGTATAATATTCAAGTTTCCTCTTAGTAAATATTTTTTTGATAATTTGAAAAGTTTCAAACTATAAATACTTTTATAAAATCACAATATACCGTTTTCATTTAAAGTACTCAATTTTTATAATTTATAAAATGGGTATCATACGATTCGAAATTTTGCATAAATTACAACTGTTTTAGAGGTTTTTTTTAAATAAAATACTTAAATTTTCACCAAATACCGTATTTTCTCGAAAATACTCAAATTTTTCAAATTCGCAATGTGGGTATCAAACGATTCGAAATTTTGTGTATTTTAATTGTTTTAGAGGTTTGTAAATGAAGTACTCAAATTTTCACATAATACTTAAATTTTCACAAAATACCGTATTTTCTCGAAAATACTCAAATTTTTCAAATTCGCAATATAGGTATCAAACGATTCGAAATTTTGCATTTATTTTCACTGCAATAGAGATTTTGAATTTAATACTAAAATTTTCACAAAATACCGTATTTTCTCGAAAATACTCAAATTTTTCAAATTCGCAATATGGGTATCAAACGATTCAAAATTTTGCATGCATTTTCACTGCAATAGAGATTTTGAATTAAATTCTCAAATTTTCACAAAATACCGTATTTTCTAATTTTTTTAACTCGCAAAATGGGTATCAAACGATTCATAATTTTGCATGTAGATTAACTGTTTTAGCGTTTTTTGAATAAAATACTAAAATTTTCACAAAATACCGTATTTTCTCGTAGATACTCAAATTTTTATAATTTACAATATGGCTATCATACGATTTGAAATTTTTCATGTATTTTAAATGTTTTAGAGGTTTTTAAATGAAATACTCAAATTTTCACAAACCCGTATTTTCTCGAAAATACTCAAATTTTTCAAATTCACAATGTGGGTATCAAACGATTCAAAATTTTGGATGTTTTTTAACTGTTTCAGATTTTTTTGAATGAAATACTCAAATTTTGACAAATTACCGTATTTTCTCGAAAATAGTCAAATTTTTATAATTCGTAATATGTGTATAAAACGATTCGAAATTTTGCATGCATTTTCACTGTTTAGAGTTTTTTGTATTAAATACTTATATTTTCACAAAATACCATATTTTTAAAGTTCTCAAATTTTCATGATTTGCAATATGGGTATCAATCGAAGCGAAATTTTACCTACTTTTTGATTAAAAAAACTCTAAAAAGATAAATTGCATGAAAAATTTTTAATCGTTTGATAACCATATTGCGAATCATGAAAATTTGATTATCTCTGTCCCGGGTATTAGGTGGTGATAGCCTTCACGCTGCTTCCAACGACCCATTTCAGAATGACAGAGCTCCTTGCGGTCCAATTCTGAGGTCGCTGGGCATTGTTCGGCCCCGCCTAAACCGATCTATATTTAGAATTCCAATCCCGTCAGACAAATCAGGGATCAGTGCGTACTTACACTACGAATCAATCCACTGCTAAAGTGTAAACCTTCGGATGGCTGACTGCCTAGCGTCCCAGACCACCAAAATCCAAAGGTGTGAGTTTGAATCCCACCTGATTCATTTTCGTTTTTGTTCATATTCAAAGTTCAAATTCCTGATCCAAATTTCAAAAGAACCGACCGGGATTTGATCCCTGAACTTTCTGCTTGTGAGACAGAAGCCGCAACCATTATGCCACGGAGCCGGTTATTTTTTGCGAATTTACGTGCTATTCCTAATATCCAAATAAGCCAAGTCTTCTTAAAAAGTGCTATGAAAATAATCGAAAATCCGTATCCCTTAAGAAAAGGATTCTCTAATCGATTTTAAGTCTTCGGCAAAGTTGTAGGTTTGCCCCTGCGACAAATTTGAAATTTACCATTGATATTTGAAAAACAAAAAAAAATAAAGTAGATAGTTGGGACAGTTCATTGAAAATTGACATCATTTCTGAATATTCTTGACTAATTTCCCCTATCAAAGATGCCAAGTGCGCGGGATCGAAAGGGGATTTTTTTGCCCCCGCTTCCTTTTATCAAATCCAAAAAGGGGCAACAAACCGATTAGGGGAGAGAGGTTGTGGAAAACACTTTCCAATCACGTTCGCAAACATTAAACGGTTGTCGCCGTCATCTTTGGTCGGGACTTTCCGCCGGATGTCAGGTACGTGCCGATATCGCTGAGATCAAAAGTTTACTTCGGTTATGTGTGTGTGCGTGGGTTGGTAGGTCTTGTTCCCATTTCCGTTTACGAGATAATTTTTTGAGCGGAAATGATTAAGGACGTGGTCGTTCAAAAAATTCTTGGAAGCATTTTCTCGATGCTCTAAAATTCAAAATCACTGGAAGACAAAATGTGCCAATTTGCAACCATTTCTATTCTTCAATTCAAAATGCTAAAATTCATCACAAAAATGTATGACAAAGCCGTTGTCACCATCAGTTTAAAGATTAATGAAACAGCACTTCCCAATGTAACGAGTTACTCAGAACAAATGCTCCCTCAATACCATTTGTGGCGAAAAACGGAGTCCGTAAAAAGCTCGTTTGTCTGGATTCGTCGTTTGGGTCGGACCGAATGCTGATCTGACAAGGACAAATGTCTGAATGTGTCTGCATGTGAAAGTGATCGTGAACCCCTCGTTCGTACATCAGAGGGCGTGTTACGGGATTTGTGCGAGAATGTGTGAGCAATTTGTCAGATTTTTGTGTTGTGTTGTAGACTCGTTTGAATTGTTCGCCGGAAGAACGCCTTATCAAATCGTGATTCATGTAAGTTGAGCTAGAAATGAGCGTGCGGAACTTGCGGTCAATATTGATTACATTATCAAACAAGTTCTAGCAATAGTGCTTACGATGATTCATTTCCGATAGGGCTGAATTTGTAACTAAGATAGAAATACAAACATGCAAAAATACAAAAATACAAAAATACAAAAATACAAAAATACAAAAATACAAAAATACAAAAATACAAAAATACAAAAATACAAAAATACAAAAATACAAAAATACAAAAATACAAAAATAGAAAAATACAAAAATACAAAAATACAAAAATACAAAAATACAAAAATACAAAAATACAAAAATACAAAAATACAAAAACACAAAAATACAAAAATACAAAAATACAAAAATACAAAAATACAAAAATATAAAAATACAAAAATACAAAAATACAAAAATACAAAAATACAAAAATACAAAAATACAAAAATACAAAAATACAAAAATACAAAAATACAAAAATACAAAAATACAAAAATACAAAAATACAAAAATACAAATATACAAAAATACAAAAATAAAAAAATACAAAAATACAAAAATACAAAAATACAAAAATACAAAAATACAAAAATACAAAAATACAAAAATACAAAAATACAAAAATACAAAAATACAAAAATACAAAAATACAAAAATACAAAAATACAAAAATACAAAAATACAAAAATACAAAAATACAAAAATACAAAAATACAAAAATACAAAAATACAAAAATACAAATATGCAAAAATACAAAAATACAAAAATACAAAAATACAAAAATACAAAAATACAAAAATACAAAAATACAAAAATACAAAAATACAAAAATACAAAAATACAAAAATACAAAAATACAAAAATACAAAAATACAAAAATACAAAAATACAAAAATACAAAAATACAAAAATACAAAAATACAAAAATACAAAAATACAAAAATACAAAAATATAAAAATACAAAAATACAAAAATACAAAAATACATAAATACAAAAATACAAAAATACAAAAATACAAAAATACAAAAATACAAAAATACAAAAATACAAAAATACAAAAATACAAAAATACAAAAATACAAAAATACAAAAATACAAAAATACAAAAATACAAAAATACAAAAATACAAAAATACAAAAATACAAAAATACAAAAATACAAAAATACAAAAATACAAAAATACAAAAATACAAAAATACAAAAATACAAAAATACAAAAATACAAAAATACAAAAATACAAAAATACAAAAATACAAAAATACAAAAATACAAAAATACAAAAATACAAAAATACAAAAATACAAAAATACAAAAATACAAAAATACAAAAATACAAAAATACAAAAATACAAAAATACAAAAATACAAAAATACAAAAATACAAAAATACAAAAATACAAAAATACAAAAATAGAAAAATACAAAAATACAAAAATACAAAAATACAAAAATACAAAAATACAAAAATACAAAAATACAAAAATACAAAAATACAAAAATACAAAAATACAAAAATACAAAAATACAAAAATACAAAAATATAAAAATACAAAAATACAAAAATACAAAAATACAAAAATACAAAAATACAAAAATACAAAAATACAAAAATACAAAAATACAAAAATACAAAAATACAAAAATACAAAAATACAAAAATACAAAAATACAAATATGCAAAAATACAAAAATACAAAAATACAAAAATACAAAAATACAAAAATACAAAAATACAAAAATACAAAAATACAAAAATACAAAAATACAAAAATACAAAAATACAAAAATACAAAAATACAAAAATACAAAAATACAAAAATACAAAAATACAAAAATACAAAAATACAAAAATACAAAAATACAAAAATACAAAAATACAAAAATATAAAAATACAAAAATACAAAAACACAAAAATACATAAATACAAAAATACAAAAATACAAAAATACAAAAATACAAAAATACAAAAATACAAAAATACAAAAATACAAAAATACAAAAATACAAAAATACAAAAATACAAAAATACAAAAATACAAAAATACAAAAATACAAAAATACAAAAATACAAAAATACAAAAATACAAAAATACAAAAATACAAAAATACAAAAATACAAAAATACAAAAATACAAAAATACAAAAATACAAAAATACAAAAATACAAAAATACAAAAATACAAAAATACAAAAATACAAAAATACAAAAATACAAAAAATACAAAAACACAAAAAAGTAATTTAAAAAAAGCCAAAATGCATCGAATTAACCATTTGACATTTTTCAAGAACGTGTAAATATCAATTTAAATCTCCCCAACCCACGCAAATTGCTTAACCTTCTGCTTCAGCAAGATTGATTCCAATTGCATAAAGGTGGCATTGAAAGCTACTTCCCACTGAAAAATGAGCTTTCGACCAGCCAGCAGCAGAAACGGCAGTGATGCAATCTCTTACCTAGAGCTGTATTTCGAGGAAAAATGAAATTTTCCTTTCCAGCCAACGCAACCCAACCTGAAACTTGCTGTCGATCCATTTTCCGACCGACCAACCGGCAAACCCACAACACTCGCTCTCTCGCTCGTAATAGTGGGTGAGTTTTAGCGAGGGAGGCGGGTGGAAGGATTTTCCAGGAGAAAACGTAACTAACATCAGTGCCACAACCACCCCTTGTCGTTTAGATGAACATCCGAGACAAACTGGTAATCTCGGGGAAAAGCTTCATCGGTGAAAACATTTTGTGGGAGAATGTTTACAGAAGGTTTCGAGCACAATTTATCTGGAGAAGCTTTCGAAAATGGCTTTAAAATATGATTTTGCAATATTTCGAATTAAACAAAGTTAAATCAGAGAGAGAGGTTAAATTCAGAATTAAATCTATTTCAACAATTTCTCGAAAATGACTGAAAATTTTCCAAAGGTTTTTTTTTTTTCAAACCGTCAAAACCATGCAAGATCTTGGCACGTTACGAAGGCGGGAAAAAAAAAAACTGCAGAAAAGCTTTCTGCTTCTCTTGCGATGGTTACGACATTGCTCGTCGGCGGTGGCAGCAACATGATACTCCGATTTGATGTGATGATACAGCCAAGGAAACGCGCCCGTAAGAAAGCACCAGAGGTCTCGAATGGTGCTGACGAAAGCGGGTTAGGGTTGCAGAGGTGCATACACGTACCACGTTGACGTGCACTTGCAGCTCAAGTGCATTCAAGGTTTTGATTCTGAAGCCATTTCTCTGCTGAGTTGAAGTATACATGGAAAATGTGAAAATTTTAGGTTGAAATATCTGCTAGATTACACAACTCGATATTTTTGAAGATGAGCAATTGTCTACGAAAACGGCCGATTTCGACCTTTTTTTTGTATTTATTTGGCTCAAATTATGTGAGGGCCTATCACTCACGAAAATATTCGAAAATCTGTAAATTTTCAAGGAATATTTTAATTGATTTGGTGTCTCCGGCAAAGTTGTTGGCGTACAGAAAAAATAAATGGTAATACTCATCAGGAAATGGTGACAGATTTTGTGTCAAAAATAATGATTAATTTTACCGCAGAAAATGATGAATTTTCATCAGTTTTTTTAATGAATATTCATCAGGTTTACATTTTTACAATTTTTTTTGTAATATTACTTAAAAAGAGAGGTAATATTCAACTTACCAAGTTTTCAACATTTCAAAATTCAACTTTTTTTGTGTATTGATGAGGAAGATTCAGAAAAAATAAGCACAGGGGAAAAGTTTTTGTGATATTTAAATTAACTTTTTCACAAAAATTCTTTTTCTCAAAATTCGTATTTTTTAATTTTTGATTTTTTGATATGTTTTAGGGGACAATACCTTGCATCCTTCAAGCCATTAAAAAGCATGGATCAAAATTTTTCGACGAGTCATATTTTTTTTTAAATAGTGATTTCTGCAAAAAAAAATTGTACTTCAAATTTTTTGATCTCATTAAAAAATGTAAATGTAATAATGAAAAATTAAACTTAAGTCGAAAAGTACTTAACAAAAATATCCAAGCAAAATGCGTTACAGTAAATTTGTAAAATTTATATCTTATACAAAACATGACCAAAACTCAAAGTTTTATAGTGCTTTGGAAAGGCCTTCACCTGAACTTTATGTTAAAAATATAAAAAAAAAACTATGTTTTCCATGAAGTTTTCCTAAAAATGTTAAGTAAACAATTATTTTTCTATATACTAACATCAGTAAGAGAATAAAAACATGACTTTTCATTAGAAACATAATCATGCGACATATCTAACTTCCCAAAATTTCATGAATAGTCAATCTGCAGCAAAATTGAACCGATTCAGCTGAACCGGTTCATCCAACCGGTTCAATAGTTGTAACGGTTGAACATTTCTGGCACAAAATGTATCATGCGACATTTCTAACTCTTTCAAATTGCCTGAATAGTCATTCTGCAACAAAATCGAATCGATTCAGCTTAACCGGTTGAAATTCTTTTATTTATTTTTTTATTCTTATATTCTCTTAATTCTTTAAAATCTTTTAATTCTTTAAATTCTTTAAATTCTTTAAATTTTTTAAATTCTTTAAATTCTTTAAATTCTTTAAATTCTTTAAATTCTTTAAATTCTTTAAATTCTTTAAATTCTTTAAATTCTTTAAATTCTTTAAATTCTTTAAATTCTTTAAATTCTTTAAATTCTTTAAATTCTTTAAATTCTTTAAATTCTTTAAATTCTTTAAATTCTTTAAATTCTTTAAATTCTTTAAATTCTTTAAATTCTTTAAATTCTTTAAATTCTTTAAATTCTTTAAATTCTTTAAATTCTTTAAATTCTTTAAATTCTTTAAATTCTTTAAATTCTTTAAATTCTTTAAATTCTTTAAATTCTTTAAATTCTTTAAATTCTTTAAATTCTTTAAATTCATTAAATTTATTAAATTCTTTAAATTCTTTAAATTCTTTAAATTCTTTAAATTCTTTAAATTCTTTAAATTCTTTAAATTCTTTAAATTCTTTAAATTCTTTAAATTCTTTAAATTCTTTAAATTCTTTAAATTCTTTAAATTCTTTAAATTCTTTAAATTCTTTAAATTCTTTAAACTCTTTAAATTCTTTAAATTCTTTAAATTCTTTAAATTCTTTAAATTCTTTAAATTCTTTAAATTCTTTTAATTCTTTAAATTATTTAAATTCTTTAAATTCTTTAAATTCTTTAAATTCTTTAAATTCTTTAAATTCTTTAAATTCTTTTAAGAGACATTCTGACCATTCCAAAACACTATAAAACATTGAAGTTTGGTGCTATTTTGCATATTTCCCAAGCCTGCGAAAATTTACTGTAACGCATTTTGCAGGCTTCGGGTTTTGACTGTTAATTTGGTAATTCTTTACCAACTAACACGAATTGGGAAAAGTTGCCCCGACCCCTCTTCGATTTGCGTGAAACTTTGCCCTAAGGGGTAACTTTTGTCCCTGATCACGAATCCGAGGTCCGTTTTGTGATATCTCGTGATGGAGGGGCGGTACGACCCTTTCCATTTTTGAACATGCGGAAAAAGACATGTTTTTCAATAATTTGCAGCCTGAAAAATCGATGAGGTGGAAATTTTGTGTCGAAAAATACCGATGAGGTGGAAATTTTATCGAAAAAAACACTAAAAAAGTTTTAAAAACACTTCCATTTTTTGTTACCCAACTGTAAAAACATTTGGAACATGTCATTTTAAGGGAAATTTAATGTACTTTTCGAATCTTCTATAACGCAGAAGGGTCATTTTTTCATTTAGAATAAAATTTTTCATTTTAAAATTTCGATTCTATTTCAATTTCCTAGAATGGTAAATTCCCCAGAAATGTTTTTTTTTATATTTCGTTGTACTGTACTTTATTTTCATTTTTTTGAAAATAGCTGAAGTTATCCATTTTTTTTAAATTAGTGCCCATGTTTGTCCACTTATGAACAAAATATTATTGAAAAGCTGAGAAAATTCTTTATATTTTTAAACATTCAATGTTACGCTCTTTTGAAATGTTAGCCTTGATTTAAAAAAATGAAAATATTGTTTTCGAAAAGATTTGAAGTTTTTAAAAATTGAAAAAAATCAAAAAATTGAAAAAAAAAATCAAAACTGGACCAACATGGAGTTTTTTTTAAAAAAAGGTCCAATAAACCAAATTTTCAGGTTTTACTTTTTGGGTGTTTTGAAATACCCCTGACTTAAGGCTGTTTCAAAAACACCCAGAAAGAAAAAAAAAACGGAAATTTAGAGTATTGGACCTTTTAAAAAAAAACTCCAGATGTGCACTAATTTAAAAAAATGAAAAACTGCGACTATTTTAAAAACAGTTACCTAAAAATGAAAAAAAAACTAAAAAACTAAAACTTGAAAACGGTGCACTTTATCTAAATTGTCCATACGGGCCAAACATTCAATATTATGCCCATTTGAAATGTTAGTCTTGATTTTAAATTTTTGAAAATATTTTTTTCGAAAAGATCGGAAAATTTCACGAATGTTTCATGTTTTAACATTGTAAATCGGACCTATAGTTGCTGAGATATCGACATTAGAAAATGTTGGGTTGTTTGGGTGAGACTTAGAAAACATCAATTTTCCTGTTTTTTAGCCTTTGCATAGCAATATCTCAGCAACTATGGGTCGCATCAACAAAGTTCAATAAAGCAAAATATAGAGAATTTTCTCAGCTTTTCAAAAATATTTTTTTCAATGGTGGGCAAACATGGGCACTAATTATAAAAAATGAAAAACTGCGACAATTTTCAAAAAAGTTACCTAAAAATGGCTATAACTTGAAAACGGTGCACTTTATCAGAAATTCACTAAAGTACTTTTTGATTGCAAATTCGATTTTACATCGAAAAATTAAGTTGGAAATTTTTTTCAAAAAATCAATACTGAAATATTAATAGTCAAAGATTTTTTGCCCATTCTGGAAATTTCTGAAAAGTTGGCATTTAATGTCCTCTAAAACATACCAAAAAATAAAAATAGTGTTTTTTTGCAAATCAAGTTTTAGTGACAAAAAGTTAAATAAAAAATCACCAAAATTTTTATTACCTTGTAGCATTTTTTTCAGTGTAGTCCATATCCTTACCTACAACTTTGCCGAAGACACCAACTCGATCAAAAAATTCCTTCAAAAGATACAGATTTTTGAATTTTCATAAATCATTTTTGTAAAGACAGTTGCCAAATTTGTAAGGAAAATTATATTAATGATGCAAAATGGCTTCTTTGGGCATATCGAACAAAAAGTTTCAGCTGGATTAAAAAATACAAAAAAAAATTGATGACCGAAATTTGAGAGAATTGCTCAAGTTTATAATAAACTATTAACATGAAACTAATATACATAACAACCTCTTGCATGTTATTGAAGGTTTGCACTCATAATTCAAATAAATCTCTCATTTTCATATATTTTTTCTTGAAATTTTAACACGTGAAAGACCCCACCCCCTACTTCACGGGTTCTAAGCAGAATATCCGCAATGTTTGCTCAGCGTCAACGTCAACGAAGACGACGCCAACGTCCGTCGACGTTGCTTGAAGGGCGATGTGTTCAATACCAGGGTCGTCCTTTTTATCGAAGAAAGTGTGAATAGAGTGGGTGCTCAATGCACATCCTCCTCTTCTCCTCATCTGAAAAAGTTTGTGATGCTGCACGGCATATTTACTGCTGCAAGGGATGAAAAAGTCGGGGTTGCACACACACACACACACACACAGAGGCGACATTGAAGCGATTGATTCTCGAAACTCATTTTGATGGGCACACGTACATACACACACACCAACACTGACTGACAGCTTTAACATCCCTCCCTCCCTCCGCCCCAAGTGCAACAGACTCTTTTCATAGCTGTGAGGAAAATTTCGAATGAAATACACCCATCATCATTCACCCACCAGAGCTTGGGTGGAACCCAGTCGAAAACGCGGGGCGGTGGGTTGTGTGGTGAAGAGACGACGTTACTTCATTCATCCATTGATTCAAGCCCGCCCACACCCTCACACACATCGTTCATATTCATTCATTAAATCTTCTCTTCTTTTTTTCGTGCCTGGTTGTCGAAGGGGTTGGGATCACTTTTATGGTAGCAGTAGTTGGGAGGAGGAAAATGGGGGCTAAAATACTGAAAAATACTGGGCGATGTATCACGATCGATGGTCGTCAGCAGCACTTGTCGAGGTTGTAATTGAATCTGCCTTGTTGGATTGACTACATCTTGACATAATTGTAATGGATGAGTGATGCATTGGATTTCAATAAATTCTGAGTTCAATTCTGTGGTTTTAAGAGTCCCTGAATAATCATATTTTTTATTTAGATAAATATGTGTTAACTTAACATGGTTAACACATATTTATCTAAATAAAAATATGATTATTCAGGGACTCTTCGTTGTTGCCTTCCTCAATTTAATGAGGATATAAAATAACGATTTTGTCCGTTTTGGACTCATTCGATCCTTGTAGTAAAGTAGAGTTCGATTTGCGATGCCTTTTCGTTGAGTTGCAAAATTTTTCGCGTCCGTTGTCGGTGTGCAACAACAACATAACCCTATCATACCATTTCAGCTCGATAAACATTGTAACTCGTTGTTCGCAACGTTAACCAGTACCTCACTAAACATCAATCATTTAAAACTCGTGAAATCGTCTCAAGTTAAAAATTGCACTGTTCAATCCTTCATTCATTAATTTCAAATTATTTTGGTTCTATCTTTCCACAGCCGGCTGTCTAAGACTAAACAATTTCATTTAAAATTTAACAACAGATAAACGGGAAATGTCTCATCCGCAGCATCCGATTGCTTGCCTTGAGAATAATACATAATATCTTTCAACAAACACTATGATTTTGGGTCGCATCATCATCTTCTATGATGAATCCTGACCAAACACCCTATCCTACTAACAAATTTTCAGGTTCCTGGCGCTTGTGGGGTGTAAGCACAGAGTAAATCAGCTGCCCTAGTAGCAACCTGCGCTAACTAACATTCCCGTCCCTTAAAATCGAGATCTACCAACTGACATGGCGGGCGCCGTTGGTGGCCAATGACTGTTACCTATTCGCAACTGATCTAGCTTTAGCAATCATGGTGTTTTATCTTCTCAGCGCATTCATACATGCTGTTGATAGTAGTGCTGAAAAGATATTACGGTTCTGTTCAGCAACGGAGGGGCATCCATGGGTGATCTCTCATGCTCATTCGATCCTTGTAGTAAAGTACTTGAAAAGTTATGCTAAAAAATGATTTCGATTTCGTATTCCGGAAGATTTAAAAGGGTTGTTTTAGAAAAATATTTGAAATACATTTCCAACGCGTCAAAAATATTGAAGATCTGTCAACCCTACACAGCAAATAAAGTAGTAATCCAGCTGCGTGTAAAAGGCCTGGGTATTAAATAAATTTTGCATTATTTTATGAAATTCTGTCTTTTTGACGAAGGTGATGTGCATGCTTTTGCATGCGATTTTACCATCGGATTTTTTAACTGTGTATCAATATATATCAGTACTTAAGTACACTTTTTTGAGGCCGGATCTATCACGCGATTGGATAAGTAGACCTTTTCAACGAGCCCAAAAGATTGGAGATTCGACAAACCTATCAAAAGCATGGCATTTTGGTATATTTTTCCCCGAATTTCAATTGATGGCACCAACTAGCTTTATGGGGTAAGTTTCGTAAGCCTTAGCTTTTTTTTAGATTATGGCTTTATGGCAGAAACGAAGCCACGCTTTTATAGCAATTGAAAATTGAAATTACAAGCCAAACATTTAAATGAAAAAGTAATTGTAAAATGCATTATACACTAGAATCTCCCGTTAGTGTGCAATCATTTGTTTTCGAAAAATCTTAGTTTTGACGAAAAAAAAACTTTTTTGGTGCTTTTTATTGAAAATTCACCGAAATTGAAAATGTTTTTGAACGAACTTAAACATGTAGTAAATAATATTTTGCAAATCCGCTGTAAAATTTTCAATTTTTCCAGCTATTCTAGAGAAACGAAACGGCCTACTTTTCCCTACCAAAAATAACAGAATGAAATAATTAGGGGAAGGTGGGGCAAGACGACCATATGGGGCAAGAGGAACAATGGCTTGTACGGCTGTAATTTTTACAATTTTGATTATTTCCAGTATGAGGAATTGTTGCTAGCAATGCAATTAGCTGATTCTACTACCACATAACCGCCAAAACGACGTAAACGCCACGGGGCATAAGATTTAATGAAGTTTTTTACAAAACCTTTGTTTTCTTATAATATTTGGAAAGTACAAAATAAGGCTTAGGGCTCATTTTACCAAAATGCTATTTTTCCTAGATCAGTAGTGTCCCTACCAATGACATGCACCTATTACAAAGTATGATTTAACTTTTGGTTATTTTTGTTGAGAGCTTTTAAAAAATCTTGTTCAGGTGGGGCAAGTGTACCATATGGATTTTTAGTATGATTGGGAAATAAATACATGAAAGTACTTAAAAACTGATAAACAATTGTTAAAAAAATGTCGATACAAAATATAGTAATATTATGGAAATTTACTTTTTATCATCTAAGTAATATTATTTTTCGTAAAAACGATGAATTTTTCAGTAAAATATTATGATTCTATCTAAAAATGGAGCAAACCTTTCAAATACATTCTAATCTGATGTATTTAAGTGAGAACAGTTCAATTGTTAGCAAATTAACATGTTTTTTCATGCATTGTTCCTCTTGCCCCAACGGGTTGTTCGCCTTGTCCCACTAGTTGAATAGAACGTACGGAAAATCAAAAATTTTAAAATCAAATTTTTACATTAAAAAACAGGATTTTTTAAAAACTTGTTCTAACAAAGTCTTAGTTAAGACTTAGAATTAGATGATTATAATAAAATCCGACAGATTTTATAACTTTTTAATGGGTTATAACGAGCATTTCCTTAGCTTGTTACACTTGCCCCACTTTCCCCTAATACCTTCAATACCACTGCTGAAAATTTCTAATTGGTAATGGGTGCTGAAAAGTTGAACTTTTCAAATTTTCATCGAAAAGTAACATTTTTCATTTTTTTTTGTTTTGAACGGTGAATTAACTAAACACTTGAATGTGTGACATAAAATTCCATTCCAGGAGCGTTTTTTGGAATTGCAAAAAAAGGCAAGCAACTCGTTGCAAAACTTATTTTTTTCAGCACTCTTTAGCAAATCTTCTCTTTACATTTAATTGCATAAACTACTATTAAACGCAGGGAAATGCATTTCAAATTTTGAAGCACTTAGAAAAAATTGTCCCTGGATTTTTCGGGCGGTATTTGAAGGACAAAAACCTTGAAAAATATTTGCAATAGCATGAACTAAATAAAAACAAAATGTTAAACATAGAATTGAGTTATATTCAAACAAGAGGACAAAAGAAGCATAGGCATCTCACTGTTCATTTAGTTTTTTGAATCATCATTTAAAAATAAATAAATATTTGATTTGTGATTAAATCACTTTTTAATAACTTATAATAAATTTCTTTTTTTAAATAACAAAAACTGATTCAAAATTTCATAGCAAAGTAACAAAGGCTAGTAAATATTTTATTTTTATTTGTTAACAAAAAAATAAACTTGAAGCCTCATTTTCGAAGTTTTCAAAGCAACATGTATCGCTAAATTCTTCATACATCGTTTTGAGGCTTATTTAACTTTTACTATTTTGTGAACAGCGTGAAACAATTCGTAAAATTTAGAAATTTTCGTGAAATCCCGTAAAATATAACTGTTTTCTGAAATCAATTAGAAATGCGTTTTTGTAAATTATTTAATGTTTTTACTTATTCTTCATCCAATCATTTTCCATTTTCTGTAAATTTTGACTCTTATTAATTTTAACTTAAAAGTTTTTTGCTCATGTTTCGGCTAGTACAAATTTTATTTAAAGTTTTTGTCGATTTTGTTCTTGTTGATATAAAAATCCTTTGAATTTTTAAAATTTTAAAGTTTAAGTATCGCAAAAAGTTTATTTTTCCTAAAATTTTTGTTTTCGTCAAATCTTTTTTGAAAACTAATGATTGCAAAACAACTTAACTACTGTAAAATGTATTTTAGAATACTTTTTGCATTCAAATGTTAAGACTATGGCTTGTTGTTTCAATTTTTATATTTTTTTTTATTTCTCGTTCTATTTGTGTTTACCTCGAATTTAATATTTTGCAAACAGCAAAATATACAATGTCACCCCGGTGTACAGTATTTTTCGTGCATATTAACGACAATTCATAAATATCGAAGATTTAGCAACCCTGTCATGAAATATCACACTGACTTTCAAATTTTAAGTTCTTAATCGAATATTTTGACAATATTTTATCAGAAAGACTAAAAAATTTAGTGCCTTTGGGGTGACGCCAATAACCTTAATTTTTCCTTTTTCTTTTTGAGTGTTAAGATTTTTTTAGAAACTTTCCTGAACTCGAAGGAAAAAAATTTCTGACGCAGGCAACCATGGGCACTGATGACCAAAACCTAAAAATTGGAAATATGTCACAAAATTCAAACTGTAAGTGGTTTAATCTCGAAAACGGTGCACTTTATCAAAAATTCTGTAAGGTAAGAAAAAGTTAAATTTTTACTCGACCGTATTTTTGAAGATAAAAAAACATATTTTTTTAAAAATATTTAGAAGTGTTGTCATCTAAATATTCTTGAATTTGATGGATTCTAGCTCAAATATTATCTTGTTTATGCTTCTAGAACTTCAAAAAATTTAAGTTTCATACAACGTGTTTTTGAGCAAATCAGGAGTTCTTTTTTTTTTTTTTTTTGAAAGGGTCCAATAAACCAAATTTTTAGTTTTCGTTTTTTGGGTGTTTTTACCCCTGACTCAAGGCGGTTTCAAAAACACTCAAAAAGCAAAAACTGAAAATTATAGAATTAGTCCAATAGGACCTTTAAAAAAAACTCCAGAAATCAATTTTATGTGTTTAAAAACAAGTAGAATGAAAAAATCTGGGGCAATCAAGATAAATGTTTAAGACCTACTTCTGAATAACACTTTGATACTTTCGACATCAATAAGTATGACTTGCACAGCCTAGATTTGGGTTAACAATTTATTACTGTTTCGTTTGAAGCACATTTTCCAGTTTCAATTTTCTGTTTCCAAAAATTTACTGATACAATGTTTATTAGCTTAAATACATTTTCACGCTCACTTTTCGCTTGAAAATAGAAAAACAGAAAATTGAAGCAATAAAAAATCAGAAATTCCCTAATTAAACCAAACCTCGGTTCCATCATCGACACCAGCAGGTATCACACCGCAGCGCAGGGGCAGAGTGCACCCAAGCGAGCTCCCTGCTCAGTTACTCGCACGGTTCGCGCTAATTAAAGCTAATGATTTATATAATGAAGTAATCGTACGCCCAATTAGCCGCTAAATTAGGACCAAAGCGATGCTGAGAGGCAAAAAAGTGATTCTTTGCCCCGTTCTAACTTGGATGATCTCTTTCCGTCGCTCCATTGCATACATTCTGGCGCGCAAAAGTTTTGCTCAGTTACGCCACAATGTATGCGGAATGGTCCTTTTTACCTTGACCGAGAAATTCCTGGAATGATTTGCATTCAACACCGAGCTAAATAGTTTCCTTTTCTCTCTCTCTCTCCCTCTCGCTACAGGTAATAATTTTGCGCAATGATCCGGAACACGTTGAAAAGTCATGTAATCATCCGTCCGTGGCAGACGTCAGGCTGAGCAAACTTTAGATTGGATAAGTTACCGACAGGTTTGCACTCGGAATCGAATTCAATTTTCCATTTCATCTACCTTTTTGCGGACGCAGACTGCAGACATGTTGGGGAGCTTCAAAAGGACCGATCCTGTCCATGTAGCTTTGGTGATATTTGCGTGGGCTGAACGCCTAGAAGCCTCCTGGAAGTCATCATGCAACTCTGTGTGGATTTGTTCCGAAATACTGGGAAAGTTCTGAAGCGAACGCCAACACTCTCGTTCGTTGGTACTGTTTGATTGGGTTACTTTGAGATCACGAAAGAATTTTTGATAAAGTTTTCATACAAACAAGTAAAAATCTAGGCGTGCTTTTAATACAACTGATGATACAACTCTACTTGTTGCGGACATTTGGGCGTTTTCGATCAACTCCAAATTACATTCCACCCCTTCAACGGTCCAGTTATCTACCGGAAGGCACAATGTCACCCGGAGATGATTAATGGTGCCATTGGAATGGTCCTTCCGTTGTTGTGGGGAGAGCAAAAAAGCGCTGCTGTGGCCAAGCTCGTTGTCCTCGGTGCAACAACAACGCCGGCACTTTTCAAGAGTCAAACGGAGAGTAAAGTGTCCAATGTTGGGTGCATGCGAACAAATCTCGCAAATCCGTTGCCAGGATACACTACCCGTTTCCGACATTGGCCAGGATTACGTGGCTTTTGCGACTGGTCTGTGGAAATTCGATTCACCTGAAGCACCCAGTTGGCATTCGTTTTGAACTTTGGAATGCCAACCAGTGCCGGCTTCAATTTCCTTGCAAATGCCTTTTTTTTTTTGCGCTGCAAACTCAAGTATCAAATTTCAAGCGAAAAGAAGGTCCCCGTTGGAAAAGGGACTACAAAATCACGCGAAATCACGGCCGGTGACCCGGTTTAGCCGGGATCTTTTTTTGTTTCACCCTTGGCAACGATGGAAGGATGCCCACTTGGGTTGTTATGGAAATGGTGTGCGAATTATGCGAACCGTGGTAATTAGCTGACTTATTCAGCGACTATTATATTTTTTTTTTTTACTTTAGGGAAGATTGCGAGCTAGTAGGATTCAGCTGGAAGCACTTTTACAAAACGAATCTAAAAATATTCGAAAAGGCTGAACCTGAAATGTTATGGTTCAAAACGGTCATAGCCTACTCGTTTGAAAAAAAGACGATTGAAACAGGGAACAAACGAAACCAACATTAGCTGATCAAGCCTTCAGCTTGGTTTTAAGCTTAATCTTATTACGAAAAAGCTTATAGATTTACAAAATCAATAAAAAAGGCATATTTAGAAAAAAATGGACATTATAACTAACAACTTTTTGATTGATTAACTGTCACGTTACCAACGAACTAAGATCGCTTTGTGAAAAGAGTGAGACCGAGCACAAATATATTAGGTTTTACGCCGACTCGATTTGGAGGTTAGAAAGGAGTGCACTGTTTACATGGACTTAGCACAGTTCGATGCGGTCGTCGATTTTGTTCGGGGAAATTCGTCGACAATCGACGAAGACCATGTAAACAGTGCACACGAGCTGTCAAATGACGTCACGGTGTAAAACCTAATTCTTCTCTTCGACCTCTTGCTAATGTAAATGCCAGCAGATATGTGTATTGGTGAGGGCGGCAGATCTCTGAAAAGCAGTGATCCCCGTGCACCGCGTTCAACCGCGTTCTCTGTTTTCTGTACTCGATCAAACACCAGCACCGCGTGTGCACGCATACAAGCAAACCTAAACTCTGCCGTGTACAGTCTGTACGCGCACACAAACCTCGAGTTTAAAACCGAACCTTGCACCCCGGGTACAAACCCCGTGCAAGCCGACGACGCAGAAAAGAGACAAAAATAGTTCCCTCACGCTCCCTCTGCTGTAAAGCGGTGTTTCATTCTCCGCTGCAGTCACACTACAGTGTTTGTCACAGAGAGAGTGAGAAGCAGTCATTTTTTCGTCTCTTTACACGCTCTTCGCTCACACGGCGTTGTACCCGAGGTTTGCACCCCGTGTTTACACCGCGTGTAAACTTGAGTGCGCCGTGCGGGGAGAACTCGAACATGGCAGCCTGGTGTGTTTGAGGTTCATCTGCACTGAAAACTTGTACGGCGTGTACGGCGTGCGCGCGTTTCGGGAAGACTGCTGAAAAGTTTAGCCACGACCAACATTTATAAGCCTGCTTCATGCAAATTCTGTTTGAAAAAATAACATTTTCTGTACCAAAACTCTTTTTGAGACATTTTTTCCCCTTTTCTTGATAATGCTTAGTTTTTATTTAGAATTTCTTTGTTTTTTTGGAAAAAAAAGATCGGTTTGATTTTAAAGTTTGAAAATATTTTTTTAACGCAAAAAAAACACCAAAATTTATACTTTGACGTTTTTAAGGTCGTTTTCTTCTTTATGTGCCTATTTTTTCCTAATCATAACCTACTTTAACGAAGATAGCAAATCAATCAGAAAATAATGTACAAAATGGCTTCTTTTGTCATAGAGAATGCAAAAATAATGTTAAACCCAAACCAAAAATAACGAGAAAAAAATCCAATTTCAAATGAGCGACTCATTTCTCCTGGATGTGCGACAAAAAGTCAAAGGACATATCGTTGAATGCCAAAAGTTCGAAAGACAAAAGATCGAATGGAAAAAGGTTAAAAGAGCAATTCCAGCTCAAATCGGGAATTTTGCTGGTAAGGGGGAGAGGGGGTAATATGCACCCCCGGGGCAAAATGTACCCCGAGCATTGCTCGATATTGAGAAAAAAAAGTCGGGGAAAAAATCATAGAAATTAGAAGCTTAACATTGAAAAACTACACCCAAAATTCAGAGTCGAGATAATCGTTCTCTCAAAATTTATTGAGGGCTCAGTGCCAAAATCGATAGAATAATGGTACCAACTCACACCATCATAACAAATGAGTTCATTCGTTAGTTGAATCAATAAATCTCCAACAACTGTCATACATCGACTTCTGACTTCTCCTTGGTCACCAAGCTGTGGTGGCCGAGGCAGCTGAGTCATTGGATTGGTTTGTCAAAGGTCTCTGGTTCGATTCCCGTTGTCGACACTTTTGGTTTTTTGTTTGACGGATGAACTTTTTTTGCAAATGAACCTCGAGAGAATAGTTCTATTGCCCATCTCGAGCTGTGTTCTCTGCGTCCGTGAATGGTACCACTATTCTCTCGACTCGAAACAATCATTCTCTCGAACTAGCGCTGCCAGTTTTGGGTGTATGCTGGAAAAGTTTTAGCATGGTAGGATAAAAACAGCCAAAGTAATTTGCAAAACTTTAAAATGTTGTGTTTTGATCTAATTTTTATTGAAGTTCCAATATGATTTTTGGACAATATAAAAAGCATTTATTGATATTGTATGTATTTGTATGTATAGTTTTTACCACAATCTTCATTATTCTATAGATAGATGAGTCCAAAAACATTAAAAAATGTATTTTGAATGAATTTTATGTAATAAGCGTGGTCGGGGCAAAATGCACCGCTCTGATGATCCTTTGTAAAAACAGCGGTGTCATCTAGTGGTGACTAGTGAAAACTGCTTTTACCCGGTGCATTTTGCCCCATTGTTGTCGTGCATTTTGCCCCGCATGATTGTTTGGAATGAATCAAAAATATGTTTGGAAATATGCATTTTTAAACAATTTTGAGGGTTTTTCAAGACTTTTTACACATTGGTGACAAAGAATAATAGTTGTTTTAGAACGTCTAACAAAATTCTTCCACAGAATTGATGTTATGGTTGAGAAATTACAGTTTTCCTTTAGGGGTGCATATTACCCCCTCTACCCCTACTTTTGTAAAAGACAAACTAATGGGAAATTGGACGAGCTTTCCGGTGAAAATATTTTCGAAACTGAAAAATCAAGCCTATCACATAGATATTGCCAAAAACAACCAAAAAGCTGTTTTTCAAAACATTTTTTGTTTTAAAACCGCTGTATCATAAAAAGGATTTACATAGGGCAATGGTCAATGTGGAGACCACGGTGCTAAAAATACCGCTATAATGAAAAAAAATGCAATCCGAGATTTTGGTGTCTTATTTATTTACTGTTATTTCTTACATCATAACGCACCTCTGAGTAAAAAATGAAATCGCTAATGGATTTTTCGAGATACAGCCCTTTTAAGATATTACATCCGATTTTCAATAAGAAACCCAAAACAATCTATACAATTTCAGCATTTTAGAGAATTTGCAATTCGAGATAATGATGGATTTTGCTTCATGTGTGTGCAGACAGTAATAACTTTGGAATAATATTTTTGATATTTGAAAATACTAGGCCAATAACATTTTATGTTATTTATAACAAAATTTGGTATTTGTCGTTATGTTTTTTTTATTGTTATTGTAATAACAGACTAAAAACATTTTGAATTATTCTTCGAACAATTTTTTGTTATTTTAACAACTAATCCGATCATCCCAATAACAGTTGGAGATATTTTTCCATAACAAAAAATGTTATTCCAAAATTGTTTTGGCTTAAAATCAATATCAGACCAATTTGTTATGATAACATTATCTGTTATTAGACTCTTATGCAAAACTGGATTTAGCAAAAATATTCCATAACAATTTTTGATATTTTAACAGTATTTGTTATTGAAAAGGTATAAATTTTGTTAAATTTTGTACTTCTCGAGATACCCCGAGCAGACGGAAATAACTTGGGAATAACATTTATTGATATTTGAAAATACTAGGCCAATAACATTTTATGTTATTCAAAACAAGATTTGTTATTCGTCGTTATCATTTTTTTTTGTTATTGGATTGTTATTATTATAACAGACTAATAACATTTTTTGTTATTCTTTGAACAAATCTTTGTTATATTTTTTTGTTATTTTATCAATAACAGTTGGAGGTATTCTTTCATAACAACAAATGTTATTCCAAAGTTGTTTATTTTTATGTTTATTATTATAACATAAACTTTTATTTAACCTTTATGCAAAAATGGATTTTTCGGGAAGATTCCATAACACTTTCTGTTATTTTAACAGTATATGTTATGGAAAGGCATGAATTTGAAAACCGTCTGCCCGGGACAGAAATTTTAAAAAGTTATTTCCCATTTTTTTCTAAGAAAATCTATAAAATCAATACAATTTCAACACTTTAAACAAAATGCAATTTGAGATAATGATGGATTTTGCTTTTAAGTGACTGTTAGGTATCTCTGAGCCAAGTTTCAGAAGGTTTGCTGATGTAGTTCTCGAGATACAGCCTTTTTTTTAAAGAAAAATCTATATAATCGGCATGAAAAGTCGGAAATATTATCCTGATACGGCTGTATCTCAAAAACTTCATCAGCAAACCCCATGCATCTTAACACTCAGATGAATGCTGAAAAGGACTTTTTAGTACTATTATTTTTGGTGTGGTAAAGCAGATACTTTGAGAGGGACTGATTTCACAACGGAAGTGCAAAAACCCAATTTCAAATTCACGATTCAATTAAAAAGGAGCTGCACGTGTCCATGACACGTGGTTCCGCTGGAGGCACGGAGGGCAAAAGGAAGAAGCTCAATCTTGCAATCAATGTTGGTGGTGATGGTAACACACGTACGTTTGTGTAGCTAACTGTAGAAACCTGCCTCTTTGAAGCTACACGGTAGAGCTGTTTTGTGAAAATTAAAAGAAGAAAAGGGGTTTGATTCGATTCGAGCTTAAGACGATTGGATTATCGAGGGGTCGGTTGTGGTGAGCGAGCAAGAAGCAATTAGTGGGAGCGGTTTCGCTTTTCAGTTTTTCGCTTTTGTTGACGCTGATGTAATTTGAAACGCGAAAGTGCAATCCATTTTGTGAGTGTGGGGGAGTTTAAAATTAGACGGCAAAAGTGCTGATTATGCTGAGCTGTTCCAAAGGACAGCCTATTTTTTTAGCATTTTGAGTTTAAATCACGAAATTCAACAAAAAAAAAACTTTTAAGGGTCAATGCTCAATACCAGGGTTCTACGAAAAATCTAGGGGGGGGGAAGTTCGCCTTGCGTCAATGAATTCAAATCTGAGGAGGCGGTGGGAGTGCGTAAAGAAATCTCCATTCATAAAGTGCAAACAACCCCATCACGTCAGAAGAAGGGGCGGCACAGCAGATTCGTTCTGGCAACTTGTTATTATTCAAACTGGCCCAAAGTTTTGCGGAATTACACGGAGAAAAAAGAGTTCCCAAAATCGTGAACAAACGTTCATGAAAATGGGAACCTAGAACAAAGTGTTCAAATTTCATGGTACGTTTTTCAAAATCGTACCATGGAATTTGAACACTTTGTTCGAGGTTCCCATTTTCATGACCGCTTGTTCACGATTTTGGGAACTCTTTTACTCCGTGTAGTGACGACCTTTGCGTTTTTTCTGTGAACGAAGGTTACAGTTGAAATGACCTAAAGGATGAAGATTGTAGCTCTTGCAATAAAAAAAAGTGTATGAATCAAGATTAACATAATTGGTTAAATTTTACCAAACAAAAAATTAAGGAAGACAAGCAGTCCATCAACTTTAAACCTTCTCAGTTGCCCGAACCAGAACAGTTTGAAACATAAATAAACGAAGTTTACTCTACCCTTCCGACGACCGTCGTCGCGGAGCGGGTTTTGGGTGGTCCCAGCCAGCTTTCACCGCTCAAATTGGATGCTGTTTATTAAATCAGCTCTTCCTGGGTTTTTTGTTTATGTTATTCTGTGCCTTCCTAGCCGGTGGAGTTCGGTTTCGGTTTTAAATTTTCTTCTTAAATTCTTATAAAAGAAAATTACAACTGTTAAATGTCAGCACAAAAGAAATCAACCAACAAATTTGTTTTCAACCACTTCTTTAATTTTAAAGTCTTTTAAGGTCTTTTTGTCTGTGACCACCTTCCCGTCGTTGCCGGTGGAAATTGACAATTTGATGACTCACTGCGCACAGTTTAGCGCGGTTTAGTTGGCTGAACTAAGCTAGAGTGCACTGCGACTCTTTTGATTAGGGTTCACGGTCACCGAGAACGGAACGGAGCAGGGTTGTGTAACGAAGCTTTGATGCCGTTCAAAAAGTGAAAACTGAAACCATGGCAAATCCCCCTTGAAAGCACTCCGAGAGTCGCACTGCTTTCCCTAGCCAGTGTTATTCATTTTAAAAGCAAAATATTATTCAACGTGTCACGTTGTTTTTGCGTTCTGACCCCCCGGAGGATGTGCTCAAACCCATAAATCACGCCTACGAAACGAGGGATGATCATCACTCACGCACACAAGTTACAAGGCTCTCGACAGAAAGGGAAAATCCATTGTTTGAGCTGCGGGCGGAAAAATCGTTGAACCCTTTTTGCCCCGTTAATGCATCCGAAGAGGATCCATCGTTTGAACAATATTTACCAGGGGAAAAGAAAAAGTTTGCAATTTGCTCGAGGCCTGATGGAGCAGGGACCATCATCGTTAGAGGGATAATGTGTGTTTTTATTGCTGGTAGATATGATGCTTGAAGTTTTTGTATAACATTAAGATTTTTTGAATACCAGTATTAAGAAAATAAAAAAAAACGTTGCAGGCTAAGTACAATATGTAACAAAAGTTTGTACACCCTTTATACTACATTTTGTTCAGAAAGTCATGCAAAACTTTTTGCTACAAAAAGCTCTTTTAAATATTATAAAAAGTTCCATAACAAATACTTGAAAAAAACCGTCAAAAAAGTTTATACACTAAGGTGACAATAAAAAAATCGACCTCAGGGATACCCCCTGATTCAATTCCTTAGGCAAAAATAAGTAACTGTGAAAATTCTGAGCGAAATCGGTTAATGTTGGTTGGTTGGTGAAAAAAATATGTTCATACAAAAACGTCTTCTTTAAATCGCTAATAACTTTTCAGGGTTAACTCGGATCGTTTTGCGGTCTTGGACAAAGTTGTATGTCATAGAATTTTACTCAAGAATCTCACACTTGACAATGATCCGAAACATTTAACGCCACCTTTTTTGTGGAATTTTAAAGTGTTTGCTTTTCACCCTATATTTTTGCGTTTTCCATGCAAACTTCAATGATAAAAATACTGGGGGGTCTTAAAATTTTCCAAGCTTTTTAATTTTTTCTTCTCACTCTATTGTACACCTTTCGAAACATCAACAAAAATAAAGTTATTCGACGATAAATCACCACTACTCGAGCGATCAAAGACAAACTTGTAGGAAATTGGACGGGCTTTCTAAAAAAATACACTGAAAGAAAAATACACGTCACTTCCATGAGATTTTTCAATTTTTAAGTTTAAAAGTTAAAGACATCACCTTCAAGATTTCACGAATTTTTTTGCATTCAAATTTTTTGAGGAAATAGCCTTAAATGTAACAAAAAGACTCACGAAAAATGCAAGATGATATGTCTCTCCTAAAAAATACAAAAATCATTTTCTAAAACTGTTTTTTTTTAAGTGGTCTAAACGTCAAAATTTTCTAAAACCGATAATGGGAATCGATTTCCCAGACAATTTTACACAAAAGTCTTCATATTGGTCATTATCCTATGTCCAATCCTTGTAAAGATACAGCGGTTTCAAAAATTGTTTTTTTGAAGGTTTTTTGCAATTTCTATATGACAGACTTGATTTTTCAATCTCGAAAATATTTTTACAGGAAAGCTCTTCCAATTTCCCATAAGTTTGTTTTTGACAGATTTTTAATTTGACTCGTTTTAATATTTATGTTAGCTTATTTACTATCCAAATTTTTACCACACTGAAAAAAATATACACTCAACCCCCGGTGGTTGGTCACTTTTTCGTTGACACTTTTTTAGTTTGTACCCCGTTGGTTGGTCAAAGTCAAACTAAAAAGTGACGAACTGTCACTTTTTACACGGCACTCACACACACTATCAAAACAAACGTTTGGTAGTGTATGTAAACTCCGTGTAAAAGGGGTGTCAAACTAAAAAGTGACCCCGTTCGTTTGACAACAATAGGTGTCAAACCATCGGGGTTGGAGTGTACTATTCTCATTTATGAGCAATGTAATTAAGGTCATATCTGTAAGCCCATACATCCAATTGAAAGCGCACTTCCGGTAAAAATATTTTCGAGACTGAAAAATCAAGATTGCAAAAAAACCATCAAAAAACCTATTTTTTCAACATTTTTATTTTTAAAACCGCTGTATCTTCACAAGGATTGGACATAGGACAATGGTCAATATGGAGACTTTTAGGTAAAATTGTCTGGGGAATCGATTCCCACTATCGGTTTTTGAAAATTTTGACGTTTAGACCACTTTTCAAAAAAACAGTTTTAGTAATTGAAAAATCTCATGGAAGTGGCGTGTATTTTTCTTTCAGTGTATTTTTTTCAGAAAGCCCGTCCAATTTCCTACAAGTCTGTCTTTGACCACTTTTTGATACGATGCAACGGCTTTGAGTTGAGTCAAATTACAAAATACAAAAATATTCAAATTACTTACGCCCTTCTCAAATGTCATTTTCGAGTACAATTGGCTCCATATACACAAAAATGGCTTATATAGGCCTAGGATAACATGCATAAAAAGTTTCATTGAAATCGGAGAGGGTTGGGTACAAAAGTACCAGCAAAAATCCTGATTTGAGCTATAATTGCTCTATAGTCATCCTTGACTATTTTAGAAATAATGGATTGAATATTAAGTTTACTAGTTACTGAGTTAAAAAGTTTATTTAACTTTGGAAATTTTATATGAAACTTATCTAAACATAATTTTGCAAACTTTTAATTCAATTAAATTAAAATATATTGCCACAGAATCACTGAATAAACATTTTGGAGAGGATATCACAACATTTTGGGGGCTTTTAAATCGATAGAATTGATTTTTCTTTAGCCGGGACCGTGGTGTAGGGGTAAGCGTGATTGCCTCTCACCCAGTCGGCCTGGGTTCGATCCCAGAAGGTCCCGGTGGCAAATTCTAAGACGAGATTTGTCTGATCACGCCTTCCGTCGGATGGGGAAGTAAATGTTGACCCCGGTCTAACCTAGAGGTGTTAGGTCGTTAGCTCAGTCCAGATGTAGGAGTCGTCTCCCTGGGTCCTGCCTCGGTGGAGTCGCTGGTAGGCAGTTGGACTAACAATCCAAAGGTCGTCAGTTCGAATCCCGGGCTGGATGGAAGCTTAAGTGTAAAAAGAGGTTTGCAATTGCCTCAACAATCAAGCCTTCGGACATCAAGTTTCGAGTAGGAATCCCGTAATCGGGAACGCCAAGGCAATGCTGTAGAGCGAATAATTTGATTTTTTTTTATTTTTTGATTTTTCTTTGACATTTTGTACCATCATCTGGGGTGAATCGGGACACGTGGGGCAAATTGGGACAGCTGTTTTAGCCTCGTTACGGTACAATATTTGGATATTCTTGATTGGTTTTGGATATAACAGACTCAGGTTAACAAACAGAGTGCATTGATTTCAAAATTTTAAGCGTTTGAGAGCTCTAAAACCTGCTGTGTCTATTCAGACTGTTGCCCCGATTCACTCCAGATGACAGTACCAACCCGGAATTACAGAGTTATTGCTTCCTAAGCAATACAAATAATTTAAAAAATTTAAATCAAACTAGATGTTTTTCTAATTCAATAGTTCAGACCAAATTATAAAATTTTTGAAATATTTTTATTGAAAAGATCAGAAAATTTCGCAAAAGTTTAAATTTTTAACATTGCAAATCGGACCAACAGTTTCCGAGATATAGTCGTTGTTGTTAATTCATTTATTTCTGGCAGCTTTAACCTTCTTGGTCATTCGCTGCCCTGAGGTATAGTCAGTTGAAAATTAAAAGCTTATTAGATGACACTTACAAAAACTCATTTTCATCAATTCTTGATGGACTGTATTCTCAGAGAGAAAATTGTAGAAAATTCTCCAAGCATTTATTTTTTTATGGTGGCTTTTTTCAAGAAATGATTTCGAAGTACAAAAAATTAAATAAATCTAAAATTAAATTATTTACAAAAACCTAAATTTTTTTTTTTAATGTTCAGTATTTTTCGATTGCAAATTTTGCTTTAATTATTATTTTTTAATAATTTTCCAAAAAAAACAAGACTTTTTCAAAAATCATATCTTCTAAACCGGATTATAAACCAACACGCACTATGGCTCAGTAGCGGTCTTTTTCAGTCCCCTTAAACTTAAAATTTAAAAATCGCGAAAACAAATTGCGAAAAGAGAACTACTTAACTGTTAAATACGTAATAATGGAAATGTTTACCCTAATAAATAGCAAACCAACCAATAAAAATACACTCATTTTTTTCTCGATCCTCCTGCAGACGTTTCTTTCATTCAATCAATCCCCTTCGGCCACCGCTCGAGAGGCTCGAATGAGAATTTCTCATTAAAATGCGGCAGCCACGCGTGTTTTCGTTTTTTTTTGTTCAGCCCAAGGTTTTTGTTTTGCATTCTGCAAAAGAAAAATTCAATCTATCTCTCCACCAAGCTACGCGCGTGTGAAAACCCAAGAATTGATCCCAACCCGAACAAACTGGGGGAATGTGATTCGAACAAAGCTTGAATTAAAAAATTCAAAGAACATATTTTGCTAAACGGAACAAAAAACGACATTTTAATTTGCTGCTTTTAATTTGTTTTGTAGTTTAACGAACAATATCAAACTTTGTTATTTTTGAAACAACACTTTTCCATTCGGCCACCCTGTACTGTTGAAGGTTGATAGCTATTCTTAATTTTCCCGATAAGAATCTCCCACGGCCACATATTGGCCGTAACGATCCTTCGGCACAGCACGCAATCGCCCATGTGGGGGAGGTGTGGCCCCCATCACCCTGGCTTAGCATGTGAGAAAATCTGTTTTTTTTATGAAACAATTGAGTGCATACCACACCACCTTCAAGAAATAAAACGAAAACAGCCACTTTGTTGGCCAAAGGCCGAGTTGAGAACGAACAAATTTACCCAATATGGCCGCCGTGGCGAAAAAAGAACATAAGCTGCAAGTTTACACGCAACCAAGATAAATAAATGTCGAACAGCATTTTTGGCCGCAAACACGTCCCCCGTTATCGCAGTAGGCCATTCGACGCAATCAGTGTTTGGAGTAAATTTTACTTTGAACGTGGT
Source organism: Culex pipiens pallens (assembly GCF_016801865.2). NCBI lineage: Eukaryota > Metazoa > Arthropoda > Insecta > Diptera > Culicidae > Culex > Culex pipiens. The sequence continues at coordinate 32,183,094 of NC_068939.1, forward strand.
TCTTGCAACGGGTGACACTGTGGGAAAACGAACAAAAACACTGGCAGCACTGCTCGGCTGTCAAAAAATGGATTTGTTTTGTTTTATTTTATAATTGTTTTTTTAAAAGTACTTGTTACAAATTGAAAGTGTAAAAAACCATGAATTGTGAATTCACTTTAAAAAAACGCAACTTGATCAGTGGTGCTAATTGCATTCTTTTATTTCCAATCAGTCGTCTCCTGCGGAAGTGCTCTTCCGGTCTAGTTGCCCACCACCACCACGCTCTACACTCTAAACGAAACTCACCGACATTCTCTTACCTTCCTTTCTTTTGCTAGTGTAGCACGAGTGTGTGTGTTTGTGTGGAGGATTTATGAACATGTAGCCAAACCAGCTGATACGAACATGTGTTCCAGTCGCCGGTTGCCTTTTATTTGGTTTGTTCGGGAGATGGGGAAGGGGAAAAAGAAGGAAGGAAGTGCTCGAACGTGCCAAAGTCGTATAAATACTTGGCCAGATATCGAGCAAGATCGACTGGGAGGAGGAGGGTGGGGACGACCGACGGTCTGATAAATGCATTTGGGATTTTTTTCTTTTCTTGCTTTTTGCATTACACCTTTTTCACTTTCCGTTGTCCACGTGGAACGACGACGTCTGTAGAGGAAATTGGAGGGATAATTTAGCAGTTTTTTACACGTTGCAACTGTAGATGAAGGTAAGAGTCATTGAGAAGCCTTTTTTTAATTTCTCCGAAATTTATTAATAGGAACATGTAGCCCACATTCGAGGTCCAGATCGCAAACTTAAGTGGGAAATGTAATTTCCGAAAATGGTGAAGTTATGAAGTATCTTGAAAAGAGTTGAGGCAAATGAGAAGGGACAACTTTTGGTTTGATTAAAAATTAGGGTGGGTTTGAAAATCTTTTTGTTGCCTATAAAGAACCAACCTCTTTGATGGTTGTCAATTCAAGCAACTTTGTCGAAGGCACCAACATTTTATCTCACAATCTACGCCTTCTACGATCAAATTTAAAATAGCATCTGAGCAAACCTTTAATAATCTGTTTTTTGAACGTAGCAACTCAGTTTAAAAGAAAAAAGTTATGTTTCTGGCTTTTTTTTATTTTTTGACGTGTCAATTTGGACTTAAGGGTCAAAAGTTACAGACATTCGAAGGTAAAAGATGCAAATTTAAAACTTAAATATCTCGAAAAGCCGCAGGCCATCTTTGAACTCGAGATATCTTCATTCGAAAATGTCTAATTTTCAAGGGAAAAGTGTATGGGGCCACCTTAACGAAATTCAAAAATTGTCAAATTATGTGTTTTTCCACGTAATTTTGCCCGCCGAAAGTGCCATTTTTGGTCATATTTTGGGTTTTCATGTAAAGACCTGGTTTTTTTTCATTTTTCGGCAAATTGAAGCTTTATTTTGCGATCTGGACCACCGTGCATTGGCCTAATTGAATACATTGCACAGTGGTCCAGATTGCAAAATTAAGTTGAAAATGGATTTTCCGAAAAATTGTGAAGTTTTGGAGCTTTGGTGTTTTGAGAAGAGTTGTTGCAAATGGAAAGGGGTAACTTTCGGTTTGGTTGACAATTAGGGTGGTTCACGATCAGGGTGATTTTGAAAATCTAACTTTACATGAATATTTTTGGGAGTTTTTTTGTCTTCTAGAAAGAAGTTGGCCTTCCCAATCCAATCCAAGTAACTTTATCGAAGACACCAAATTTATAGAAAGCATCTGGGTAAACCTTTAAAAATCAGTTTTTTGGACGTGACAATTCAGGGTTAAGTTTTAGAGAAAAGTGATATTCGGGGCACTTTTAGAACTCTGAAAAACGAACATTTTTATTTTTTGACTTGTCAATTTGGACTTAATGGTCGAAAGTTAGAGCTTAATAATAAAAAAGATGCAAATTTAAAACTTTTACATCGGAAAGGCGCAAGCCAAATTTTAAGCGCCAGGTTGCATTTGAAAGAGGAGAATTTTCAAGGGAAAACCATATGGGACCACCCTAACGCAATTCTAGAATTGTCCTAATTTATGTTTTTTCTTGCAATTTTGCCCGCTGGATCTGAATCTGCCCTCAGAATTGGGCCAAAATATCGAGAAATCGATTTTTGGTCATATTTTGGGTATAAATGATAATTTTACATGGAAACCCAAATGTTGTTTTAAGCTAATAAACAAAATTCATATTCTTCGCTTTTTTAGTGCTTTTTGAAACCGCATTGAGTGAGGCTTTTCAAAAACACCCAAAAAGCAAAAAGAAAAAAAAAGTTTATTGAACCTTTTCCAAAAAAAGATTCAGATTTCTTTTTTTGAAATTCTGACGGATTAAAATTTTGAAACTGAACATTAAAATCTGCTTTTATACAAATCTTTTTAGCTAGCATTGAACCTTCATAAACTGGTGTTTTGTTGCTATACAGCAAGACCGTTGCAAATATTTTTTGAAGTTAATGTCCCTTGACAAAAAAATATATCTGACCAAAGTCTGGCAAAAAAAATATAAAAAAACATGCCAAGTATGATTTTAAACGCAGGAAAATGCATGTTAAATCAATTTCAGTTGATTAGACTTCTTTTTCCGTTGATCAATTCCGTGTCAAATAGGGAATCGATTGTACCAGACCCTCTCCGATTTCAATGAAACTTTGTGGACATGTAATCCTACGCTTATATAAGCCATTTTTGTGTATATGGAGCCACTTTCACTCGATAATGACAATTGAGAAGGGCGTAAGTGTTTTAAATATTTTTTTATTTCGTAATTTAAATATTGCTGTATCTCGAAGCCGTTGCTTCGTATCAAGAAGTGGTCGTAGACAAACTTGAAAAAAATGGACGGGCTTTTCGAAAAAAATACACTGAAAGAAAAAAACACGCCACTTTTATGAGATTTTTGGATTTTTAAGTTTAAAAGACGAATGTTACAATGCATTCCTCGTAACTGAAAACAAATATTTTTTTCAGTGTAGTTCAGTGGACTATCATCCATAACTTGGATAGTAATTTGGCTTAAATCATGAAAAAACAAGTTATTTTTAAAAGCGCAGTAACTTCACAAGGATTGGACTTAGGACAATGGTTAATATCGAGACTTTTATGTAAAATTGTATGGAAAATCGATTCTCGTATTCGGTTTTTTTTTTTAATTTTGACGTTTAGAGCACTTTCCAAAAAAACAGTATTAGTAAATGATATTTGCATATTTTTTTTATTAGAGTTGCTCCATCCTGCATTTTTCGTGAGTCTTTTTGTAACATCTTAGGCTTATTTCACAAAAATTTTGAACGAAAAAAAATCGTGGGCTCACCTTCAAATTCGGCTTTTAAGCTTAAAAATCCAAAAACCCCATAAAAGTCGCGTGTTTTTTCTTTCAGTGCATTTTTTCGGAGAGCCCGACAAACTTCCTACAAGTTTGTCATGGACAACTTTTTGATACGATGCAACGGCTTCGAGATACAGCAATATTTAAATTACGAAATACAAAATTATTTAAAACACTTACGCCCTTCTCAAATGTCATTATCGAGTGAAAGTGGCTCCATATACACAACAATGGCTTACATAAGCGTAGGATAACATGTCTACAAAGTTTCATTGAAATCGGAGAGGGTCGAGAAAAAAAGTACCTAAAAAATTTCGGTTTAGGCTAGAATTGCTAAAAAGAAAAACTGTTTGCTCCCCGGATTTACGGATTACGCGGGCTCCGTGAAATCGTGATAAATCACTGACCCTGGTTATTCATATTCAACAATCATGCGATGATTTTTTCGTAAGAGGCAATTTTAAATCGGAATATGTGGGAAAAATGACTTAAATTCCAATTATCAAAAGGATCTGACTACAACAACAACATTCTTACATAGTTGTTACACATTGCCAAAAAGTTCAAAAAGTAAGTATTGGAATTTATAGTTTATACTTATTATAATGGAAAAATAAATTAACTTGCAAACAACCATTGATTCTTTGGCCCCCTCCCACTAACATTTACAGACAAGATCTCTGTAATTACTCTTACAGAGAACACTTTAAGAAAAATGTAAGTGTGAAAGCCGACTCGGTCCTAACCAGGTACCAGCACCAAAAAGGACCTAATACAAACACTTTTATTTAAAAAAAAGCATCGATTTTACCCACAGCCTAAAAAAAATGTTATAATTTATTTCTTTTTTTATTTGAAAAAAAATAGACCGGGTCAAACTGTTACAACAACTCGAATGAATTTTTGAATCCACCAATTTAAAGTACCTCGGCTGCACAACGTTGCTTACCTTTTCAAAAACTGCCGGGGCTAACGGTTATAACAGCAAAGTAAGAACAAAATATCATGCCAGCAACAGCATCCTTCCGGCGGCGGCGTCATCATCATCAGAGGAAAGTTGGCGAAACCCGTCGAGCGAGAACTGGTGAAATAGAAATGTTCAATTTGCTCGTGGACGCCATCGGGGACAACCTGCCGTTCGGATAAAACGGCCTTTTCTTGGGTTTTTTGATTGAGTTGTAATGTTAGTGAAATAATTCACATCATTGTGAAGATTCCTTTAAAAAAATTGATAATACAAATTTAATTATTTGAAAATAATTTAAAAAAAGAATCCCTCTTATCTATAGATCGTAATAAATTCATCCATTTCTCTGGTCTAGTCCGGAATCGTCTCGAACCTTCCCTCAAGAGTGCCCTTCAATTTTTAATGATTATCTCACGCCAAACCATTGTACACTGGAATTACAGTTCCTTCCTTTTCCTCTTCACCGTCATCATCTATTCATTCATCCATCCATACATTAATGTGTCTCGAGAGCATCAACGGGCGAGTGTTGCTTAATTTGAATAATTCAGAACGTTCCATTAAGTACCGCATGCCTTCGAGCCTTCCCCAGACCAGATCCGAATGACTTTAGAAAATAATCAAATTAAACGCAAAATCACGACACACCAGCAGTCGTTAATTGGGGCTTTGGCTTTTGATGTGCACAACACCACCGTCAGCCATTATGGCGCGCACGAGAATGTGCTATAAAAGTCGTAGCTGTCATCCGGCGCCATAAAAATAAGCGTGTTGATTAAATTTCACAGTGCGCGAACGTGCTCGGAATTAATCTGTCTCACGTTTGTTCGTTTGCTCTGTTTTACAAATTTATTTCTGATTTCAGCCCCCTCGGCTAGCAGACCGGAAGTGCCCCCTTCCATTCTTCCATCTCACCGTCTGGCTGCTGTTATCAGTGTGGACGTATTTAATTTCCTTGCAACGGCGAACGATTCCGGTAGTGGATTGCGCTACTGTATGGATGTGGTTGAGAACTGTAGTTGGTCAGAGAATCTCAATTTTACTGTACATTGAACGGAAATCTAACAATTATCATCAGATAAAAAAAACTATTGAATTAAAAAAAATCAGGTGGGCTCGTCCGGGATTTGAACCCGGGACCTCTCGCACCCTAAGCGAAAATCATACCCCTAGACCAACGAGCCCGTTGAAATCGGGGCCTGCTGTAAGCGAGTTTGTGCCACCTGCGTTTAAAGCTCCGATTCGGTCAACTTGCCTTGGCTCTTTTCTTTTTTCCGTTCACTTACTTATTGAAGCTTGTGTGCACACGGTGCACAAAATACCGTTATGACGAAAAAAAATGCAATCCGAGATTTTGCCATTTTAAAATGTCACATCCGATTTTCAATAAGAAACCCAAAACAATCTATACAATATCAATATTTTAAAGAATATATATGCATTTTAAGATAATGATGAATTTTGCTTCATATGTCAAGTATCTCTTGGCCAAGTTTAAGAAGGTTACATCAGCAAACCAACTGAGCAGTTCTCTACGGAATCGGTCGTTTTTCTTTAATTTTATTTTTTGTATTTTTTAATCCGGCTAAAACTTTTTTGGTGCCTTCGGTATGCCCAAAGAAACCATTTTGCATCATTAGTTTGTCCATATAATTTTCCATACAAATTTGGCAGCTGTTCATACAAAAATGATATGTGAAAATTCAAAAATCTGTATCTTTTGAAGGAATTTTTTGATCGAGTTGGTGTCTTCGGCAAAGTTGTAGGTATGGATATGAACTACACTGAAAAAAATGCTACAGGGTAAAAAAAATTTTGGTGATTTTTTATTTAACTTTTTGTCACTAAAACTTGATTTGCAAAAAAAACACTATTTCTAATTTTTTTTATTTTATGATATGTTTTAGAGGACATAAAATGCCAACTTTTCAGAAATTTCCAGATTGGGCAAAAAAATTTTGACCGTGTTATGATTTTTTGAATCAATACTGATTTTTAAAAAAAATCGAAATATCGGTCGCAAAAATTTTTCAACTTCATTTTTCGATGTAAAATCGAATTTGCAATCAAAAAGTACTTTAGTGAAATTTTGATAAAGTGCACCGTTTTCAAGTTATAGCCATTTTTAGGTAACTTTTTTGAAAATAGTCGCAATTTTTCATTTTTTAAAATTAGTGCCCATGTTGTGCAAAGGCTAAAAAACAGGAAAATTGATGTTTTCTAAGTCTCACCCAAACAACCCACCATTTTCTAATGTCGATATCTCAGCAACTATAGGTCTGATTAACAATGTTAAAACATGAAACATTCGTGAAATTTTCCGATCTTTTCGAAACAAATATTTTCAAAAATTTAAAATCAAGACTAACAATTCAAATGGGCGTAATATTGAATGTTTGGCCCGTTTAAAATGTTAGTCTTGATTTTAAATTTTTGAAAATATTTTTTTCGAAAAGATCGGAAAATTTCACGAATGTTTCATGTTTTAACATTGTTAATCGGACCTATAGTTGCTGAGATATCGACATTAGAAAATGGTGGGTTGTTTGGGTGAGACTTAGAAAACGTCAATTTTCCTGTTTTTTAGCATTTGCATAGCAATATCTCAGCAACTATGGGTCGCATCAACAAAATTCAATAAAGCAAAATATAGAGAATTTTCTCAGCTTTTCAAAAATATTTTTTTCAAAGGTGGGCAAACATGGGCACTAATTTAAAAAAATGAAAAACTGCGACTATTTTCAAAAAAGTTACCTAAAAATGGCTATAACTTGAAAACGGTGCACTTTATCCAAAATTCACTAAAGTACTTTTTGATTGCAAATTCGATTTTACATCGAAAAATGAAGTTGAAAAATTTTTGCGACCGATATTTCGATTTTTTGAAAAAATCAGTATTGATTCAAAAAATCATAACTCGGTCAAAGATTTTTTGCCCATTCTGGAAATTTCTGAAAAGTTGGCATTTTATGTCCTCTAAAACATATCAAAAAATAAAAAAAATAAAAATAGTGTTTTTTGCAAATCAAATTTTAGTGACAAAAAGTTAAATAAAAAATCACCAAAATTTTTATTATCGTGTATCATTTTTTTTCAGTGTAGTCCATATCCATACCTACAACTTTGTCGAAGACACCAACTCGATCAAAAAATTCCTTCAAAAGATACAGATTTTTGAATTTTCACATATCATTTTTGTATGGACAGCTGCCAAATTTGTATGGAAAATTATATGGACAAACTAATGATGCAAATTGGCTTCTTTGGGCATACCGAAGGCACCAAAAAAGTTTCAGCCGGATTAAAAAATACAAAAAAAAATCGAATGACCGAAAACTCAGAGAATTGCTCAACTGTAACTTGGCCCAGAAATACTTAACAGTCATAAGAAGCAAAATTCATCATTATCTCGAAAGGCATAATCTTTAAAATGCTGAAATTGTATAGATTGTTTTGGTTCAAAAGGCCTGTATCTCGAAAACTACATCAGCAAATGTTTCCATTTCTGGCTCAAAATCTCGGATCGCTTTTTAAAAAAAAAGTTTCATTAATGTTTATTTAAATTTGGTAATACAGTCCTAACTCAATTATCCCAAGTTCGACAACCCAAAATTCGATTATCCAAAGTTCAATTATCCAATGGTTTGTATGAAACTTCGGATAATCAAATCATTAACATAAAAATAATTTTCGATTTTTTTAACATGAAATTCGGAATTGCGTAAATTACAAATTCCTTTTTTTTTGTTCAGTATCTCATCACCGCCATTTTTGATTTAAAAATTCATTTTAGCGTAGTTTATGAGCCATACATAAGATCAAAAAAGGCAAGATTTTTTTGCCTTCCTCACTTACTGAGGAAAGGCTATAAAATCACTCGAAAACCGAAATTCTTGATTTGACCTCCTAGACCCACCTTCATGTATACTTAACGACTCAGAATCACATTCTGAGCAAATGTCTGTGTGTGTGGTGGGATGCTGATCAAAAAAATTTGCACTGGATTATCTCGGCACTGGCTGAACCGATTTGGACCGTATTGGTCTCATTCGATCCGTCTTGGGGTCCCATAAGTCGCTATTGAAAATTATAAAGTTTAGTAAAGTACTTCAAAAGTTATGCTAAAAAAATGATTCTAACAAAAGTCCGGAAGATTGTAAAAAGGGTGGTTTTTGTAAGAAACCCCGTCATGTTATACATTTTTTTTTTTTTTTTTTTTTTTTCCTTGGATGGCCCACCTCATACCCATACACAGTTTTTGTAGTATGGAAGATTTACGAGCAGATATCTTTCGATAATTCTTCGTTCATGTTTAGAGAGTGTCCTGTAATCTTACTCCACTTCCGTGTATGCCCATCCATATCTCTCTTATCTCGTCTCAAGGCGCTCTTACAAATCCTATGTAGAGTCTTTCATCACTCAGATTGCATCAAATTTAGGGTATTGGAACCATTTGCTATTCCACTCGCATATGAGCGCATAGGGTTAAACCGCGCCCAGATTCGCGTTACTTTTGATCAGGTTTATCATATGCGGCCCAAAGTGATCCCATGCGAATGCGTACCGATAATGAAGATGGCCGACCGTCATAACGTGCTCTTCCTCACAGTACCATCGTGGGTCACTTCTACTCCAACGGCCGTGTCCGTACGAACTCCTTGCAGTTTCTTTTAAACTCGTTGATGTTGCTTGTCGCCTTTGCATTCTCTGGAAGCTGGTTGTAAAGTTTAAATCCTTTGTAAAACAGCGAGTTCTGCGTGCATGCCTTTTTCCAGTTCTGCAATCTGAGATCGTCAGCTCCTCTAGTGTCATGCTCATGGATATCTCTTCCGCATACCATGGCTTCCGTCAAGTATTGTGGCGCCATCCTTTTTTTCATACGATACACAAACACAAGGGTATTGTACTCGATTCTTTGCTTTACCGACATCCATTGCAAACATTCGAGCATGCTCCGTCGAGGCGTCAGTCGATCACACTTTAGTATCAGCCGCATTATTTTGCTTTGTAGTACCTGCATCCTTTTCAGTTGTCGTTGTGTTCCCAGAAACAAGATCGATGAACAATAGTCAAAGTGAGGAGCGATGAGCGAATTGTACACCTGAACTTTCGTCTCTGCCGTCAAGTAGCGATTGATCCTACACAGAACACCAAACTTCCGTGCTGCCTTCCGAATAGTATAGTCAATATGTTCGTTGAAATTCAACTTTTCGTCCAACATGACTCCGAGGTACTTCATCGTCTCAACCCGCTCCACAACTCCTCCATCCATCTGTACACACCGTCTGCAGTCGTTGGTTTTCCGTGTCGTCACTACCATGCACTTCGTCTTCGCGATGTTCAACTGCAGCTTCTTCCATTTCAACCATTCCGTGAATCCTACTAGCTCTTCGTTCATGATGTCAAAGCACTCGTCGAAGCTGTCACCAATCACAAACAAAACTATGTCATCGGCGAACAGGTTCACCTGTACTCTCCTCAGTGCCTGTTTAATGTCGTTTATGTACAGTATGAACAGTAGTGGGCCTAGCACGCTTCCTTGCGGTACTCCGAGCTTGACTGCTGTTTCTGATGACACCGCGCTATTGTACCTTGTCACTTGCGTCCGGTTCTCCAGGTAACTGCTGAACCATTTTAGTACCGTGCCCCGTATTCCACTTTTCTTGAGAACACCTATTAGTTTCGTCCGGTCAATGGTTTCGAAGGCCCGCTTCAGATCCACGAAGACTGATAGAACAACTCTTCCTTCTTCAATACACTGCTTCCACTTCAACAGCAACAGGTTCAGCGCCGATTCACAAGAGTGATTTTTCCGAAAACCAGATTGTTCCTTCAGCAGCACACCAGTACGGTCAATGAACGCTAACAGTTGTTCCTTCACGATTATCTCCAAGACCTTCTCGTACAGCGGCAACATGTTGATGGGTCTGTGGTCCTCCGGATTCTTCGATTTAGGAATTTTTGGGATGGGAATCACCAAGGTCCTCTTCCATGCGTCTGTCGTTTTTAGAAAGGTATTTGAAAGACCTTTCCAACGAGTTCAAAAGATTGAAGATCTGACATTCCTAACAAAAGTTATGCGCACTTAAGTGTTATTTATGCACTTTTAAGAGGCCGGATCTCATATATTTCGATAAAAACGTTGTCTGGATCTATCATGCGACCTGTCGATGGATAGGTGATCAAAAGACCTTTCCAACGAATTATGAAGATCTGACTACCCAATCTGATGGTATGAATAATTAATCAAGTTGATAGAAAACTGAAAGGTCCGCCCTTGTGTATCTATTTTGCATAGCCTTACCCTCTAAATGTGAGGAAGGCAACAACCACCTAAGGGTGGATTAAGTAACGTTTTTTTGTGATTCGATTATCAGAAGTTTTTTTTTGCAAGACCTTCTGAAAATCAAGTCCGGGTTGTACTCAGCTCTAAATTATAATATGGGAATAATTATTTTCCAAGTTATTGTAGTGTTTAAGCTTTGAGCATTCTTCAAAAATCATGTTCTAATAATTATTCGAATTTCAATTGGCTTTGTGAAAACGATTAAATTTAAAAATGCTGAAGTTTCCCAAAAGTAATTTAATTTTGGCTGATTTTTACGTGACATACTATATGGAAGACGCACAATACTCAATTATAACAGATTAAATCTTAAATCATATTTATGGAAAAGGTCAAATATCCAATATTAGGCTTTTTTGCCTTCCTCACTGAGGTAAGGCTATAATCCTGCTCTAAAAATAAACTTCGTATAAAACGTCGTAGACCCACCTTCATGTATACCTATCGACTCAGAATCGAAAATTGAACAAATGTCTGTGTGTATGTGTGTGTGTATGTGTGTGTGTATGTGTGTGTATGTGTGTGTATGTGTGTGTGTATGTGTGTGTGTATGTAGGTATGTGACCAACAAACTAGCTCATGTTTCTCGGCACTGGCTGAACCGATTTGACCCGAACTTGTTGCATTCAACTTGGTTTCGGGTCCCATAGATCGAGTTTTATACAGATTGAAGTTTCGATAAGTAGTTCAAAAGTTATGTATAAAAATGTGTTTTCACATATATTTGGATCTCATTTAACTGTATGTAAACTATGTCCGGGTCCATCATCCGACCCATCGTTGATTAGGTTATCAAAAGACCTTTCCAACGAGTCCAAAACATTGAAGATCTGGCAACCCTGTCTCGATATATGACCACTTAAGTGATATTGATGTACTTTTTTGAAGCCGGATCTCACTTAAATGTATGTAACCTTTGTCCGGATCCATCATCCGACCCAACGTTGGTTAGGTTATCAAAAGACCTTTCCAACGAGTCCAAAACATTGAAGATCTGGCAACCCTGTCTCGAGATATGGCCACTTAAGTGATATCGATGTATTTTTTGGAAGCCGGATCTAAAAAATAGATGAAACTTGTGAACAGCCATTGTTGTGAGGAAGGCTCCAACCACATAGGTGGATTAAGTTAGTTTTCAAATGTTAGATTTGATTCAAAAATTCTTAAAATATTTTTTTCGAAAAGATCAGATTTTTTTTTCTTTTTTTACATTGAAAAGTTTATTAGATATTGGTACCATAAATAAAAATCAAATTTCTTGATTTATTTTCTTCTGTCAGTGACCTGAATTTCAATGTTCAAATTGTATAAGATAATTTTATTTATTTTATAATTTTCTGAACCTTTCGAAAAAAATATTTTTAGGAATGCGCTGGCTGAAAAACTCTATAATAAAATCAGGATAAACAATAATGGACACTATTTCGAATAAAAAATACGAACATTCTTAGGTTAAAATTAAACTTCAAGTGGATATATCTTGAAAACAGTGCACTTCACAAACAATCTGTGAATTACGTTTCGATTGCAAATTTAATTGACAAGAAATTATATTTTTTTTCCAACACACAAAAAAAAACATTTTTTCAAAAAAAAGTACTAACTCAGCGGCGAAAGTTTTGTCCATACTTTTCTATGGCTTAAAAGTTGGGGTTTATTGTTTAAAATTTTAAAAAATTAAAAAAAAATCGGGAAATTTTAATTTAGATTTTTTTCTGTGTAGCTATTTTTTCTGAATAGTCCCCATCTCTACAAATTGGCGGAAAACACCAAATCGATCAGAAAATTTCATTTAAAATTACAGATTTTCAAATATTTACGTACTATTTGGCTTCTTTGGTCAAAAGGATGGCCCCACCTGAGCCAATACAAAAAATACAGGAAATAAAAATGGTCGAAACCAGGCGATTTCGTAGAGAATTGCTCAATAATTTTAATTCAAAACCTTTTTTTTTTTTTAAAAACCAAAACCACCTTTATTAAAAATAAATATCTCCGCGTCATTTCATCCGATTTGGTTTGGCTATTTGAGAAAAATAGTACGAAGTTTCAAAAATCTAGCCTAACATTTAAAAAAGTCGTATGAAAACTTAAAATGGCGTTTTGACCGTGTCTGGATCAAAGAGCCTATGTCTGAAAATATTTTTATCGTATTCCTCGAAAAATTTCACATAACATTTCAAAAAATTTGCGATGAAAATAAAAACTGAGTTTTTCGACGCGCCACGCGCAAAAAAAAACAGTATAATGACGAAATCGGCAAAAAATCAACTCTTTTCGCTAAATTGCGATAACTTAAAAAAAATCAACGATGATTTATACAAAAATGCTATCTTTTCAGCAGTGGTTCAGAGTCAGAGTTTTAAAAAATCTGTGCGTCCATGTCAAGATTAAAAAAAAACGTTATTTTTGAATAATTGTAAAAAATGTCTTAATTTTATTTGTATAATCAAATAAGCAATTAAAAAAGACTTAACAAACTTCCGTTCATGATAATATTAAAGATCCATTGCTTCAATTTTGCTCTAATTACACAAATGGTTCGACCTATATTAGATCCAATAATGGTCCGATTTTCAATAATGAAAATTGAATCATACGTAAATTTTCTGATCTAATAATTTTTTTTATAATAATCCTTACCTTAAACAGTTATTTGTTATGGTGGAGTTCAATAAAACACACAAAAAGAATGGAACTTTTAATGTAGAGGTTTTATAATCTGATGAGAAACTCAATTAATAGTTAAAACTAGAAACAAAAAAGTTGTCAATACACATTTTTCTCAGAGCCAGAGAACAAAAAGTCCCACAACAAAGCCGCTCCACAATCCGCTTGATTCCTGTATCTGTCGCAAACTTGCCCAAACAAAAAACAAAAAGTGTTTTAAAAACTTAACCGCAAAGCTTCAAGTTTCAAAGAACAAAGAGAAAATTTCAAGAGCACGCCACCGCCGAAGGGAGCTAAGCCGACTCCAAGTACACCACCGCACAGTCCGGCCAAAGTTCGCGCCCCTCGGACACGGGCGCGAAAAACTGCCCGACCTGGGAAGCCTAACGCCCTGTAATCCTTTTTGTCGCAGGTCATAAGAACGCAAAAAGGATTACGACTCTATTCCAGTGAGGGGTTTTGCAGACACTGCTGTGAGCGGGGTGAAAAGCAATTATTTTTAATTTAGCTGTGCACACGCGGGCGCACTTCTTTGGACCGTTTGCCCGACCTGTGTAAATGAGCTTTGACTTTGCTCACCTTTGCCATGGTTGAGGTTTTTCTTGTTTCTTGACGCTTTCATTCATCACCCGTACGGTTGGGTGGTTTGGAAAGTTATTGGAATCGTTGGATATTAACTTGAGAAGAGGTTTCAGCGCCTGAATTTCAGCAACCTTTGAAACCCCTTATGTATCAATTCGCCTAAAGTTATACTCTCCGCAGAAAAGTGCTCTTCCTTCTTGGTAGGAGCACGACTTTAATTTCTTTCCTCATTAATCTCAGAATTACGTGCAAAGAAAAAAGCGGCTCATTCCCATATTTCCCAAACATTTCCCACGAAAAGGACCCTCGTCGTTGGTTTTCCCCCAAGAATTGTGCGGTAGACGCATAAATATTTGATAGGGTTCGATTTTCGGAAGCAAACCGACGTCCGTCTTGGTTGTCGTCTTCGCTCGTGAACCTTTGAGGGGGGGGCACACAACACGACGCGAACCCGGGGGCCAATTCGAGGTGACCCGTGACCGGAAAATTGAACGAACACGCAAGAAAGGCAAACGTCTCGTCTCGGTTTTTTCTTTCTTTTTGGGCAAAATAAACTCAAGAAGAGGTGGGAGCGTTCTTTTATTACGTAACGCAGTAGGGGGGGAGGGGGGGTCGGAGGCCGTGTTACGCTCCATACAAAATTTTTAAAATTTGTATGGAAATTTTGTTACGAGGGGGGGGGAGGGGGTCTAAAAGTCCGATTTTTCGCGTTACGTAATAAAAGAACGCTCCCGGTACTCGAGCTGCTCAAGTTGCTGTTTATTTTGACGGTTTTCAGCGGTCAAAGTGGCTGCGAATTGCCTCTTAACGTAGCAGCTGCCCTTTTTCAGCGGCAGAGATTTGCGCAAATTGATGAGATAATCTTTGGTATAAGTTTGAAAATCTATCACGATGTAATGATTTTTGTGAACCGATTCTGAAATTTTAAATTTTCAAAACAACCTATCCATCATGGGTTTTGAAAATTTTCTAATTATTGAATATATATTTTTTCAAGTTTGGACGATCCTATAAAAACCATTTTTGATGGTGTAGTAAGTTTAAGTGTCAATACTCAAGTAATTAACACAGATCCGATTTTTTTTAAAAAGCCCAAATTTTTCAAAAAAAAAATGAATTTCAAACGACGCGAACTATTTTTATCAAGTGTTCAAACTGTTATTTTGATTTTAAAAATACAGTCTAAAACGATTATCCAAGGTCCTCGGAAAAGTGTTCTCTTTGGATAAACAAATTAAAAAAAAAACAACTTGGCGATACTTAAATATGATACCAACCAAAAAGGCCCCAAAGTGATCTGGAAATATGTATGTAATCCAAAATGGAAATGACGCAATTTTCAAAAAACGCTTTTGAAAATGTAACTAGCAATCAACCACTTAAATTTCACTAAAATGGGATCGTACAACTCTGATTTCATGTTAAAAATGAGAAAATAAAATAAGTTATCTTAACAATATGAGTGTCAAATAATGCGATTTATTGTAAAAAAAAGTCAAAGCATTAGAATTGTTAGTGTAGGAGCGGCCGTGGCTGACTGGTTACGGTGTTCGCTTTCTAAGCGAATGGTCCTGGGTTCGATTCCCATCTGCTCCCAACGAGAAAGTATAGGAAATATTAATCTTGAAATTCTGAACATGAACGCAAAATCAAAGTCGCCCGAGTCGGGGTTCGATCCCCCGTCCTTTGGATTGGTAAGCAAAAATGCTAACCACTAGGCCATCACGGCTTGGTGAGCGACGTCTGGAATTAGGAATACTGTTACTATCAAAACTATATACGCGCTGGGTCCTTGTCCATTTGACAAGGGTTCGGAAGTTCTAAATAACGTTTGAACCCGATTGGTGCAAACGTTCTTCAGGGCGGGGCTTGTCGATAAAAGCTGAGGGACCTCGCGCTCGGCTAGCCAGCGTAGAAATGGGTCACCGAAGCTCGGCAGAGCTAACACCAATGCTGTTAATCGTTGAAATCAACGGCGTTTATATCATCGATGTCGATGATCGTTGATTTAAACGTAATCGTAATCGCAGCCATCGTTGATTTAATCGTCAACGTCAACGGACTCGTTGATTTAAACGGCGTTGATCAACGCGTTGATTATCGATAATCAACGAGTTGATCAACGGCGTTCTTTTATAGTTTTGTAGAGTTTTATGAGGAAAGAACGATTTTTTCATAAATGTTTTGTTTGAGAAACATTCTCAAATTGATGTGGCATGGTTGTTCGGGTATCCAGGTGTACCAAGAGGACCGAAGTGACCGGGTTTTAAACGTAATTTAAGCCCTAGCTAATTGCTGGTCACTTCCATCTCCACTTTGGTTCCCAAGTCCAACCAGGATTTTCTTATGTAAATGACACCGAGAACGGACAATGGGGAACCGAGATATTGTCGGATTTTCACCGGAATTATTGTTCCGGCGGGTTCAGTAAGAGTCTCGCGTGGCTAAATATCGACACAATTTGTTTTTCTATGATACAATACTGAATTGACCACATGACCCATGTTCCAGAACCCAGATTAAGATTGGCCAAGATGTCAAACTTCGTGACAGACCGGAGTAGCCTACTGTGTGTGTTCAATGAGTTTCGATCGAATCCCAAGAGATAAATCTTTCGCGTGGTGTCGAAAACCAATCGCAGTAGGTCATAAATATTTTGTTTACTTATTGATCAATAACAGTAGGCTACTCCGGTCTGTCACGAAGTTTGACATCTTGGCCAATCTTAATCTGGGTTCTGGAACATGGGTCATGTGGTCAATTCAGTATTGTATCATAGTAAAAACAAATTGTGCCGATATTTAGCCACGCGAGACTCTTACTGAACCCGCCGGAACAATAATTCCGGTGAAAATCCTACAATATCTCGGTTCCCCATTGTCCGTTCTCGGTGTCATTTACATAAGAAAATCCTGGTTGGACTTGGGAACCAAAGTGGAGATGGAAGTGACCAGCAATTAGCTAGGGCTTAAATTACGTTTAAAACCCGGTCACTTCGGTCCTCTTGGTACACCTGGATACCCGAACAACCATGCCACATCAATTTGAGAATGTTTCTCAAACAAAACATTTATGAAAAAAACGTTCTTTCCTCATAAAACTCTACAAAAAACATTAGAATTGTTAGTGTGAAATATTCAATTTTCTTCACAAAATACATTAATTTTCGCCATTTACAGTATAAATATCAAACGCTGCAAAATGTAGTTTAATTTGCACTACGTTAGCGTTTTTATTGGAAAACAACTAAATTTTCGGAAAATAACGGATATTTTTTATTTCAATTGAGCACATTAAATTATATTTTCAAATTTGCGACTTTTTCCCAACTTTTACAGAACCTTAAAAAAAATATAGATTGAAAACTGTTTACAAAAAAATCAATTAAAAAAAATTTCTAAATGGATTGTAAAATACTGTTTACAATTTTGGTAAAAATAGCTTATTAACAAAAAACGTATTTTTATTTTTCAAAAATCAATGTGGTTGATTAAGTTAACAGTATTTAAATGTTTTTAATTTTACTTCTACTAAAGTTTCATTTTAATAAGAAATCCCCATATTTTCAGCAAAATTTTAGTAGAGACAAATTATTTAAACATATTTGTAAGTTAACGGATAAACTTTTTTTTGCAATGATTGAATAATTTTAGTTGAACAAAAACTACAGCCAAACTCAAATTAAATGATTTCAAATATTTTGAGATATTAAAGCAATACAGTCCAGACTCCATTATCCGGAGGCGTTGAAAAAATTTCACTTCGGATAATCGAATCACCAAAAGTTAAAATT
This sequence comes from Culex pipiens pallens, assembly GCF_016801865.2. NCBI lineage: Eukaryota > Metazoa > Arthropoda > Insecta > Diptera > Culicidae > Culex > Culex pipiens. The sequence goes on from NC_068939.1 coordinate 32,200,775, forward strand.
GGTTGTTGTCTTATGTTTGATTTTTAAGCTGGTAAGACCCTTAAACTACTCTTAAGTGGTTTAGAACTGTTAAATCCAAATGGCGGCTTAACTGACCATGATGATATATATGCTTTTTGTAATTTTATAGGCGATCAACTATTAAAATTTGATTTAAATAGGTTCACAGAATTCAAATTTGATGTTTAAAGTAAAATGAAAAAAAACTGATTTTTTTTTTCCTGACTGCTTTGATATTGTTAAAAGTTTACTGTTACCTTTTTATCATGAAACTCATTCAAAAATATGTTAAGATTTATGGAATAACTTCCTTTTTAAGTTCCTTTTTTCAAATTGATTTAATAGTTAAACGGATCTTAATATTCATATTGATCTCAAAAAAGGTCAATTCAACTGAAAATAGTACAACATATTACGAATTGATCAAAAAGTTGAAACATTATTCTGAAACAAGTTTGCTTGAAATCTCTTTTTGACAAAAAATCACAAAATCCCGATTTTTCGCGAGTTTATAAGAAAAAAAAAGCAGTAAATGCAACAAGTTGTCAAAAAAAGATATTTTGCAATAAGTTGCTTACAACATTTTTTTTTTTAAATTAAAAGGTTATCCCGAGCAGACGGAAATAACTTGGGAATAACATTTTTTGATATTTGATAATACTTGGCCAATAACATTTTATGTTATTTATAACAAGATTTGTTATTCGTCGTTATTATTTTTTTGTTATTGAATTGTTATTGTAATAACAGACTAACAACATTTTTAGCTATTCTTCGAACAAATCTTTGTTATTATTTTTTGTTATTTTAACAACTAATCCGATCATCCCAATAACAGTTGGCGGTATTCTTCCATAACAAAAAATGTTATTCCCAAGTTGTTTTGGCTTTCAACCAATACCAGACCAATAACAAATTTTGTTATGATAACATAAGCCGTTATTAAACCATTATGCAGAAATGGATTTTTCAGGAAGATTCCAAAACACTTTCTGTTATTTTAACAGTATTTGTTATTGAAATGGCATGAATTTAGTTATTACCGTATGTTCGGGTAGTGGTTTATGCACAAGCCCTTACAGACGATGAAAACAGGCTAATACAAATTTTATTAAAAGTTTTTGTCAAAATCGGCCCGAAAAGTCAGTCATTTTTCAAAAATTGGCAGCAATAACTATTACGGAATGTTTTATACATTACTATCGTCATGATGCTACCAAAAATTTGCTAAATATCAATTAATTTCATTTTTTTCTAAATATTTTTGTCTTTTTCCGATCTGCCGTACATTAAAAATGTGTTTAAAAGAATCAACTTTCATTTTTTTTAAATTGAGACTAACATTTAAAAAAGGCGTTATATTGAATGTTTAGCTCTTTTGAAATGTTGGTTTTAATTTAAAATAAAACTGAAAATATTGTTTTCAAAAATATTGGAAAATTTCACGAATGTTTCATATTTTAAATCGGACCATTACTTGCTGAGATATCAACACTAGAAAATGGTGGGTTATTGGGTGAGACTTAGAAAACATTAATTTTCCTGTTTTCAAATCTTTACATGGCAATAACTCAGCAACTAAGGGTCGTATAAACAAAGTTCAAAAAAATAAAATAAAGAGAATTTTCTCAGCTTTTCAGACAACAAATTGAAAAAAACTACCTTAAAATGGCTATAACTTGAAAATGGTGCACATTTTTTTGACATGAGTACTTTTTGATTGAAAATTCAATTTTAAATCGAAAAATGAAGTTGAAAAAGTTTGGCGACCAATATTTCGTCATTTTGCAGAGACATTTTGCACATTCTGGAAGTTTCACAAAGGTAGTGTTTTTTTGCAAATCAAGTTTTAGTGACAAAAAGTGAAATTAAAAATCACAAAAAAATTACCGTGTATCATTTTTTCAGTGTAGTCCGTATCCATACCTCAACTTTGCCGAAGACTCCAAATCGATCAAAAAATTTTTGAATTTTGATACATCATTTTTGTATGGACAGCTGCCAAATTTGTGTGGAAAATTATATGGACAAATTAATGCTGCAAAATGGCTTCTTTGCGCATACCGAAGGCACCACAAAAGTTTCAGCCGGATTAAAAAATCCAAAAATAATTTAAAAAAAGATTTCGTAGAGAATTGTTTTTTTATAAACATTTAAATTTTTCGCAATATTTTTTTGCCCCCTGATTTTCAAAGAAACATTTGAAGAGTATGTTTTGACGTCTTTGCTATTATTTTTTGTCCATCGAAAATAAACAGAAGAAAATAAAAATGTTTTTAAATGACTCAATAATCTTAAAATTGATTTCAAAAAAACCCAAAATCAGCACTTAGTTACCGTTGGAGCTATCTCATACATACGGTTCCAATGTTGTAGGCGGGCTTAATTTTAGACTCCTAACTTTCAGCCTTCGTTTACTTTTACAGTACTTTGCCTAAGCCTAACATTTTGTCTATTTTAGTACCAAGCGAGCACATTTCTCCCAAAGCATCCCGAGCGGATTCCTGCTAACTCAAGCGTCATAAACCGATTTAATGGTGCACTTTTTGAAATTTTAAAGGCTCTCGACAAAATTTCCACCCAACTCAACACCCACCAGCCACCAGTTGACGTGGAGGCGTCTTGTGAAAAACTTTTCCTACGCTGGCTGCTTCTCCGGCCATCTGCCATTAAGCATTTTCCATTAAAATGTGTAATTATTTTTGAAAATATATAGAAAAAGGCAAAAAAAAACTTTCCCCGTTTTTCGCTCACACTCGAGGCAGCAACTTTGAATTTGAGCACATACTTTTAGAGATAGTAGGTATGGCTTCGTCCTCGTCCTCGTCTTCCTGGTTCGAACGAATAGAAGAGGGCGAATCCTTTCGACTGTTGATTGTGATGGCACTCGACAGCGATGCTGACGATCTCATCATTACGACGATGTGATGTGGGTGGTGGCGACAAAGTTGTCTTGCGTTGTGTAGGGCTTCGGGAAAGTTGGGAGAGGGAAAGCAGATGGAAATTCACTTTTTTTTACTTCTTCATTTTTTTCGTCTCATGGAAAACTGCTTCAACGGCGCGAATGTCAAATCGAAGTGATTAAAGTGATTCGTTGAAAATGTTGCCCGGATTAAATCTCGAGCGAGCAATGCCCTCTAGCGAACTGTTTTTTAATCTCTTTGTGTTTTTTCTCTTTCTTTTTTGCAGTACACTGGTCCCGTGGAAGCTGTTCCGGCAGGAGCTGTCCCAGGTGCACCCAATCTCCTCCGGGCTGGAAGCGATGGCGCTCAAAACCACCATAGACTTAACGTGCAATGATTATATATCAAATTTTGAATTTGATGTGTTTACTAGGTGAGTAACCGAGCACTAGTTTTGCTGAAATTGTTTTAGAAGTATTTTTAAATGTTTTTTTTTTTTTGTAATATATAAAACAAATTCCGGTTAAATCTTGTTCTCAAATGATTATTGTTTGTAGAAAAAGTGATTATTATTGAATATTTGAAAATTCTACTCATATAACCGTGGAAGCAAGTAATATAATCACTAAAACTCATTTTGGAGAAAACCTTTTTTTGAGGAGAAAATACTATACAAAAATGATTTTATTTGAGAGCAATTCTCTACCAAAACCGGAAGTGGATTTTATTTGTATTTTTTGATTTGGCTCAAACTTTGTGGGGGCCTTCCCTATACCCAAATATGCTATTTTGTGTCATTGGTTCACCCATACAAGTCTCCATACAATTTTGGCAGCTGTCCATACAAAAATGGTATGTAAATATTCAAACAGCTGTAACTTTTGAGTGAATTTTTTGATCAATTTGGTGTCTTCGGCAAAGTTGTAGGTATTGTTGAGGACTTTTGAGAAAAATTGGGTACACGGAAAAAAAAAATTGAGGATTTTTTTATCAACTTTTTTTTTACTAAAACTCAATTTCCCAAAATACGTATTTTTTGATTTTCGAGATTTTTTGATATGTTTTAGGGGACAAAAATAGTGATTTTTGGAAAAAATCGAAGTTTCATGCAAAAACAAGTTTGACATTATTTTTTAATGCAAAATTGAATTTGCAATCGAAAAGTACTTTACATATTTTTTGATAAAGGGCTCCGTTTTCTAGATATAGCCACCGAAAGTTTGATTTTAGCGAAATATTTGCAGTTTTTCAATTTTTAAAAATAGTGACCATGAGTGACCATTTCTAAAAAAAATTTTTTTGAAAAGTCCAGAAAATTTGCTATAAAATTGTCTAAGAGACATTGAAGATTGGACCTCTGGTTGCTGAGATACAGCGGCTTAAAGAAAAAGAAACACGAAAATTGAAGTTTTCTAAGTCTCACCCAAACAGCCCACCATTTTCTAATGACGATATCTCAGCAATTAATGGTCCGATTTTCAATGTTAATACATGAAACAATCGTGAAATTTTCCGATCTCTTCGAAAAAAATATTTTGAAAATTTTAAAATCAAGACTAACATTTTAAAAGGGCCAAACATTGAATATTACGCCCATTTAAAATGCTATGGGTGAACCAATGACACAAAATAGCATATTTGGTCATAGGGAAGGCCCCAACAAAGTTTGAGTCAAATCAAAAAATACAAAAAATAAAAATGGTCGAAATCGGCCGATTTCGTAGAGAGTTGCTCTTGAATGAAAATTATCCACGATAGGGGGGGGTGGTTTGAGAGATTTACAGAAAAGTTTCCACGTGGTTTGTGGATGGTCCCTTATGGAGATGGCCGGATTAGTTCTCGAAATAACCATGAATAAAAACAACATGTGGTCTAAGTTCCGTGAGCTTAAAATGGGTGTTTGAAAAATTAGGCTTCCAATCAAAACCTAATATTTTATCACAACTTTTTTTTATTACAGAGATGGGTATAATTCCGGTATTCGAGTTTAATTTATCGATATCTCTTAAAATTAAAAAAAAAAAAACCTTCAAAAATAACAAAAAAAATAACTTGTTATCAATTAAGTTCCTGTACAATTTAAATGGTGGTAGCGGTTGATGGGGTGACGATTACACGAACAAGAAGGCAGAATCAGCAACAGCTGGAGCACTTTATGAAGTGGTCATCATGCTCCTGTTCTAATCTACCAATCCGGCCAGCAGTAGCAGACTTAATGCATCGTGTGGTGATCAGTACCAACTTGCGGCGTCTTATGCCTTTGCTGCCGGTCGAGCAGTACCAGGATCGCTGCTGGAACCTTGATTGTTGCTGCCCGCTACATTACTGTAGTCCTGTTCAAGTCCAGAAGTCTTAGAAGAATTACGATTCAAGTGGCATTTGATGATAAGTTCAAACCCTGCTGGAAACTGTTAAATCTTGATTTGGTGAGATCTATCCATTTTATCTATCATTATTTGATAGATGATTTTATTCCCTTATTTTACATAATATTCTATTGATCAAATGATATATCCATATTATCCCATTCCCACCTTCCCTTTTTCCTATCCTCATTACCTCCCCCTCCCCTCACACCGCCCCTAAATATTATTATCTGCCAAATTTACACTTTCACACCACACCACAACTGATTCGGAGCGTTTGGTACGGTATGTCCACGCATCCTTCCTCCCCTGATGATTCTGTGAAATGTGATCCGTTCACAGAATCTGTCTCTGCGGTTAATGCAACGCAGTAGGCCTGGCCGTTTTAATTTTTGCTATACATTTTCGGGGTAACTCGGATGTACTGTAATCATTAATATTGACAAGAAAGAACTTGAGGCGTAATCTTACCACAAGTTCTTCCAGAATGCTTTCTTTGGACTGGCTGCGCTTGTGTTCGATTAGATTAGATTAGATTAGATTAGAAATAACAAAAATAGTTTAAAAAATTCAGTCATTTTTCATAACTCAACTGTAAACATTTTTGTCACATGTCATTTTATGGGAAACTATGTAAATGTAATTGTGGTTTGGTTGAGCGTTTTAGCAGAATGCATTACTGTGAATACAAAGAGACGAGTTGTTCCTTTTAAATCCGCTATATATATAAAAGGAACAACTCGTCTCTTTGTATTCACATATGTAAATGTAGTTTTCGAATCTGCAATAACCGAGAAGGGTGTTTTTTTTTTTTCATTTAGAAGAAAATGATTCATTTTAAAATTTTGTGTTTTTATCTTATTTTTTGCAGGGTTATTCTATAGAGTGTAACAATGTTCTACAAAACTGTGAAGCAGACAATTACAATTTGCTTGTATCCATCAAAAAATATCACGATTTAACGAAAACAGAACATTTTATTTACAAAAAAATCTTAATTTTATGTTTTTGAAGGAACATTTTTGCAAAATTTGGGTTATCGATTTTGTCAATATTTTACAATTTGCCTTAAATTTTGTAAAGACCTATGACCAAAGAAGCCATTTTGCAGCATTGGTTTGTCCAAACAAGTTTCCATACATATTTAACAACTGTCCAAAGGTAGTAGTGTCTATACAAAAATGGTGTCCAGATATTCTAAAATCTGTATCTTGAGCAGGAAACTTCTGTTGAAATTAGTGTTTTCGGCAAAGTTGTAAGTATAGATAAGGTTAGTTTTTAATAGTCATTTTTTATGTGTTTAAGAGGACAATGACAACAACTCTTGGGCAAGCGAGGGCAAATAAATATTTTGCAGAATCAACTTTTGTTTAGATCATGATTCAGGAAAAAATCATATAATTTTTAGATGCAAAATCGGATTTGAAATCAAAAGTACAGCCATCCCACATATTCGGAACACCCACAAATTCGGAACACTTTTGTGGTAATTTGTCAATAGAATGCAAAATGCAACTTTTCTGCCGACCCTGCTATTTTTAAGGCCATTATTTGAACATTCTCTTGCTATTTCCCTAGTTAAAGTGATACTTTTTAAACAAAAACTGCATTTCAAGACTATTTTATCCAGAGCACCAAAACACTGCCTCCAAATTACCTGTTCCATGATTGTGGGATGTTATTGTTTCTCCCAGAATTGTGGAACACCTGAATTTAACTAATATTTTCATAAAAAAGTTATCAGACCATTCATAAAACATTACTAAGCATGAGTTTTATTGGTTTCAGAGTGCAAAGTCATTATTTTTTAAAAAATAGGTACTCCTGGAGAGAAAAAAATGTTTGTTTACATCGTAAAAAAAAAGTGTTCCGAATTTGTGTATTTCAAGGGTCATTGTTTTTCTTTGAAAACTTGATATAAAACGTAAAAATATATAGCCGGTCTATATATCAATCGAAAGATCGCAAGAAAAGCTTTTACATGAAGGGTATAGCAAATCTAAATGTTCAATCATCGATTTTATATGATTTGTTTAACATTGGCCGATCTGTAAACTGTTCCGAATATGAGGGATGACTGTACTAAACATAATAAAGTTAATAAAGTGCATCGTTTTCGTGGTAAACTACCCCAGTTTTGAATTTTGGGAAAATTAAGTATTTTTTCACCAGTGAGAATTTCTTATAAATTTTCTTCTTATTTTATTTCATTTATCTTTAAAAAAAACTCCATAGTTGCACATCTTTCTTTGATCTGTAGCTCAGAATTCAAAATTTATAAAAAAGCCTAGAAAATGCAATGTATTCTTGAGAATTGTAAATTTTTGCCAGCAGTTTTTTTTTTTTGCAGTAATTTTTATTTTTTAGGTTCTGATGCTCTGATTTTTTGGGATGCGCGGCAGATGGTCGAAAGACATAAGGGCGAATGGACAAAAGGTCGAATGCTTAAAGGTCGAAAGACATAAGGTCGAATGGACAGAAGGTCGAATTTGAGAAGATTTCCATTCTTTCAAACATGAGCGGTTCTTCCAAAAAAAAGTTCGACTTTTTTTTGTCTTAGATTTATTCTTATAAACATCATATTCTTGGTCGTCAAAAATTTTTTTTGTGAGTTTTTCCATTCTTTAAATCATGAGCAGTTCTTTGAAAAAGAAGTTTGACTTCCAAAATATTTTAAAGGGTTATTTTTATTTAACCTAACAACCTTTTCTTGTTTGTCGTAATATTTTTGTAAGTTTTTTCCATTCTTTTAAACATGATCAGCGCTTTGAAAAAAGTTCGACCACTAAAATATTTAGGAAGTTTATTTTTATTTAAAAAAAAAACTACCTTTTCTTGATTGTCAAAATATTTTTGTGATTTTTTTCTAAACATGAGTTCGACAAAAGTTCGACTTCTTAAAACTCTTCTTATCGTTTTCAAAAACTACTTTTTTGGAAATATTCTTCAATTTGATGTTTTTTTTTAATGTGGGATTCAAATGATGAAGAATCTATCAAATATTTCGAAAATAACAGTATTTTTTTGTGAATACAAAGAGACGAGTTGTTCCTTTTAATTCCGCTATATATTTTAATATCTTGACAGATACGTATTTCGTCTACTACTTGCAGACTTCATCAGTGTTCTGTTCTCGACTGAAGGTTCATCGCTGGTGTATCCATATTTGTAGTTACTGTAGGTACTACCTCCTCGTTCTTCTTTTGTGCCTGTATAGGTAACAGCTTAAACAGCCACGTTGAGCCGTTACCTGAATCCTTGTTGAGTAAACGTTTGTTGCCTGCCTTGAAGATTTCCAAACTTTCAGCGACAGCCAGCTTCGATGGGTTAGTGATGTGTCTTAAGATGACCGCGTCGCTAGCTGTGATGTTATGTTTTTCCTCGATGATGTGTTCGGTTACTGCTGACTTGAAATGGGGGACAAATCCTTTCCGTTTTTCCTCCATGGCAATTTTGACATATGTGTGTATATGCTCATCCAACCTGGTTTGCAGCAATCTCTTAGTTTGTCCAATGTAGCTCATATCACAGTGGCCGCAGGATACCTCGTAGATGCCGGGTTTGCCTAAAGTCGGTATGGGGTCTTTCGTTGAACCTAAGATGGATTCCAACTGGCTGTTTCTACTGCTGAACACTAAATCGATGCCAAATTTAGCCAGTTTTTGTCGTAATGGGCGTGTTATCCTGTAGTCGAATTCTACTGCTGCTCTTCGCAGTGGCTCTGCTGATGGCGTAAGGGTTGTGAGTGAAGTTCTGTGCAGTTTTCTTTCCTTCTTATCGATGATTGCTTGGATAGTTGTTCTGCTGTAACCGTTGATTTCCGCTGTTTCAAATATGTACTCCAATTCTTTCTGTTTTCCTGCTTCGCTGAGGGGTAAAGTTGTCATCCTATGTATAAAATAATGATATGCTGCCATCTTATGTTGGAATGAATGGTTTGACGTGGCTGGGATTGTTCTTCTGGTGTTTGTTGGCTTCCTGTAGATCTCGAAAGAAAACGAAGATGGGCAACCTGGTTCTCTTAGGATCAGGATGTCTAAGAAAGGTAACTTTCCTTCGACTTCCATTTCGTAAGTGAACTTGATGCTCCTGCGTGCACTGTTTATGGTGTCCAGTACCGTTGTTAGTGAGTCCCTTTTGATGATGCAGAAGATGTCATCTACGTATCTCCACCAACGTTCTGGTAGTAGGTTTTTGGTTTGTAGTTCGTGTTCCAAAGCTGCCATATAAACATCGCTCATGAACGGTGACAGTGGGTTACCCATCGATGCTCCCATCCTCTGTTGGTAGATGCAATCCCTGAACTGGAAGTAGCTCTGTTCCATGCATAATTTGACGAATGTTATATACTGGATCGTTTTTTGTCTCCATGGTTCTCCCTCGTATTGTGATTGCAGCCAATCCCGTAGAGTTCCTATTGCGTTTTTTACTGGTATGCTTGGGAACAGTGCTGTTACGTCGAAGGAAACCATTATTTCATCCTCAGCTATCGGTCCCGACTCTAAGAGCTCCTTTGTGAACACCTGCGAACTGATGATCGAACGGCTCGGGAAGGGTTTCGGCATACTCTTGAATTCCTCGACAAGCCACTTTGCGATCCGACTGGTTGGGGCATCCACTGCTGAAATGATTTCTCGCATCTCGTTGCCTGGTTTATGCACTTTAGGTAGTGCTTTAATCCTTGGTAGAGTTGGGTTCGGTACTCTCAACGATTTTGCAGTTTTCCCAACCGATTTCAAAAGGCCTGCACATTCTTTGATGGTGTTCTCTACTTTTTTGACCATATCGATTAGCGTGTATCCTCGTTGTAGTGAATATTTTTCCCTGTTTCCGAGTTTCTCAAGAAGTTCCTTGTCGTATTCGTCCCGGTCCATGATTACTACCCGGTTTCCCTTGTCCGCTTTTAGGTAGTACACGGGTTTCTCCTTGAGTTCCTTCACTACTCGTACTTCGGCGTTGTCCTGGTGTTTTGTTGTTGCTTCAAATTAATACGAGAAGCAACAACAAAACACCAGGACAACGCCGAAGTACGAGTAGTGAAGGAACTCAAGGAGAAACCCGTGTACTACCTAAAAGCGGACAAGGGAAACCGGGTAGTAATCATGGACCGGGACGAATACGACAAGGAACTTCTTGAGAAACTCGGAAACAGGGAAAAATATTCACTACAACGAGGATACACGCTAATCGATATGGTCAAAAAAGTAGAGAACACCATCAAAGAATGTGCAGGCCTTTTGAAATCGGTTGGGAAAACTGCAAAATCGTTGAGAGTACCGAACCCAACTCTACCAAGGATTAAAGCACTACCTAAAGTGCATAAACCAGGCAACGAGATGCGAGAAATCATTTCAGCAGTGGATGCCCCAACCAGTCGGATCGCAAAGTGGCTTGTCGAGGAATTCAAGAGTATGCCGAAACCCTTCCCGAGCCGTTCGATCATCAGTTCGCAGGTGTTCACAAAGGAGCTCTTAGAGTCGGGACCGATAGCTGAGGATGAAATAATGGTTTCCTTCGACGTAACAGCACTGTTCCCAAGCATACCAGTAAAAAACGCAATAGGAACTCTACGGGATTGGCTGCAATCACAATACGAGGGAGAACCATGGAGACAAAAAACGATCCAGTATATAACATTCGTCAAATTATGCATGGAACAGAGCTACTTCCAGTTCAGGGATTGCATCTACCAACAGAGGATGGGAGCATCGATGGGTAACCCACTGTCACCGTTCATGAGCGATGTTTATATGGCAGCTTTGGAACACGAACTACAAACCAAAAACCTACTACCAGAACGTTGGTGGAGATACGTAGATGACATCTTCTGCATCATCAAAAGGGACTCACTAACAACGGTACTGGACACCATAAACAGTGCACGCAGGAGCATCAAGTTCACTTACGAAATGGAAGTCGAAGGAAAGTTACCTTTCTTAGACATCCTGATCCTAAGAGAACCAGGTTGCCCATCTTCGTTTTCTTTCGAGATCTACAGGAAGCCAACAAACACCAGAAGAACAATCCCAGCCACGTCAAACCATTCATTCCAACATAAGATGGCAGCATATCATTATTTTATACATAGGATGACAACTTTACCCCTCAGCGAAGCAGGAAAACAGAAAGAATTGGAGTACATATTTGAAACAGCGGAAATCAACGGTTACAGCAGAACAACTATCCAAGCAATCATCGATAAGAAGGAAAGAAAACTGCACAGAACTTCACTCACAACCCTTACGCCATCAGCAGAGCCACTGCGAAGAGCAGCAGTAGAATTCGACTACAGGATAACACGCCCATTACGACAAAAACTGGCTAAATTTGGCATCGATTTAGTGTTCAGCAGTAGAAACAGCCAGTTGGAATCCATCTTAGGTTCAACGAAAGACCCCATACCGACTTTAGGCAAACCCGGCATCTACGAGGTATCCTGCGGCCACTGTGATATGAGCTACATTGGACAAACTAAGAGATTGCTGCAAACCAGGTTGGATATATGCTCATCCATATGTCAAAATTGCCATGGAGGAAAAACGGAAAGGATTTGTCCCCCATTTCAAGACAGCAGTAACCGAACACATCATCGAGGAAAAACATAACATCACAGCTAGCGACGCGGTCATCTTAAGACACATCACTAACCCATCGAAGCTGGCTGTCGCTGAAAGTTTGGAAATCTTCAAGGCAGGCAACAAACGTTTACTCAACAAGGATTCAGGTAACGGCTCAACGTGGCTGTTTAAGCTGTTACCTATACAGGCACAAAAGAAGAACGAGGAGGTAGTACCTACAGTAACTACAAATATGGATACACCAGCGATGAACCTTCAGTCGAGAACAGAACACTGATGAAGTCTGCAAGTAGTAGACGAAATACGTATCTGTCAAGATATTAAAATATATAGCGGAATTAAAAGGAACAACTCGTCTCTTTGTATTCACAGTAATGCATTCTGCTAAAACGCTCAACCAAACCACAACAGTATTTTTTTAATATTCTCCGTTATCACAAAATTACGTATTTTCCATTTCCGACGGCATGGTATTGAGATATTGTTCATTGAGAAACATGACAGACACCTGAACTCATTTTCAACCACTGATCTAGAGATTTACTTGAAGTAAAAGATTGTGAATAATATTTTTTTAAATGGTTTGGATATCTGTAGTTTAAAAAAATCGGTAATCGATCATTAAATAATCGGAACTTTACATAATTCACTTTGGACTATACTTTTTGATTGATTTTGAAAAGTTATCAGTTTGTAGAACATTAAAAACTTCTTTTTAAATTCATTTTTTTTACTTTAGGCTGGTACAAATTTTATTTAAAGTTTTTGTCCCCCCCCCTTCAATGTTGGCCCGAAAAATCAGGGGGCAAAAAAATATTTTTTTCAAAAAACTTCAATATTTTTATGAATGTTGGGTTGATTTAAAAATCTTTTGAATTTTTGAAAATTTTCGATGTCTACTATCGTTAAAGTTTTTTTCGCTAAATTTTTTTTTCGTCAAATTTTATATTTTTAACATTTTTTACATTTTTGAAAACTTTTATTGCAAAACAACATTTTAAAACACTTTTTCCATGCAAATGGTGAAATTATGGCATGTTATTTAAATATTTATATTTTTTTATTTTTTTTTGCAAATAAACATAAAAACATAATTTTAATTTTTTATTGATTTGTCTACTAAATTTGAAGGAATATCCTAAGAATCGATTGAAATTAGTTAGTTTCAAGCAAACAGTAGGTACACTAAAAGCAATTTGTCGATTCACTTTAATTTACACCATCATCAAAATGATAATGTCACCCCTGATGATGGAATTTAATTCAATTGATACATTATTAATTATCGTAATGGAGATTAATAATCTTAATTTTTCAACAACATTAATTAAAATTTATGTAATGCTATGAAAAACAGCAGGTAGACATTTGTTTATCATACATTTTTAATATTTTATAGGCCACCAAAACCAAAGCTAAAAACTCGATTCGCCACCTACATTCGAGTAGGAGAACTTTGGTGCAAGGTTACGTTTACGTTTTTGGGCGATAAGTGCAAAGGGGAGTGAAAATTATTTTAAGGTTTTTTAAAAAGAAAATTGATCTTTTGGAATAAAATAAAGTTAACAGGAGGTCATTAAATAATCGGAACTTTACATAATTCACTTTGGACTATACTTTTTGATTGATTTTGAAAAGTTATCAGTTTGTAGAACATTAAAAACTTCTTTTTAAATTCATTTTTTTTACTTTAGGCTGGTACAAATTTTATTTAAAGTTTTTGTCCCCCCCCCCCTTCAATGTTGGCCCGAAAAATCAGGGGGCAAAAAAATATTTTTTTCAAAAAACTTCAATATTTTTATGAATGTTGGGTTGATTTAAAAATCTTTTGAATTTTTGAAAATTTTCGATGTCTACTATCGTTAAAGTTTTTTTCGCTAAATTTTTTTTTCGTCAAATTTTACATTTTTAACATTTTTTACATTTTTGAAAACTTTTATTGCAAAACAACATTTTAAAACACTTTTTCCATGCAAATGGTGAAATTATGGCATGTTATTTAAATATTTATATTTTTTTATTTTTTTTGCAAATAAACATAAAAACATAATTTTAATTTTTTATTGATTTGTCTACTAAATTTGAAGGAATATCCTAAGAATCGATTGAAATTAGTTAGTTTCAAGCAAACAGTAGGTACACTAAAAGCAATTTGTCGATTCACTTTAATTTACACCATCATCAAAATGATAATGTCACCCCTGATGATGGAATTTAATTCAATTGATACATTATTAATTATCGTAATGGAGATTAATAATCTTAATTTTTCAACAACATTAATTAAAATTTATGTAATGCTATGAAAAACAGCAGGTAGACATTTGTTTATCATACATTTTTAATATTTTATAGGCCACCAAAACCAAAGCTAAAAACTCGATTCGCCACCTACATTCGAGTAGGAGAACTTTGGTGCAAGGTTACGTTTACGTTTTTGGGCGATAAGTGCAAAGGGGAGTGAAAATTATTTTAAGGTTTTTTAAAAAGAAAATTGATCTTTTGGAATAAAATAAAGTTAACAGGAGGTAAGAAATAAAAAGTTCTATCGACTGGCTTTTGGATTTTTTTGCTAAGTTGCCTTTTTCATTGAAAATTCTGTGATCCGGATTGAAAACGCGAGAATGAGGTTAGATTGCTAATTTTTAAAATCATTCCAATTACCATTTTTCAAGCAGAGCTTTGCTTTTATGGTAGAAGTGACTTTAAAAAATATTTGTCCACTTGAATAATCTACATTCTCAATTGATTAGTTAGATTTTGGTTGATTAAAACATTCCCTTATTTTGAATCGGATAATGAACAGGTTAAATCGGCCATCACAAAAATATTTTCGTTTATATCAATAAAGCTTTTTATTTCTTACCTGATTGCCTAGAAGATTGCTAACATATTACAGTAAATTAAAGTTTGAGTTTTTGGAACCCCGTGACCTCGACCAGGGCCGAGGAACAAAAAATAATAAAATTTGTTTTTACCGTAAGAAAACTGATTTAAACTATAACCCAAATCTCTCTCTTTCCTTCTTTCCATCCAGGCTGTTTCAACCGTGGAATACGTTGCTGAGAAATTGGCAAATCCTAGCTGTGACGCACCCGGGCTACGTCGCCTTCCTAACGTACGACGAAGTCAAGGCACGCTTACAAAAGTATATCAATAAGGCTGGTAGTTATGTTTTCAGGTGAGTTCTATTGAACCTACTAGTTGATGATTGAAACACTTGGCAATTTTTCCTATCCACTCAGATTATCCTGCACACGGTTAGGCCAGTGGGCGATAGGTTACGTAACGGCGGAGGGCGAAATCCTCCAAACAATCCCCCAAAACAAGTCATTATGTCAAGCTTTACTAGATGGTCATAGGTAAGTTTTTTTTTTAAGTCCTGAAGCTAAACTAAACTCACCACCAAAAACTCTCAACCAACAGGGAAGGATTCTACCTGTTTCCGGACGGGAAGCCCCACAACCCGGATCTGTCGTTTGCCGTGCAGAGTCCCCTCGAGGACCACATCACGGTGACGCAGGAGCAGTACGAGCTGTACTGTGAGATGGGTAGGTGTAATGACTGTTTCCCTCGGCTGGTAATAGATTGGAAATTGCTAATAAAAATGTATTGTGTCTTTTTTTTTTTAATTTCCACAGGGAGCACGTTCCAGCTGTGCAAGATCTGCGCCGAGAACGACAAGGACATCCGGATCGAACCGTGCGGCCACCTGCTGTGTACGCCGTGCCTCACGGCGTGGCAGGTCGACTCCGAGGGACAGGTTTGTTGGAATTGATATTTACTGTCTCTGAAGGGTTGGTTATCTTTGTTTCTTTTTTCAAATATCGGGTAATCAGTTATCATCCAACGATAAATAAAGTGAATTTTTAATTTGATCTTTTAAGAATTAAATATAAATTCAATAACATGTCCTGTAAAAATAGTTGATTTCGTTCTCAAAAAATCATAGCCATAAAATAATTACATTTCCAAAACTCAGGCTCAAAATTGAACAGATCATATTAAAGAATGCCAAATAGTAAGACAACAACAACTCAAGTTATGTCACATTGAAAATCATTCAATCATTGATCGCTGATGTTCATGTGATATTCAATATTAGAAAAAAAAAACAGCAGTCACCAGACCAACCAATTTTCCATTGCGTTCCAATTTCACTAATTATTTCAAGGAGTTTTTGCCAAAACGTTTATAAAAACATTGAAACGTGATTTTTCAAATCAATTTATTTAAAAAATTTTCATATCCTAATTTGCTATGAATTTTTGTATTGTTAAATATGGCCAGAACTATGGGAAAATTTTGACCAATTTTATCGAGAACATTATTTTGGCCATGAAATGTGGTCGTTGTATATATATACTTTTATAAAAGTTTAATGTTTGAAAGTTGATGTTTTAGGCCAACAACATTTTATGTTATTTATAACAAGATTTTTTTTTCGTCGTTATGAATTTTTTGTTAGGCCGTTGCAAATATTTTTCAAAGTTTATGTCGCTCCCCCCTTCAAAACCGGTCTGAAAAATCTGGGGCCAATTTTTTTTTTAAACTTCAAAATTTTAAGGGAAATAGATGTCTTACCAACTGAAAACCATTAGAAATATATTTTCCTGTATTAAGCATGTTTGGGATCGATCAAAAAAAATCAAAAAAAAGTTTTTTTTTGACGAAAAAAAATCTCTTCAATACTTTTTTTTTCAAAACTAATGATTGCAAAACAACTGGGCAGGTGTAAAATGCATTTTCAAACACTTTTTTAATTCAAATGTTGAGACCATGGCTTGTTATTTCAATTTTTATATATTGTTCTGATTAGTTCAATATGAACAGTAGATTGAAATAAACAAAATCAAATAAGGTTCTCTATTTTTTTGTATTTAATTTTTTTGTATGATTTCAAAACATTGCATTGGTGCCAAAAAGGTAGGAAAATGTATACCTCCGTTTGTATTTGCGGAATTCCCGGGAAATTGACAAATTTTCGAGAAATTTTATTTTCCGGGAATTCCAGGGATTTTTTTCCCGGGTCGAGAAATTGGACGCTCTAATACCAATTCAATTTTCTTCTCATGTGATCATGATATGCAAAAACATGAAAAATCTCAATTTGATTTGGCAAGAAAGGGATTTTTTTCTCAAATAAAATAATACCAATTAAATTTTTGAAAGCTAACCTTAATCGTAGTAGTTTATTTTAATGAGGTTAGATCGATTTCCAGATGCAGATCCAGAAATTAATATTATCAAAAATAAATCTTGATATCAAGTTTTCTGATCATCGCATTAATTCTATATGAACTGATCAATAAATTAAATTGCACAATAAATAATATTATGTTAAGTTTCTTTATCTATTATTTTTTCATAATTAAAAAAATTTAATAAAAAAAAGTTAAGAAAATGTAAAATTCTGCTTGGATATCGGGAATTCCCGGGAAATTTACAAAATTCCCGGGAAACGGGAAATATTTTTTTACGGGAAATCCCGGACGGGAAATTGGACGCTCTAATAATCATATTTTGCTTATTTGGGCTTGTTAACAAATATTTTGAAATATTATGAAATTACAATGTTTAGCACCGCAAAAAAAAATTCTCACAAAAATATTTTTTTGTCAATACTTAGAAATTTTGGAAACTTATAATTGCAAAACAACTGGACAGGTGTATAATGCATTTAAAAAAAAACTTGTTTCATTCAAATGTTGAAACCGTGGCCTGTAACTTATTTTTTTTAACTTTTTTGTTATTTCCGTCTGCTCGGGTGCGCAAAATTGTGTTTTGCAAGAATGTTCCATAACACTTTTTATTATTTTAACAGTATTTGTTATTGAAATAGCATGAAGTTTGTTATTACCGTCTGCCCGAGATTCTTATTGTACTTCTTAACATGTATATTGCGTTATTGCATTACAATGTATTGAAACACAACAAGCATAAAAGCGGCCAGGCCTACTGCGTTCAATTTGACGCAGAGACTATTCGTTAAATTCGATTGAATTTAGGGCTTTTTTTCTCGAATTCTAAAGACACTTTTTGACGTAGTTGTAGTGTAACAAATCATTTTTTTTAAAATAAGAAGAATAACAATTAGAGGCACATTTCCCCAGCTCTCTTTTCAAAATAAATTACAATCTTTCAACTCTTTCTCTTCCAATCTCGCCACCAGGGTTGCCCCTTCTGCAGGGCGGAAATCAAGGGCACCGAGCAGATCGTGGTGGACGCGTTCGACCCGCGGCGGCAGCACTCCCGGAATTCGGCCAACGGGCGCCAACATCTGCAGAACGACGACCACGACGACGACATTGAGGTACTTTGAGAGTGAGAGACAGAGACAGCGAGTGCAACCCCCCCACATCTCATGCCTTGCTCAAACAACAACAACATCAAATATCAAGCAGAAAAAAAAATCAAACAAATCCGCTTCATCCCACCAACACCACCACCACCCCCCAGCATCACACAATACTCTTTGCCTGCAACCACCACCACAAAAAAAAAACAATCAAATTGATCAACTCCTGCATCTATGCAATCGCAACGCAATGTGTTTTGTATTTCGCATTTTTCTACTCTCTCTCTCTCTCTCTCCGCCTAAAAGTAGACCGTTTGGTGCACACCATTGCAACGATTTGTAACATTTTTAGTGTCATGTTTAGTTAGCTGCCCCAACTTTCATTGGTTCCGTGTTCTGTGTTCCGCCAAAACAAAACAAAACAAAAAAACGCATATTTCCATTCGATTTAACTTCATAATTGTTGATGTTGTTTTTTATTATTATCCTCCTCCGTAATCATTGGTTGAGCAAAAACACAATAGATGAATGCATTTTATCAGTAGCTTTTGTCTGTTTCTCTCTGATGATTTTGTATAGAAAAAAAAACATTTATAGTTATGTTTAGCGTCAAATTGTATTATGTTAGTGTGCGCGAGCTGTGTGCCAGTGTATGTGTGCTTGTTTCATACATTTTTTTAATAATTAAGCGCCCCCGCTAGGTAGTGATTGTAAGCAATTATTTATTGTCGGCTTTGAAATTTGATACAGATTCCACGCACGCGAAACAATAGAAAAGGCCATTTTGTGACAATGATCCAATGTCCGCTTGATATGATTGTTTGCAAAACCCCGTTTAGTTTTTACGAGTTGCCAAATTATCTGTGACAAAAAAGAAAATATTTGAACTTATAGCAGGTCTCTAGCTACAGAATAAAAAGAGGCTAATTTGCGAACAAAAAAAAACACACTGAATTATAGATGAGCAAAATATAACGAAAAATGTTAGACTTTAATAATGTAGCGAAAAATTTAAACCATGTGATTGTCGATAAGAGTGCGCGTATGAGTTGAAAGTTTGAAGAGAATGTTTATTTTTTTAATCATGATTAGTCGTAAATCTAGCGTAAAAATAAAAAAAGAAATAGGTCGTTTCTACTGTTCATAAGCATCATATTCATATTATTTTTCATATGAAAACTCAGTAGCCAGAAAAAAGGATAATTATTGTACACTATATTCTTCTCACCGTCATCGTCATTGCATAGCTCCCAATTCGAAATACGAAAGACTTGATACCCCTTCCCCAACAATCACAAACACACATTTAGTTTACATTAGAGCAATCCATAACCGTAAGATATTTATTTCTGTATTACAAGCAAGCAGTTTTATAGATATTCGCCCTGCTCCTAGTATTAGTAACGGATAGTGGAAACCGCAAACAAAAAAAAACAATTACAAACAATTTACAGCCCTTTTCAAATACATCGAATAAAATCCCAAATTTGTTGGTTTATTTCCTCGAAAGTCACAAATTTTCCAACAGATGGCAGCACTGCGCTGCGCTCTAATCGCACAAAAGTTTGCGCGCAAGTTAAACACACCGCCATCTGGATGTCACGTTCGCTTTCATGATTGCCAATGCATGTTTGTGGTACCCTGCATGAATACATTTTTAAGTTTATTTAAAAATCAAGGTCAGATTACCCCAACCTTAATTTCCGACAAATTGAAACCTACTGCCCTGCCTTTTTCCCCAGTTTGCAAATCATCCCACCAGAGCCCAGCCTACACGGTCTTATGATTCTCCCTAATCCCACCCCTGCTCACCGAGCAGCACCGTCATCCTTCATCCGGTCTGAGAACCTCACCCGAAAGCCCAAACCCTAACCCAAACCACCGAAGAAAAAAAAAAGGAAGAAACGACCTCCAGTCTAATCCGCCCCGTTGCGCGCCTACATGTATGTAATAATTTGTGAGCCCGTCCCAACAAAAAAAAACAAACGAAACGAGCACAGTCATATGATATTCGATTTGCCTACAGCCGGGCGCGCTCGCCCGCGCTCTCACAAAAAATAACAACTTTTGATTTATGTGGCTCTGTACAAATGTGGTGTGTTGTGGTGTTAAACATCGCTAGCGCTACATGTCGCAGCTAGTCGTGCACGTTTTTGTCCGTTTGTCTGTGGCCTTTTGTGTGTGCTCGTTTGTGTTCTTTAGGCTAGATTTATTCAGTGTTGTTTGTTTCGGCATGTGTGAATGTTTTTTTTTGTCGTTTCAGCTTGCTCACTTCATTGCCATAACCAAAACTCTGTAGCGTTAACACGCAGCTTCAAACTCTGGTGGCAGTCGCGTAAACCAAAACAAAATGTGTCTTTTTTTCTTTTTCTTTTTCCTCACCCACCCGGACACGTGCTTCCCATGTTCACCCCCTAGGATGACTTTAATATCGCCACATCGTCACTCCATGCGCTCAGCAATAGTATGACACTGGCACGTAATGAAGCAAAGCAAAGCCCGCACTCGTCGCCGCGGTTGCCCCGGCGTGCACCGAATCCGAGCGCACCGGTGCTAACCAGTAGTAACGATACTTATTCAGGCGGCCCCTCGTCGTTGCAGTCCAGCGGCAGCACCTGCAGCAGTATCAGCGGTTCCACCAGCTCCAGTTCCTCCACGGCGTCCTCGGTGTCAGCGTCAGCGCCATCAGCGGCGGCCGGTACCAGCGGATCTAGCCAGCAACAGATGGCAGCAGCAGCAGCATCGCTAGTGACAAGTCCGGCGGCGATAGCGGCGGCTGCGGCCGCTTCTGCACCGCCCTCGATCGCCACGGTATCGCACACGGTGAACGGGAACGTGGCCACGCACACCAACATCTCACTCACCACTATCGGCAGCACGGCCAATCATGTGTGCACGGCTGGTGGTGCTTCCGGGAGCCAAGCCAACAACCTTGTCAAGTGTAATAAGTCCTCGTCCTCGTCTCTCCTATCGCAGACACAAACCCCGGGAAGTGGTGGCGCCAGCAGTAGCAGCAGTTCGACGCCAACCCAGCAAAATCGACTCAGCGCCCCGGCTAGCTCATCGGCGGTGACACCTAGCGGAGGAGTCCCCAGCGGTTATGTTCTCTACAAGGCGCTCAACAAAGCTCTGTCCTCGGACAGTCCATCGTCGAGTTCGCTGGAATCCATCTACCATCAGCAGCACCATCACTTGATGCGGCAAAACACAAGCACGCCACCACCTTTACCCCCTCGGAAGTCCTCACCCGGGATCCTAACCTCAACTTCCTCTAGTGACGCTAGTCGCCACAAGGTGGCCACACCACGCACCCAACAAACGTCAACGTCCGCATCGGGAGGTCAGCTGCAGGCGTCACGCAGTCAAAACCAAAACCAAATCAACTCCGCCTCTAGTCTGTGCAACCTGTCCAACCAGGTGGCCACCAGTCTGAACCTGAGCCGTAGCTCGGAGAATATCTCGAGTAGCGCAAACAACGTTCCCAGAAACAAAGCTCCTCCCGTTCCCAAGCACCAAAACCTCGACCCGAACACCCTCTCCAGCTGTCCCTGCCAAACTCCCGCCAAACCACCCGACCTGAAGCCACTTCCCGAACCAGACCTGGACAAAGTCATCGTCGGACCCGCCGAAACCATCGTCGGTATCATCGATACGCGACCCCTCGAGGCCCGACAGCCCATCATCCTCAAGGTGGACGACAAAGTCGACCAGAATCTAGTCCTGACCAGCGCCAGCAACGTCTACCAGTTCAAACCGACCTCCCTCAACGGGATCCTCTCGAACGAAGTGACCGCCATATTTCAACCCATCATCCACCAGGCGCCACCACCTCCCCAACATCACCACACCCCAAAGCAACCCCAACCCCAGCCCAGACACCAACACCAGCAGCAATCCTCCACCCCCTCCAGCCAAGCCTCGAACCAACACCAGCGGCACCAGTCCCTCCCGGCCAACAACGCCGCCCTGAACGCCAAAGCCCCCTCCAAATCCATCACCACGTCCCAGCTGTCGGCCGCCCTGTCCTCCATCACCTCCTCCCGATCCGCCACCAACCCCCTCCTCTACGAAAACGTCAACCTCACCACCCTCAAAGAGTGCAACGGAGCAGGCGGCGGCGGCGGCGGCGCCACCAGCAGTACCAACAACAACCACCTGAACAGCAGCGCCGTCGCGGCAGCAATGGCCGCCTCGAGCAGTGCGGCTAGCAGCAGTGCCGCCAACAACAACCACACGAACGTGCCGTACGAGAACATCAACCTGGAGTACATCGCGCGGCTCATGCAGGAAGGCTACTCCAAGGAGAACGTCATCACGGCGCTCGGCATTTCGCGCAACAACATCGAGATGGCGTGCGACATCCTGCACGAGTTTGTCACGAAGAGCGGTGGAGGTGGGGGCGGCCTCGGGTGAACGGACGGAACGCACGGAACCACATAGACTGGGAGGTGAGGGGGCGGAACGGATAGCGTCTAGATTATTTATTTAACAAAAACAAAAAGAAGTACAGTACTGTGACGAACGCGAGAGGGAGGGAGAGGAGAGGTTAGATTTTCAAGATGGCTGCCACAGCCGAGCACGCGTGTTTTGTAGTGTGAAGAATAAAACAATCATCATAGCAATAAACGGAACATGTATCTTTTTTCAGTGTTTTCTCTGTAAATATAGCGAAAATTTTGGAAGCTAAGCACCGAATCCAGCCCTGCCGCTGACAGTGCACGATCAAGGAGGCGTGAACGCTAGAGGTGAGCAACTGTCAAGCGCAGGGTTGGCATCACCTCGTGAAATAAAATCAACACACAGAAGGAAAAAAAACACACACGACTCTTGAAGTGAAGCTTTATTTAGTTCCTTACTAGAAGGTAAATGAATAAATTATACATTATAACTGTATAGAATCTATATAGACAAATGGAAACTGAACTAATCAACCTTATTTTTTGTGTATTACTTTTTTTTAAGTTGATTTTGTTGGATAAAAATTACACAATTCTAAAAATCTTCTAATCATCGAAGTCAATTGAATGTCGTTCTCCGTTGATTATGCACCTTTGAATTTACAATAGTTACAGCAAAACGATACCGGTTAGTGATTCAGGTTAATTTAGTTGTTAGATTATTATTTTAATTTACCAATTTTAGTTAGTCTAAATTTTTGCCTTACCCTTGGTTCAAAAAATTAAATCGATAAACTTGTCAAACAAGTACAGATTTCCTCCTTTTCAAACGTACTGCAAGCAATAGTAATCGAAAAATAAACTGAAAATTTTTTTTCACACTTTATTTTCCCGTGCACTGAACAAACTTAGCAAAACTAAAAAAAAGATGTTAAGTAGAAGAGCAAAGTTGTAAATACTCAAAGTAAAACCAAATCACAAAATGAACATGATCTGATCAAAAATAAAACAAAAAAAAAAGAATTAAAAAAACAACTCGTTGCAAACATCGAGCGCGAAATACATGGAAGATCACAAATGTTAAAAAATTAAAAACAATGCGACAAGAATTGCGCAAAAGAGTCACCGCACACCTTCTCCAGCACTTTCAGATGTATTTTTGTACTCTTCCACGCCACAACAAGAAGTGAACAAAACAAATCGAGTTAGTGAACCAATAGTGAACGATTTATCCTGTCGAATTATACCAGTGTTTACCACCACCACCAACAAACAAACATCATCAACACCATCGGATTCAGATCATCAAGCCAGGCACCAAAGTATACTACGATGAGAAAAGGAAAAAAACATCAAGCAATTCTGGAATGGGACGCCTACTACTCCTACTACGGCTACTATTTGTTTTCGGAAAAAAAAATGTTTGTCTCTCCTTTGCTCTCATCCACACAGTAAACAAACCGAATTTTTGACATCAGAACACTAGAAATGCACCCAACTTTAAACAACAACAACAAAAACAGCAACATAATCACCCAAATGGAAGAAAATATGTGAATTAAAAACCCTATTTCAACTCCCGCATAAACAGAACCAGTTGTACTACCTAACTACCTACAAATCACGTTACATAAACACACAAACACACATTAAGAATTATTCCAACTGATTAGCGTTTGCAGATAAAAAAAAATGGAACAAGAAAAAAAACTCAAAAAACAACCAAACCAAAACAGATAACACACAAAGAATCAAGTTTGCAACCGGAAATTCAAAACAAAATGAAAACAAATCATTGTAAGTTAAGAAGAAAAAAAAAGGTATTGATATATGAAAATATTTGAAAAGTGAATTAAATAAAATGATGAAAAATAACAGGATTTTCTTGAGGTGTCATATCACAGGTCCTTTCTACTCTAAGCGGTGGCTTAGAGGGAACATTTCTGTTCCCTTTTTGGAAACATTTCTGTTTAATTTGATATAAACCAAAAGTTATTCCTAGTCCTTTTACAAGCGTTTTACAAAAATATGTCCAACGTCTATTCTAGTCAGACGAGAAGGCACTGGAGCAAACGCAATTTCTATTTTCGGCAGAGTTCTTTTTTCTATCAGCGCACTTGGGTGGCTGCCAAGTGCTGTCAGTTTATATCATTTGAGCCTTAGTTTTTTTTTTGTTGTTGTTGTTGTCTTATTTTTGGTGGTCGAACTTAAGTATGCCCCATACACTACTCTGAAATGATTTATAATTCTTAAATCCCAGATGGCGACCAATATGGCGATGAAAACATATTGAAAAAATGCTTTTTCAATTTAAAAGGCAATCAAATATTCAAATTTGACTGAATTGGAGTAGCAAAACTCGATTTTTTTTCGGGATTTCGTTTGTTTTATAGAAAGTTGTTGGTCTGCCAATCTAAGCAACTTTGTCGAAGACATTTTGGTGTCTTCAATCTCGCAATCTACGCCTTCTACGACCAACATTAGAGAAAGCGTCTTAGAAAACCATCAAAAATCAGTATTTTTGAACGTAAGAAATACAGGGTTGAGTTTTAAAGAAATGTGATGTGCTCTAAAAAACAAAACTAAAACTGACGGATCAATTTGGCAAGTCAAGTGCCACCCTGCCAATATTTTTTACGCTTAGATTTTTTTGAATTTGTTAACGATGGATATCAAAAATCCAAGAATGTAAGCTTGTTGTATACATGTTTGTGAATATTTGGTGAAAGTTTGATGCAATTTGGATGATTTTTAGGAAAACTGAGTGGTCCATAAACAACGTAAATATTGGCAGGGTGGCGAGTTAAGTTACCCCTTAAGGGTAAAAAGTGACAGCCATTTTAAGGTAAGAAATATGCAAATTTAATTATCTCGAAAAAGCGCAAGCCAACATTTTATGCACAGGGTTGCATTCGAAATAGCTGGTGTAGGAGTCGTCGCCCTGGGTCCTGTCTTGGTGGAGTCGCTGGTTGGCAGTTGGACTCACAATCCAAAGGTCGTCAGTTCGAATCCCGGGGTGAATGGAAGCTAAAGCGTAAAAAGAGGTTTGCAATTGCCTCAACAATCAAACCTTCGGACACTAAGCTTCGAGTAGGAATCTCGCAATCGAGAACGCCAAGGCAGCAATGCATGCTGTAGAACGAATAATTTGATTTTTGATTTTGAATTTTCAAGGGCAAAGTGTACGGGACCACCCTAACGAAATTCGAAAATTGTACAACTTTATATTCTTTTCATGCAATGTTGCCTGTTGAATCTGAATCTACCCTCAGAACTGAGCAAAAATGTTAAAATACCGAATTTTGTTTTTTTTTTGTAATTTCTATATAAAATTATCATATAAAAAAATCGTCGACACTGAAAAAAATGTACAAAAATCCTACACCCAACTGGCAGTCGCATGATTGTGATGCATGGCGGCATGAAAGTATATCAGAATCTGCATGAAATCTGTCCTCATGCATTTTTTGCGATATAGGAGTATGACATTTTTGCCCGTTACCGACAATTATCGACATTACCGACGGCTTTTTGGTTGTATTTCACAAAAAAAAACACTTAGCAGAACGAGGATTGAACCACCAACTTCTTGGTTATTGATCCGATACGCTACCACCGCGCCATGGACGCTTGATGAAAAGTGAGTGAAAGAGCACCAACATATGCTTCTCTTTGGAGTGTTGCTCGGGGACGGGCCAGCTTTATATGTGTTGGTGAGAACTGCAGATCGCTGAAATTTTTACACGCGGGCAAAAATGATCTATGGGCTTGCTGCAAAAAATATTATAAAATATGACATTTTCTGCAACAAATCCAATGTTGCAGATTTTGAGATATATTTTTCCTTTGGGTGTATATTCTACGAATTTTGCCTCCTTCCCTTATTTAGTAATTCGAAAAACCCAATTACTAAATAAGGAAAAGATGCAAACTTTCTAAAATAAAGAAATTTTGTACTATTTTTTATTTCAGTTAAGATCTATATTTTTACAAATTTGAATTATTTAATTTAATCCAAAACTAAACTTATCACAAACTCATCATCAAGACATCCCTCTTCAATTTCATTTTCCAATCCGTTCCACGTGAATCCGTGCCCCGAACCACGTGCAACCTCCATAACAACGGGTCGCTTCCATGACAACGGTATGTTTGGCCACCCCACCACCACCGTACCGCAAAGTGTCATTTTCGTATCGCACTCCAAACAAAGTGGTTCCCCTTTTAAAAAAAATAAAGCTACTAAATCCGGTGATGCCCCGGCGGAAGCCCTGTCCCCTTCCCGCCTAATGGCCGAGCTACACATCCTGGGAGAACTGTGCCACGCGTCGCATTTTGAAGAGCCGAACCTGTTCTGCAAGTGGAGCGTCCAGTTCGGGTCCAGCTGGAAGGTGATCGAGGGTCACTGCGAGGGACAGAGTGCCGCCAGTACGGCCCGCGTCGACCCCCGGCGGTCCCACTTTGGAACGCCGCTCGATTTGCACCTGGCCTGCCGGGGAATCCAGGGTTGGCCAAAGCTGCACGTGGAACTGTTTGCGCTCAACTCGTTCGACAACTACTGGCCGGTCGGGTACGGCTTTGCGTTTCTGCCGACCCAACCGGGGCTGCACCGGATCCGGGTGGCCACCTGGAAGGTTTCGTCGGCCAAGTTTGTCGACACGGTGCGGGAGAAGTTTCACACCGGTGGGTTCACCGTGGCCAAGAGTGACATCGTGTTTTCCGGCATCGAACGGTACAAACTGCTGACAAAATCAGCCGGAAGTGTCGAGGTGGAGTTGATGTTGATATTCAAAAACTTTGCCGAAAATGGCGTCGAATTGCGGTGAAATTTTAGCGATTTTGCTACTAGTAGTAGCTGTAGTCGGAAGTTACGGACAGCATAGCAATCTGCAGCACTTTGTCAAGATTGATGTTTCCAAAGTGAACCAGAAGGTGGCCAACGAAACAGGAACCACTACAGTTCCTGACAACACTTCAACAACTGTCGAAACTACTACAATTAGTAGCACAACGCCCGGAAGTACCAGTACTACCACCGGAAGTAAAACGGAAACGAGCACGAGTAGTACAACAGTTGCTTCAACAACGTCTCCAAAAACTACCCAGACGCCACCTAAAGCGGAAGGACCTTACGAACCGCCCAAAGAAGGTCGTCTCGTTAAGACCATTCCCATCGGGTACTATTGCAGCTGCGATCTGAAGGTCAGTATCACTTGCAACGTTGGCTACAACAATAAAAAGCAGCCTGGAGATGCGGGGCATCGATCCCCGTACCTCTCACATGCTAAGCGAGCGCTCTACCATCTGAGCTACATCCCCAATTAATTTACTGTTAAAGAAATCAACAGAAACTGACCAATAAAGGTTACATAGATAGAAGCTTTAAAAAATACTCTGCGCCCAACGTGGGGCTCGAACCCACGACCCTGAGATTAAGAGTCTCATGCTCTACCGACTGAGCTAGCCGGGCCGACAAAACACCAAGTTTAACTTATTCTAGTAGTAATCATCAATAAAAAAAAACTCTAAATTTGAAAGGAAATAATTATGGTTGAAACAAAATGATGGGAACATTTAGGAATGTTGACAGATTTTATTATTGAAAAAATGTGTTTTATTACATCAGAAAATGGGGAATATTTCACTTTTCGAGCCCAAGAATTTCAAATAAGCCTTATTTAAAACCATTGCCATATTTACTCAAAGTTTAAGATAGGGACCATCCATAAACTACGTGAGCACTTTTTTTTTGTAATCTCAACCCCTCTCTCAAGTTTAGCGACCCAAAATCAAATTCGAGTGGTTGTTTTTGTTGTGATTGGACTGCTAAATGAAAATTCTCAAAATTTCGCTACTGGGGTCATATTTGAGTCAAAATAATGCAAAAGCAAAACAAAATTGAACAAGAACTAAGTAAAATTTTGGCAATGATTTCGGATAACCTGGATCTGTGTCTGGGGTGTATTTTAAATAAAAGTCACGTAACTGCATTAAAAACGATTTGTTTCCAAAAAGTTACTCGCCCCCGGGTGGACTCGAACCACCAACCTTTCGGTTAACAGCCGAACGCGCTAACCGATTGCGCCACGAAGGCGGCTTATTTTAATTTATATCCTCAACATCACTTTTTTACTGGTTTAAATCAAGCAAGGTTGAAAGAAAATCATAATACGTTCAATTCCTGTAAACAACGACTGACTGCGGCACAACACGAATTGATCAAGATGTTGTTAGTAAATCGAATGGAATTATTATAGCGGTATTATTATTATTATGTTTTGTTTGATGTTGCAGTTGACAACAAATTAGCAAGTTTGCTAGTTAAACTATAGCTATAGATATTAAATTTAAATTATAGTCCGTACTCGATTATCCGAAAATTTGACTATCCGAAATTCGGTTAAACGAAGCTTCTAGAGAGCCTTCGGAAAATAGAATAATGAAAAAAAAAAACAAAATTTTACAGTAAACACCCAAACACAGCCATTTTTGCCGCCATCTTAGTTTATATAGACTATTAGATCACTTTGGAGAATATTTCGAATCATATTTTAGGTCAGGCATGCCAGATTTGCGGATTTTTAAGCACAGGCTCAATGCTCAAACGTATTGTTTGGATTTCTTATGAAATCATTTGCTCACAATAAGATAAACGTTTTACGGTTCTTCTGCTCAAAAATATATTTTAAAAGATTGTTTTAGAAATCAAGTTAAATTTATTTGCGTTTTTGTGATGTGCCCGAAAATCTGCAAAATCTGGCATGCCTGTTTTAGAGAAAGAACTTTATTTTCAATAGAATTAAAAAAAAAAATCTTGTTTCCGATTCCGAAGAGTTTATTATTTGTTGTGAAATTTTGGTGAGGACTTCAGATAAGTAATCGAGTTCAGGCTGTATTCGACAGTATTCTCTGGATAATAAGTTTATTTTATTTCATTTTTTTGCCAAACATGTCTAAATTCGTAAAAAAATCAAATATGTCTAAAATATAAGCAATCAAATGCACCTGAGCAATTCTCTGAGATTTCGGTCATTCGATTTTTTTTTGTATTTTTTAATCCGGCTGAAACTTTTTTGGTGCCTTCGGTATGCCCAAAGAAGCCATTTTGCATCATTAGTTTGTGCATATAATTTTCCATACAAATTTGGCAGCTGTCCATACAAACATGATATGTGAAAATTCAAAAATCTGTATCTTTTGAAGGAATTTTTTGAGCGATTTGGTGTTTTCGGCAAAGTTGTAGGTATGAATACGGACTACACTGGAAAAAAATGATACACGGTAAAAAAAATTTGGTGATTTTTTTATTTAACTTTTTATCACTAAAACTTGATTTGCCAAAAAAACACTATTTTTTTTATATGTTTTAGAGGACATAAAATGCCAATTTTTCAGAAATTTCCAGGTTGTGCAAAAAATCATTGACCCAGTTATGATTTTTTTAATCAATACTGATTTTAAAAAAAATGAAAATTTTGGTCGCAAAAATTTTTTAACTTCATTTTTCGATGTAAAATTGAATTTTCAATCAAAAAGTTCTTTAGTGAAATTTTGATAAAGTGCATCGTTTTCAAGTTATAGCCATTTTTTTGTAACTTTTTTCAAAATAGTCGCAGTTTTTCATTTTTTTAAATTAGTGCACATGTTTGCCCACTCTTGAGAAGAGAGAGAAGGTTGAGCATCGGGCGAGAGCGGACGTCTGGCAACATCGGTCTCGGGTCGTAGTGGTTTTTGCAGTTTTTTTCGGTTTTATGTTGATTTTTTAATGTGGAAATGTGTTGTGAAAAAGGAGCATTTTATCTGGTGTGAAAAGTGTGAAAGTGCATCTTTATTAGAGAAGTTGTATTTTTTTTCTTGAGGAATCACGAATGCTTCATGCAACGCAGACCACGGCGGTTTTACCCCCTTGGCCGGATTTCTGGCTAGTTTCTGGGGGCTGAGTACAAGCAGGTGATCTGTGAACGGGGCTGAGTTTTTTTATTTAGGAAGAGATAGTGATCATTGTTAAAATACAGCTGCAAAATGTTGTAATTTTGTGAAAACCACGCAATTGTTCAAGATGGCGGGCGCGTCGCGAAAAGAATCGAACGTCAAGGCGAGAAAAAGAGCGTGAGAGTGATTTAAAAGAGCAGAAGAGCGGGCGAGTTTTGAAAAAAAGATTTGAGAGAGCGCTTTGGAAGAGAAGAGCGGGAGAACAAAACAAAGAAAGAGCCGTTAGAGTTGTGGTGTTGGGAAGAGTCGGCAACTCTCTGAGTGGTTTTGAGGGGACGAATAGCAGAAAGAGGAAGCAAGAGAGAACGGTTGTGAGAGTGCCCCTGGAATGACGTCTGATCGAGGTGTACACTGCTGAAAGAAATGTCATGGGGTGAAGCTGTGTGTGTGTGATGCGATGATTGCCACAGACAAGTGGAAATAGTTTTTGTTTTTAACTTTAAGAAAATGATGAGGAAATTAAACAAATTGTATTCTTTTTGAGAGGGGAAAGTGAGACATGAAAAATGAAACAGAGAAGAAATGCCAGCTCAAGAGTCTTTGAACATGAATCGCTTCATTGATCAAAGCTAACAAACATTGACGCAAGAGGATCCCTCAAATTTGGTGAGCTCGTTCTATGTTGTGTGTGTGCAAATGCGTGTTTGAATGAGAGTGTATAGTGGGCCACGAACTATAATTTCTATGCATTTTCTTTCAGGATAACGTAAAACAAATATTTTCTTTTTATTAGTACAGTTTTTTACGCGTCGGTTAAACTTTAGGATTTGAACGATCAATTCGATTTTTTTTTAAATATAAATATGCTGATTAATCCCATTACACAAAAAATAATTAAATTCTAACTAATTAAATGCTTTTTGAATCGGTCGTTTTAATTTAAATTCTAACTCTCGCATTTAAATAAAACAAATGAATAAATAAATATTTGATGTTCACTCCGCATTGCTGTAAGAGTTTAAATTCAAGATTCTAATTATGCGTTAAATCATTTTTAACCTCGAATTTCGCTTAAACACACAATAATTTATAGAAAAATATACAAACTTCGCTTTACTCTTACAGTCAATAGCTTGAGTTTAACAGCAGACATGTTAAAACTGTGTTTAATCGGCATTGTTTTTACCTGAGGAAATGGTTGGTTTAGTATTACTACAGACAATTTAATCATGCACGGCTTCGTCGCGTTGTATCTGCCGTGGCTTTAAATCGAATATATATAAATCATGCATCTTTTATACTGTACATCTGTATAAGTTTAATAATAAAAAAACTAAATCTACTTGACTCGCCCGCAATACCTTTCGGGGTATATCCTAGGGTTCTACCTCTCCTACTAACATTGAGTCCAAAACCTCCCTACAAACATCTATACCACTAAGGTGACGTAGGGGTCCCTGCGCACTTTAGATAGGTGTTTACTAACATTCCTTCATTTCCCCGAGGATAGCTTGGACCCGGCGTGGACCCCCTTATGCCCTGGGCTGTATTACACACTCATCAAAAGATGAAGACATGGTATCTCCCGTGTTGGATTATTGTTCCAGATGAGGGTCTAACACAACCAGACCAAACAGTGGGATAAGCGTTGTGGAGCCTTCCGGTGGTGGGGCGTCCTCCAAATGCTAATGCTAATGCTAATGTTTGCCCACTCTTGAGAAAAATATTTTTGAAAAGCTGAGAAAATTCTCTTTATTTTGAGTTAGTTGATACGACCTTTAGTTGCTGAGATATTGCAATGCAAAGGTTTAAAAACAGGAAAATTGATGTTTTCTAAGTCTCACCCAAACAGCCCACAATTTTTCAATGTCGATATCTCAGCAACTAATGGTCCGATTTTCAATGTTAAAATATGAAACATTTGTGAAATTTTCTGATCTTTTCGAAAACAATATTTTCAAAATTTTCAAATCAAGACAAACATTTCAAAAAGGCCAAACATTCAATATTATGCCCTGAAAAGTGACCTAACCTGAAAACGATGCACTTTATCAAAATTTCACTTAAGTACTTTTTGAGTGCAAATTCAATTTTACATCGAAAAATGAAGTTGAAAAATTTTTGCGACCAAAATTTCGATTTTTTTAAAAAAAATCAGTATTGATTAAAAAATTTATAACTCGGTCAATGATTTTTTGCACAACCTGGAAATTTCTGACAAGTTGGCATTTTATGTTCTCTAAAACGTATCCAAAAATAAAAAAAATTAAAAATAGTGTTTTTTGCAAATCAAGTTTTAGTGATAAAAAGTTAATTTAAAAAATCACCAAATTTTTTTACCGTGTATCATTTTTTCCAGTGTAGTCCGTATTCATACCTACAACTTTGCCGAAGACACCAAATCGCTCAAAAAATTCCTTCAAAAGATACAGATTTTTGAATTTTCACATATCATGTTTGTATGGACAGCTGCCAAATTTGTATGGAAAATTATATGGACAAACTAATGATGCAAAATGGCTTCTTTGGGCAAACCGAAGGCACCAAAAAAGTTTCTGATTAAAAAATACAAAAAATAAAATCAAAGAAAAAAGACCGATTCCGTGGAGAACTGCTCACCTGGGTGATTCTCGGCCAACTCACACAGCAGTTGCTCCGACCCCTCTTCAATTTGCGTGAAACGTTGTTTTAAGGGGTAACTTTTGTCCCTGAACACGAATCCGAGGTCTGATTTTTGATATCTCGTGACGGGGCGGCGGTACGACCCCTTTTATTTTTGAGCATGCGAAAAAAGAGGTGTTTTTAATAATTTACAGCCTGAAATGGTTATGAGATGGAAATTTGGTGTCAAAGGGACTTTTATGTAAAAATGGACGCCCGATTCGATGGCGTACTCAGAATTCCCGAAAAAACCTATTTTTATCAAAAAAAACAAAAATAGTTTCAAAAATTTGCCATTTTTTGTTACTTGATTGTAAAAAAAAAATGTGGGACATGTAAATTTATGGGACATTTATAAATTTAAATGAACTTATCGAATCAGTAGGTCCCAAAAAGGTATTTTTGTATTTAGAATAAACTTTTAATTTCGTGTTTTTGAAACTTTACAGGGTTATTGTATAGGGTCTAGCTCATTTCCCCGAATGACATTTACCCGAATGCCATTTCCCCGAATATCATTTCCCCTAATCGGCTTATATCCCCGAATATCATTTCCCCTAATCGGCCATTTTCCCAAATGCCATTTCCCCGAAGTGACACTTACGCCAATTGCCGTTTATTTAAATTTAAATTTTCATATGGGACCATCCATAAACCACGTGGACCCTTAAGGGGGGGTTTCTTTTTCTTGTTTTAAACATCAAATTTGAGTTCTGCAACCCCATTTTAGTCAAATTTGAATAGTTGATTGCCTATTAAATAATAAAATGCTTTTTTTTCAATATTTCAACACCGCCATATTGGCCTTGGATTTAAATGTTCTAAATCACTTTAACGTAGTTTAGGGGACATACGCTCGACAATTAAAAATAGGCATAGCAATTTTTTTTCGTGATTCGATTATCCGAAGTTTCGATTATCCGAAGTGAAATTTTTCCGAAGCCTTCGGATAATCAAGTCTGGACTGTATTAGGTTTTTTTTGTTCAATTAACATTTATATTCAACCGCATAATTAGATGTTGTTTTTGAGAAATTTGCAAGGAAATTTGTCTTTTTTTTCGAATTTTGTCAAAGAACCCAAAAATCGGACAAATAGGTACATAAGGCTGGTTCAAATTTTATTTAAAGTTTTTGTTGATTATACTTTTCGCCAAATCCCAAACCAGCAATGTGAATAAAATGATCAGTGTGTACGGGGTTCTGTACTACGAAAATCGCAGGGTATGTTTTTTGAATCATAAAAAATAACAAAACTTCGATTGCATTATTATTATCATGTGTATAAGAAAAAAGTATTTGTTTTGAGAATATATGTATAAAAAAAGGTCTGTAACAATATTCATTGTATTTGAATTTGTATTGAATCCCCCCTAAAATGCTACGTCTGTTCTGTATGAAGCCAAAAAGGAGGTTGATCATTCAAGGCCAATACGAACCTTTAAATATGTTGTTTGATGTGATAAAAATTGTCATCATTTTTTTTTCTTTTAAAATGCCATTTCCCTGAACGCGGTCAAGCGGAAATGGCATTCAGGGAAATGGCATTCAGGGAAATGACTATTCAGGGATATGACTAATCGGGTAAGTGGCATTCGGGATTGTGGCCCATTCGGGAAAATGGCATTCGGGGATGTGGACGATTAGGGGAAATGGGAAATTCGGGTAAATGGAATTCGGGGAAATGACTATTAGGGGAAGTGTCTTTTCGGGGAAGTGGCATTCGGGGAAATGTCCCTTCGGTAATATGGGTTTCGGGGAAATGTCATAGATTCTATTGTATAGATTGTAACAATGTTCTACAAAATTGTAGAACAGACAATTCCAGAGTTTTTTTTGAAAAGGACCAATAAACTATTTTCTTTCATGTGTTTATAGGACCTAATAAAAAAAAACTCTAGAATTACACAAAAATTGATATGTAAACAAAAAGGGTTTGCTTCAGTGATGTCAACCATCGCGACGCTCATTTTAGGTTCGCGGCACATTTTTTGTTTGTAGTGATTTTCAGTTACGGAATTTGACAAAGTTGTGTATGAAGGACTTGTAGAACACACCAAATCGTACAACTTTGCTGAACATAGTATTGATTTTTGATAAATACAAAAAAAGTTACAACCAAAAATGTGTTAGGCAAACGAAAGCATCGCGAACCATTGGTCCTGAGGTCTGGAATCTTCTTGTAACTTTTTGCGTATGAATTTTACAGCTATACAATGTTCTGAAGAAATGTTGCTGTTGATGAGTTCTACAAGTGCTTGAAACACCATTTTGTCGAATTCCGTAACTGCAAAGCACTACAAACGAAAAATGTGCCACGAACCAAAAATGAGCGTCGCGATGGATGACATCACTGGTTTGCTTATAAACATCACGCGTTATCGCGATTTTACGAAAAAAAAGTTTTGAAAAAGTCGATCGTAGATTCGAAAAGGATTCGTGATCATGGACAAAAGATACCCCTTTAGGACAAAATTTCACACAAATCGAAGAGGGGTCGGGGCAACTTTTCCCGGTTTTGTGTGAGTTGGTAGAGAATTACCCAATAAGAAGAAAACTATTTTCTTGTAATTTAATAGGATATCAACTATTCAAAATTGACTAAAAAAATCAAAAATTCAGAAAAAAAATGCTTTGTTTGTGATTCGATTATCCGAAGTCCCATACTAACCTTTGGATAATCGAGTCTGGAATGTACATAATAACATATCTGTAGTTTTTTTTGAAAAGCTCCAATAAACCAAATTTTCAGTTTTTGCTTTTTGGGTGTTTTTGAAACCACCTTGAGTCAGGGTTTATTGGACCTTTTCAAAAAAAAAACTCCAGATATGTTTTACTTCCGAAAATTTCGATTTAAAAGATTTCAACAACTCTCAGATCAACATTTGCGACGTAAACTGCTGCTGCGACATCGACTGCAGCGACCAGATCCTGCGCACGTTCAGCTGCTCCGAAGAGCGGCTGGACGTGGCCGAGTATCACCACCGCGAGGGACTCCAATCGTGCGAGGTTCAGGGTGGCCTGTTTTGCCTGGTCGGCGAGCATCGGCCACCGGAAGAGGGGGAGGATGGCGGCGGTGGTGTGGTAAGCGTGATAACTGAAGTATATCGAAATCATCCATAGAAATTATAATTTAAAATTTTCCAGTTTTACGATCCAAGTCTAAAGGAATCTTCGACCAAGTACAAGTGGAGTGAGATATTTCCGGTCGGGGATGTTCCAAAGCGAGGACCGGTTTCAACCTATCGTGTCAACGATCGGATCAAACTGTACAACGAAACCAGTGAAAAGATTGAAACTTTGAGTAAGGAATTAATATGTTTACAATGAGTCAAAATTGACCTTTCTTCCCGCAGCTCTTCCGTTCTCGCTAACCAACTCCGAGTGTCAGCTGGCTCAACCGGTGCGCTACCTTCGCGATCAGTCTACCGAGTGTCTCCGATCGCTGGAAGATCTGGAGCTGTTCAACCTTGCCTTGCTGGAGCAGCAGGCATCCGTCCGATATCTGCGATCGCCCAAGGCGGAAATCATGGAACACTGCCTGGACGAAGACTGCTTCAATAGCTCGGTCCGGTTCTGCGATCTCTCTGGACAAAACTGTCAAAAGACGAACCAGAGTAGCGTCAACGATGCGGAAGGGTCGTACAGCTGGTACTGTCCGGAGGTCAAGATTCGCTTCGTACACAATTACACTCACTTGACAGCGATGGAAACTAGACTGCTGTGCGGATCGATAGACTTGGAACAGGACACCATTTGGCAACGGATTTCGGTCGAGTTCAAGCGGAAAGACGAGGAGAAGTTCTCCCGGAAGGTCAGCGGGAATCTGGGATACCTCGTGGGCAAACCCGTGCTCGTAACACGTCTTCTAATCCCAGAAAATGACACCGCGGAAGAGAAACGATCCAAAAAGTACATGCTCAGGTACTTCACAAACGGAACGCGCGATCCGGACGAAACCTTCCGTCTAAAACTGCCCAAAAGTCGACGCAACCAATGCGTACTCAACGACCAGTTCCACCACCAAGTCCTGTTTGGAGAAAGCCTCTGGACCAAGTGCAACTACTCACCCCAGCTGAACGTCAGCATCGAATCCAACCTAACCCTATTCTGCCAACAACTTCAAACCAACATCAACGACCTGCTTCTACACAACCTAAATCCAACCTCCAGCGACTACAACTCCCTCAACCTGTACCTCTCCAAGTACGGCAACCCGGTCAACCGAAGCTCCGACTGGATCCAGCTCAACTCCCAAAACTACATCAACGAACCGGTGACGGCCTCGTCCAACGGCGGAGGATCATCGCCCAACTCCCAGCTGTTCAGCTGTAACAACATGCTGCTGAACGTCAAGTATCAGTTCTACCACGGCAAAGCGACCGTTCGGCATGTGCCCCGCCAGAGCGTGCTCCAGGAGGCGGAGCTGGTCTTTGGGCCGCGCGTGAATCTGCAGTTCACGATGGACGAGGAGATTCGGGTGCCGATCTACGTGCAGGTGCAGTTCTTCGACTTGACGGCGGCTAGTGGGGGAAATTGGCTTCGAGGAAGCAGTTTGCACTTGATTGTGTTTGTGTTTAATTTGATGGTACTATTAATAAAGTAAACATTGAGCGGAATAAATAAAAGTCTATATGACAACTAACTCTTATTGGACATTGTGGTTGAAGAAGCATTAATTGAATTCTTCAAGCGTAAATCTGAAGGGATCAAGAAATTATTCATCTCACAATAATTTTTTTAAACAATTTTGAAATTTAAAGGTTTTCAAATTTAAATTTTCTAGGGTTTTATGGTTTTAGAATTTCAAGCTCTGTTAATTTTAGAATATAAGAATTTAAAATTTTAAGGATTTAAGAATATTAACATTTCTAGTATTCAAGGGTCCTGATTTTCAAATCAATGAACAGAAAACACTCACTCATCGCCTATCCATTCGTCGCCTATTCTAACCCGCTAGCATTCATGAGCGAATGATACTCGCAAGCAGTCAGCGAGTGGCCTGAACTGTTCACTCAGCGAACAAATACATCGTGAAATTTTTTGCCTACTCCGTCGCTCGACGACACTCACACACTACCACGCTCAGCGAAGAGCTATTCTCACAAAACGGCAGCGCGGCAGTCTTTTTGTTTTCCCGCCCTCAGTTTGCCATCAATTTGATTTTTCTTGGTGGATGTTTCTTTAAATAATGCCTATAATGTTATGAAATCAAAATAAATGCACAATTTAATTGATACCTAACATTGATTTTAGGCAACCCAAATCAATGAGTATAACGCAGCGCATCAGAGAAAAAATGTTTTCAGTTCAGAGTGATCGGCGACGTTCGGCCTGCCTGAGCCGTTCGGAGACTGAGCCGATCAGAGAGAGAAGGAGAGTAGAAAAAAGAGTGTTCGGAACGAATGGTTTCAAAGTGACAAACAGTAGGAATTCATCAGGGCAGTATCGCGTCGCCTGCTATTTGTGCTCGCGAATGGAATGATGGTTGATTTTGAGCAATCAGGACTCTTGCGTTGTATTACAGTTTTTCAGTATTTTTAGTATTTTTAGTATTTTTAGTATTTTTAGTATTTTTAGTATTTTTAGTATTTTTAGTGTTTTTAGTATTTTTAGTATTTTCAATGTTTATATTTTTTATAAGTATTTTTATTTTTTTTTGTATTTTTAAAAAATTTAGTATTTTTAAAAAAAAATTAGAATTTTTGTT
Organism: Culex pipiens pallens; assembly: GCF_016801865.2. Classification (NCBI taxonomy): domain Eukaryota; kingdom Metazoa; phylum Arthropoda; class Insecta; order Diptera; family Culicidae; genus Culex; species Culex pipiens. Next base: position 32,239,618 of record NC_068939.1, read on the forward strand.
TTTTTTTGTATTTTAAAGTATTTTTTTGTATTTTTAAGTATTGTTAGTACTTAGTCACTCTTATTTTTTGTATTTTTAAAATTTTTAGCATTTTTAAAAATTTTGAGAATTTTTGGTTTTTTTTGTATTTTTAAGTATTTTTTGTATTTTGTGTATTTTTAAGTATTGTTAGTACTTTAGGCCACTCAAATCCCATTTTCAAATTCCCGACTTTTTTCAGACTTTTCCAGAATGCTCAAATAATACGCATTTTTTATCTAAAGAATGATTTCAAACAAAAAAAAAACAATAAGAAAAGTCAATACTAACCACCAAAAAAAAAATTAAATGAATTTAAAAATAATCCAAACATAGGCATTTTTTGTAAATACAGAAACTAAACAACAATTTAAAAAAAAAAAAACTTCAAAAATGGAATTTAATTATTATGATTCTGAATAGAAACACAAACAATTAGTCTTTAAAAAATCGAAAAACAGTACTTATAACTTCCATGTTATTTTCTAAATTGGCAAGAGTATAGTTTTTGATACTTCGTTTTATCTGGAAATGACAAAAAGTCAAAGATAACTGAACTTAAAATTGCGTTCCTATTTTTAAACTTCATCATCATTTTAAATCAAAGAATGATTAAAACATAACTGCTGATATTATTCATTCAAAAGATTTAGAAATATGTCAAGGAATTTATAAAAAAAATTGTTTGCCAAGTTCCCTTTTTAATTTTGTAATTTCTGATATTGTATTTTTAATCAATGTTAATTTATCTAGTGGTCAGTATTTGACTGTATCTGACTTTTTTTTTCAATGAACATTCAGTTTGATGTGATTTTATGTTTTACCACTTATTTTAAGCAAAATGTTTGAAGAGACAATTTTTTTACAGTTTGGAATAACTCTAAATTTGTTGGATTATTTTTTTTTGCAATTTAAAAATTTTCTTTATGTTTTCAAAACGTAAAAAGTTTTTCAATATTGGATTTTATTCGTTAGTTAAGTTTTCCGAAAACTGAAAATCAAGCTTTATGTATAGTACACAGAAAAAAAATCATGGTAATATTACATCTGGGAAGGGGTACATCTTTTATGTCAGAAAAAAGGTGTAATTTTACCTCTGAAAATGTGTAATTTTACCACTTTTCTGGTGTAATGTCACTTTTTCAGTCTAAATTGAGGTAAAATTACATCATAAAAGAGGTAATATTCAACCTTCCAAAATTACAGCTTCCAAATTTACATTATTTTTTTCTGTGTAGGTTATTTACCCATACTCTCAAAAAAAGTTTAAAGGCAACATTTGAAAAAAAAATATTTTTAATTACTTAATGAATTAAGTTAAAAAATTGAAAATATTTACCAAAAAAACTATTGCCAAACTCAAGTTGGAATCTGTTTTTAAATATTCAATCTATGTGACAAAATGAAATAGAATCATAACTCTAAGCTGGCCATTAGGCTCTATTTTTATATTAGTTTTTATGAACTTAATCTCTTGTTTGATAAACAAATATTAATAGAGATCATATGATTCATGAAAAATATTATGAAGATCTGTGTCAAAGACTCCAATATTAATTAAATTTTAGAATGTCTTAAACAGCTTTTCCATACTCAAATATATTGATATAGTGAAAAGAACCTTAAATTTAATGTAAGTTACTAAAGCAGAATTGAGCGAATTCAATTTGAAAATTGCACAAAATATTACAAAATTATTCAAGAGTTAAAAAATTATTTTCAAACAAGTATGCTTAGAATTCCCTACTTTTCCCGACTTTTAGACAAAAATCAGAAATTCCCGACTTTTCCCGATTTTTGGCGGATTTTGGCAAATTCCCGACTTTTTCCCGATTTCCCTGTACTTTTCGTAATCTTGAGATATTCAGTATTTTTGGCATTGTTAGTATTTTAGTATTGTTACTATTGATCATGGCAATGATGGAAGTCTTTACGTTAATTAATTTTAGTATTTTAAGTTTTTTAAATATTTTTAGTATTTTTTTTCATTTTTTTTTGTTTTTAAAGTATTTTCTGTATTTCTATAATTTCTAGTATTTCAAGTATTTAATTTTTTTTAGTTTTTTTTAGCATTTTATTTTTTTAATATTTCAGAATTTAACAGTTGAGGAATTTAAGAATTTGAGAATTTAAGAATTTAAGAATTTAAGAATTTAAGAATTTAAGAATTTAAGAATTTAAGAATTTAAGAATTTAAGAATTTAAGAATTTAAGAATTTAAGAATTTAAGAATTTAAGAATTTAAGAATTTAAGAATTTAAGAATTTAAGAATTTAAGAATTTAAGAATTTAAGAATTTAAGAATTTAAGAATTTAAGAATTTAAGAATTTAAGAATTTAAGAATTTAAGAATTTAAGAATTTAAGAATTTAAGAATTTAAGAATTTAAGAATTTAAGAATTTAAGAATTTAAGAATTTAAGAATTTAAGAATTTAAGAATTTAAGAATTTAAGAATTTAAGAATTCAAGAATTTAAGAATTTAAGAATTTAAGAATTAAAGAATTAAAGAATTAAAGAATTTAAGAATTTAAGAATTTAAGAATTTAAGAATTTAAGAATTTAAGAATTTAAGAATTTAAGAATTTAAGAATTTAAGAATTTAAGAATTTAAGAATTTAAGAATTTAAGAATTTAAGAATTTAAGAATTTAAGAATTTAAGAATTTAAGAATTTAAGAATTTAAGAATTTAAGAATTTAAGAATTTAAGAATTTAAGAATTTAAGAATTTAAGAATTTAAGAATTTAAGAATTTAAGAATTTAAGAATTTAAGAATTTAAGAATTTAAGAATTTAAGAATTTAAGAATTTAAGAATTTAAGAATTTAAGAATTTAAGAATTTAAGAATTTAAGAATTTAAGAATTTAAGAATTTAAGAATTTAAGAATTTAAGAATTTAAGAATTTAAGAATTTAAGAATTTAAGAATTTAAGAATTTAAGAATTTAAGAATTTAAGAATTTAAGAATTTAAGAATTTAAGAATTTAAGAATTTAAGAATTTAAGAATTTAAGAATTTAAGAATTTAAGAATTTAAGAATTTAAGAATTTAAGAATTTAAGAATTTAAGAATTTAAGAATTTAAGAATTTTAGAATTTTAGAATTTTAGAATTTTAGAATTTTAGAATTTTAGAATTTTAGAATTTTAGAATTTTAGAATTTTAGAATTTTAGAATTTTAGAATTTTAGAATTTTAGAATTTAAGAATTTAAGAATTTAAGAATTTAAGAATTTAAGAATTTAAGAATTTAAGAATTTAAGAATTTAAGAATTTAAGAATTTAAGAATTTAAGAATTTAAGAATTTAAGAATTTAAGAATTTAAGAATTTAAGAATTTAAGAATTTAAGAATTTAAGAATTTAAGAATTTAAGAATTTAAGAATTAAGAATTTAAGAATTTAAGAATTTAAGAATTTAAGAATTTAAGAATTTAAGAATTTAAGAATTTAAGAATTTAAGAATTTAAGAATTTAAGAATTTAAGAATTTAAGAATTTAAGAATTTAAGAATTTAAGAATTTTAGAATTTTAGAATTTAAGAATTTAAGAATTTAAGAATTTAAGAATTTAAGAATTTAAGAATTTAAGAATTTCAGAATTTCAGAATTTCAGAATTTCAGAATTTCAGAATTTAAGAATTTAAAAATTTAATACGTAAACTCGTGAACTCCCGAAGTTAAGAAAAAGGGGGAATTCCCCTTTTTTCTCGAGCTTGGAAGTTTAGGTGTTAAGAATTTAAGATTTTTTTTTTTTTGCTTTTTTGGATTTATGAATCTGGGAATATATAGTTGAAAGTTAGCCCTTGGAATTATTATATTCCTGAATGGATTTTTTCAAAAATATTCAGCAAAATTATAATATGTCTCACGCAAAGTCTATGTGCACGAGTCTTAATGAAAAGTTTGAGTCAATTCATTTTTCTATTTTTGTTTGTTGGAGAGTTTGTTACAAATATTTCAAGTCAAATATCTCAGGTCTTACCTTTTCGATGAGTCGAGAATTTAACTTGAGTCTGAAATAAAAGAAATTTTAGTAAATAAACAGTTCACTGATAAAGGATGCACGCGCTTACCCGCAACTTTTTCTGTTAATTCTCCACATTTACGATGATAATGTATTAATAGCTATCAATGTTTCCAAACACTGTCTATTTACGGGGCCGCAGATAGCTGCGAGCCTTCTAGCAGACTCAAAGTCAGGACGGTTCTTTACAGTTCTACCAGAGGAAAAACAAAAGCAATCTTCATTCTTTCAACAAACGCATTATTTCTGCCGATTAGCCTTCACGAGATAATGCCGAGCGTTCGCGCCACACTCTGGAAGTCCGTCCGGGCCACGTAGCAACCGGTCATGACACGCTTGCCGGTGTAGGCCATCCGTCCGTGCAGCAGGCGCCAGTTGTTGAACAGCATCACGGTGCCGGGCCGGAGCGAGAATTGCCACGCGTTGGCCGGATCGTTGATTTCCGCGACGAGGCCCTTGTAGTCGGCGTAGAATTGGGGCATTTGCTGCTGGGGGATCGTCTTCATGATCGAGCGGTCGTACGTGTTGACGCGGATCTGTTCCAGCTCGCCGGTGAGGATGTTGGTTTTGAGAACCGGGGTCGTGTCCACGTGGTATTGGCCGTGCTCGATGTACTCGCAGGACAGCGGGACCTTGGTGAGACGTTCGTAGGCTTCCGGGTTTTTGAGTTTGTACTGTTCGGCGGCCTTGAAGCCATCGATGAGGATCGTTTCGCCGCCGGTTCCGTTGAACTGGATGCAGTGCAGCACTTGGATGGCGGCCGCTTCGCTAAAGTACGTGTTGTCCGTGTGCGGTCCCAGGTACGCCTTGGTGTACGACGTGTCCGAGTGGTCCAGGTTGTCGGTGAAGGTCCACATCTCGCCGAAGAAGGTCTTGTGAATCGGGAAGATCCGTTTGATGGCCATCTCGGTGCTTTGCGTGTTGGCGGGCACCTTTTCGATGAACGCCACGCCGTACGTGACCAAACTGGACACCAACTTGTCCACGACTTCATCGTCACAAAGCAGCTCGTTCAGCTTGACCCGGCAGTAGTCCGGACAATCGCTGATAAACTCCCGGTCCCACAGAACCGGTCGCAGCTGCTCCTGCAGAGTCGCTTCCCGGTGCGACTCGAACAGACTGTCAAACACAAAGCTCAACTCGTACGCCGACCGGTGGCCGTCCTTCCAAAGCACGTTCAAACTGCCGTCGCGAACCTCGTAACTTTCCGGCGCCACATCGTCCGGAATGTCCAGCACCGAAAGCGTCCGCTGGAAGGTCTCGTGGTTGTAGCACTCGTTGCACCGGCAGTGATCCCGCAGCCAGATGTAACTCACCGGCACCGGTTCCTCCTGGCCGGGCCGCACCAGCGTCAGGAAGTATCGTTCGTCAACGGCCGTTTGCTTCATCTCAGCTGCTGGAAAGAATTCCAAAAACGTGTTAATCGTTACCAGGTCCAGTTCGAACTGAACAAACATGTAATACGGAGGGGGGCAAAAATCTGCGCACGATCGGATGAGACGGCAAAAAAGCTGTCTGGCGTTCGTTGATAACGCGACACCGGCGCAATCGACGTGCGTGGCGTTTTGATGAGTGAAATTTCCAAACAAATTCTGCTGGGTTATCAATCCCGGAGATAGGGTGCAACGCGAGCTATCGCCAGCAGCAGCTATCAGTTGGCCTTTGGAGTGCGTCGCTGGACAATGGGCGCACTGATTTTAATTGTAAAGTTTTTCTAATTTACCTAAAATGATTCAAACCATACCTTTATCGTCCTCGCCCTGGGCAATCTCCTGGAACAGCTTTTCGTCGAACGGGATCGCTCCGCCGTCCGCACCACCCATCTTCCGCTGCAATTTGGCCAAATTCTCCGGCGTACACTCGAGCAGGGCCAGCACCTTGGTCATTTTGGTCGTCTTGTCCTCCGCGGACACGTCCAGCACTTGCAGCTGCGCGTCCGACGGTTGTTCAAGCCTTTCCACTGATGACGATTCCGTCTCCGCGTCCGTTTGCGTTTCCGTTGAAACCGTTGCCGGCACGGTTCGGGTTGGGGGCGTCAATCGGAACGAGGGCTTCTGGGGAGATGTGGCCAGCTTGATTTTGCGCAGGATGAGTTCCTGCCTGGCTTGGCCCTTCAGCACGGTCACGTCGTCGGATTCGGCATTGTTCCGGACTTTGAAGATTTTGGCCGGGGTGCTGCCGGCGAGGGATTTCACCGAAAGGGTTCGCTTTTGAGCTTGACCGGCCGGTAACGGCTTTGGCGTCGGCGTTGGAATCTCGATGATGTCGATCTGTTGCACGGACGACTGCTGCTGGACAGAATCCTCGACACTTTCGGTCACGGTATTGTAGATGCACATCATGTTCGACTCCTGGTCCAGAACCTGCATGTCGTGGCCGGGTTGAACTTCTAGACTGACCGTAACCACATTCCCCATCGGTTCCTCAATCTTCTGCTCCTGCGACATCCTCTCGGCAGATATCCCAGGCCTTGCCATGGGCGGAATAACCCGGTTCAGTCCCTCCGGATGCCACAGACCGTTCAGATTGAGCGACGGATTTGCCGTCACGTTCAAACTGCGCGAAAGTTTGTTCTTGTAGTCCGAGTCGCGGAAGTGTCGCGAACAAACAAAGTGCTTGCCCCGGATCGCGTCCACGTCCAGATGTTCCAGCTCCTGAATCCCCAGAATCAGCTTCCACTGTTCCGCCCGCTCTCGGTCCGACGGGAACTTGTGCACCAGCTCGAATCGTTCTCCCTGGCAGCACGGCACAACGCAGGGCCGAGGTTTGGCCATTGGTGCGGGGAGCGAGTGAAGGGAGGAGCTTCTTCAGGTTCGGGAATCTGAATAATCCGTTGCTGGCGAAAATCGCGGCACTTTTCGATCAGATTGCTGCTGTTGTTTATGTTTTGATTTTGAAGTTTTAGTACAGCAACAAGAAATTTAAATATTAGTACAAATCATTCAAGGGTTATACACTGTAAATGGGAACAGCATGTTTTATGTTTATTTTAATAAATACTAAAATTTGAATTACATAATATTGTAAAGGCAGACAAAAATCAAAATACGAGCGTAACCTGTCAAAGCCTGTTGCACCACAGGCTGATACACGCTTACGACTATCTACTCATTTTTTTGTACGGCACAATAGATTTTTTCGCGCAACAGAAGAGATGCATGCGCACTTCGGTTTGGTGGTGCGCGGATAATAATATTTCAATTAAATTAGAAAATTATAAAAATAAAATATAGAAATGTTAAATTAAAAATTGTCAAATAATTACATTTTTGAATAAATAAATTCTCGACTTTTTTTGATTAGGTCCTATAAACATATGAAAGACAATAGCTTATAGGACATTTTCATAAAAAAAACTCTGGAATTGTTGAATTCGATGCCAACATTTCAAAAAGCATCATGTGCACACCATCCTTTTTGAGAAAAACGCATTTGAATGTTGAGCATCCATATTCAATTCCCATTTTAATATAAAAGCAAAATAAGATGTTCTAATGATAACAAACGATGAAAAACGTTGCTTTTATTGATACTTGATCATCCAAATTCAATAAAACATTATTTCTGTAATTGGGTCCTAAAATGAAGCTTAGATTGCTGATAGTATTGTTTACAGCGATAAAGCTTATTTTTCTGAGTACAATGACCCTTTGCACGACCACAATGAGTTTAAAATGGATTTTTAAATCAATTTTGAAAAATTATCCTCGCGGTCCTTCTTGACAGAAAAGCTCCTACTTGACAGCTCGTTCCAAGGGGACCATAGTTGATCCATCGAAAAAATGTTGTCTTGTCAATATTTTTTTAGGCATTAAAATGAAAAAAAGTGATCAGAAATGGTTTATAATCGTGTTTTTTACCGTTGTACATAAAAATTGACATAGGGCTTTAGAACCCAATTATTATATTATTAAATTATTGAATTATTAAATTATTAAATTATGAAATTATTAAATTATTAAATTATTAAATTATTAAATTATTAAATTATTAAATTATTAAATTATTAAATTATTAAATTATTAAATTATTAAATTATTAAATTATTAAATTATTAAATTATTAAATTATTAAATTATTAAATTATTAAATTATTAAATTATTAAATTATGAAATTATTAAATTATTAAATTATTAAATTATTAAATTATTAAATTATTAAATTATTAAATTATTAAATTATTAAATTATTAAATTATTAAATTATTAAATTATTAAATTATTAAATTATTAAATTATTAAATTATTAAATTATTAAATTATTAAATTATTAAATTATTAAATTATTAAATTATTAAATTATTAAATTATTAAATTATTAAATTATTAAATTATTAAATTATTAAATTATTAAATTATTAAATTATTAAATTATTAAATTATTAAATTATTAAATTATTAAATTATTAAATTATTAAATTATTAAATTATTAAATTATTAAATTATTAAATTATTAAATTATTAAATTATTAAATTATTAAATTATTAAATTATTAAATTATTAAATTATTAAATTATTAAATTATTAAATTATTAAATTATTAAATTATTAAATTATTAAATTATTAAATTATTAAATTATTAAATTATTAAATTATTAAATTATTAAATTATTAAATTATTAAATTATTAAATTATTAAATTATTAAATTATTAAATTATTAAATTATTAAATTATTAAATTATTAAATTATTAAATTATTAAATTATTAAATTATTAAATTATTAAATTATTAAATTATTAAATTATTAAATTATTAAATTATTAAATTATTAAATTATTAAATTATTAAATCATTAAATTATTAAATTATTAAATTATTAAATTATTAAATTATAAAATTATTAAATTATTAAATTATTAAATTATTAAATTATTAAATTATTAAATTATTAAATTATTTAATTATTAAATTATTAAATTATTAAATTATTAAATTATTAAATTATTAAATTATTAAATTATTAAATTATTAAATTATTAAATTATTAAATTATTAAATTATTAAATTATTAAATTATTAAATTATTAAATTATTAAATTATTAAATTATTAAATTATTAAATTATTAAATTATTAAATTATTAAATTATTAAATTATTAAATTATTAAATTATTAAATTATTAAATCATTAAATTATTAAATTATTAAATTATTAAATTATTAAATTATTAAATTATTAAATTATTAAATTATTAAATTATTAAATTATTAAATTATTAAATTATTAAATTATTAAATTATTAAATTATTAAATTATTCAATTATTAAATTATTAAATTATTAAATTATTAAATTATTAAATTATTAAATTATTAAATTATTAAATTATTAAATTATTAAATTATTAAATTATTAAATTATTAAATTATTAAATTATTAAATTATTAAATTATTAAATTATTAAATTATTAAATTATTAAATTATTAAATTATTAAATTATTAAATTATTAAATTATTAAATTATTAAATTATTAAATTATTAAATTATTAAATTATTAAATTATTAAATTATTAAATTATTAAATTATTTAATTATTAAATTATTAAATTATTAAATTATTAAATTATTAAATTATTAAATTATTTAATTATTATATTATTAAATTATTAAATTATTAAATTATTAAATTATTAAATTATTAAATTATTAAATTATTAAATTATTAAATTATTAAATTATTAAATTATTAAATTATTAAATTATTAAATTATTAAATTATTAAATTATTAAATTATTAAATTATTAAATTATTAAATTATTAAATTATTCAATTATTAAATTATTAAATTATTAAATTATTAAATTATTAAATTATTAAATTATTAAATTATTAAATTATTAAATTATTAAATTATTAAATTATTAAATTATTAAATTATTAAATTATTAAATTATTAAATTATTAAATTATTAAATTATTAAATTATTAAATTATTAAATTATTAAATTATTAAATTATTAAATTATTAAATTATTAAATTATTAAATTATTAAATTATTAAATTATTAAATTATTAAATTATTAAATTATTAAATTATTAAATTATTAAATTATTAAATTATTAGATTATTAAATTATTAAATTATTAAATTATTAAATTATTAAATTATTAAATTATTAAATTATTAAATTATTAAATTATTAAATTATTAAATTATTAAATTATTAAATTATTAAATTATTAAATTATTAAATTATTAAATTATTAAATTATTAAATTATTAAATTATTAAATTATTAAATTATTAAATTATTAAATTATTAAATTATTAAATTATTAAATTATTAAATTATTAAATTATTAAATTATTAAATTATTAAATTATTAAATAATTAAATTATAAAATTATGAAATTATGAAATTATGAAATTTTGAAATTTTGAAATTTTGAAATTTTGAAATTTTGAAATTATGAAATTATGAAATTATGAAATTTTGAAATTATGAAATTAAATATGAAATTATGAAATTATGGAACTATTAAATTATAATTTAATAGTTCCATAATTTCATAATTTCATATTTAATTTCATAATTTCAAAATTTCATAATTTCATAATTTCATAATTTCAAAATTTCAAAATTTCAAAATTTCAAAATTTCATAATTTCATAATTTCATAATTTTATAATTTAACAGCGTAACAAAATATTTTTTTTATTTTTTGGCAGCACGAAAAAAAATGCTCCTCTAGGGATCGGCTTCCCGAACAAAATGCAACCTGGCGCATATTTTTATTGTTATCCTAACTCGAGATATTCAATGCAGAAGTTTTGCATATGAATCACCCCCCGTCGGAAAATATTTTTTATTTTGTTTTCTCTGTAACTTTTGATCAATTAGGTCTTTTTGGACGCTTCCGGTGTCATTCGACGGTAAATTGTTAGAAAAACTCAAGATTTGGTCCCATTGGCCGGTTCCCGTAACCGGTTCCGGAGGAAATCCGGAATATTGGCCAAAACTGTGCAAAAACTTCAAAATTTTGAAGTTTTTTGCTCTTAATGCGAAGTGAACGCACTATAGCATGAAACAATCCATACAAACTAAAAAAATGTTGGTCCCAGCATGTTTGAAGGTGTTTAATTGAAAAGGTGGCCATTGAGAACCGGTTCCGGTGAATCCGGATCCGGAAACTCCGGAAAAAATTAAGCAATATTTTCACAATTCCAATGTGTCAGACAGATATAAATAAAAGTGTTGTTGAAGCATTCTTTGCTACTTCATATTCATATTACCACAAAAACATGGCCAAGTGGCCAACGGGAACCTGCTCTAAATGTTCCGGATCAGGGAACCTGTGGAAATTATATATTTTTTATTAATGTTATGAAGCAGTTTTTATTAAGACATTTTCAATGTATCTGGAAAAAATCTGAATTGATTCAAAATCAAAATCAGAAATGTGGCCAAGTGGCCAACGGTAACCTGTTCTGAATGTTCCGGATCATGGAACCAGTGGACACTTGACATTTTTTTTAATTTTAAAGGCAGTTTTTTATTAAGAAATTTTCAAGGTTTCTGGAAAAAATATGAATTAATCCGAAATATAAATAAAAGTGTTTTTGAAGCATTCTTTGCTACTTCATATTCATATTACCACAAAAACATGGCCAAGTGGCCAACGGGAACCTGCTCTGAATGTTCCGGATCAGGGAACCTGTGGAAATTATATATTTTTTATTAATGTTATGAAGCAGTTTTTATTAAGACATTTTCAATGTATCTGGAAAAAATCTGAATTGATTCAAAATCAAAATCAGAAATGTGGCCAAGTGGCCAACGGGAACCCGTTCTGAATATTCCGGATCAGGGAACCAGTGGTCACTTGAAATGTGTATTAATTTAAAATAGCATAATTTAATTAGGAAATTTTCTAGTTTTCTACAAAAATCAGAATTAATTAAAATCAGAATCAGAAATATGCCCAGGTTACCAACAGGAACCCGTTTTAAATGTACTGGATTAGGGAACCAGTGAACATTTGAAGTTTTTATCAAGTTTTCAAAAAACATATTTAGATTAATGAAATTTAAAAATTCCTGTAAAAATTAGGAACATATTCGATATCAGAATTAGAAATATTGCCAAGTGGCCTACGGGAACTCGTTCTGAATGTTTCGGATCATGTTACCAGAGGAAATTTGAATTTTTAATTAATTTTAAAAATGCATATTTTAATTAATGAAATTTTTAAATCCCTGGAAAATCTGAATGTATTTAGAATAAGAAATAAAAATGATGCCAAGTGGCCGACTGTTCCGGATCAGCGAGCCAGTGGTCACTTGGCATATTTTAATTTAGAAATTTTCTAGATTTCTAGAAAAATCTGAATTTATTTGAAATCAGAATTGAAAATGTTGTCAAGTGGCCAACGAGAATCTGTTCTGACTGATCCGGATCAGGGAACCAGAAATCACATAAAAAGTTTATTAATTAAATAAAAAACATTTTTTTAATTAAGAATATTTCTAGATTTCTAGAAAAATCTAAATTTATTTTAAATCATACTTAAAAATTTTGCCAAGTGGCCAACGTGAACCTGTTCTGACTGGTCACAATTTTTATTAATTTAAAAAATATATATTTATTTTACTGATTTGTTTTAAAGTTTTGGAAAAAATCACAGTTTATTTAAAATCAGATTTAGTAATATTGCCAAGTGGCCAACGGAAACCCATTCTGAATGTTCCGGTTCAGGGAACCAGTGGTTATTTGAAATGTTTATTAATTAAAAAAAGCATATTTTAATAAGGAAATTTTCTAGTTTTCTAGAAAAATCTGAATTTATTCAAAATCAGAATCAGAAATGTGGCCAGGTGACCAACAGGAACCCGCTTTAAATAATCCGGATTAGAGAACCAGTGAACATTTGAAATTTTTATCATGTTTTCAAAAACATATTTTGATTAATGAAATTTTAAAATTCCTGTAAAAATTAGAATATATTTAAAATTAGAAATCAAAATGTTGCCAAGTGGCCAACTGTTCCGGATCAGGGAACCAGTGTTTACTTGACTTTTTGTTTTGTTTATTTTATAAAGCATATTTCAATTATGAAATTTTCTAGATTTCTTGGAAAATCTAAATTTATTTGAAATCAGAATTGAAAATGTTGTCAAGTGGCCAACGAGAACCTATTCTGACTAGTCACAATTTTTATTATTTTTAAAAAAATATATTTATTTTACAGATTTTTTGAAAAATTTTGGAAAAAATCACAATTTATTTGAAAACAGAATCAGAAATGTTTCCAAGTGGCCAATGAAAACCCATTTTCAATGTTCCGGATCAGGGAACCAGTAGTCACTTGAAATGTTTATTGATTTAAAAAAAAGCATAATTTAATTAGGAAATTTTCTAGTTTTCTAGAAATAGCAGAATTTATTCAAAATAAGAATCAGAAATGTGGCCAGGTGACTAACAAAAACCCGTATTAAATGTTCTGGATTAGGGAACCAGTCCCAGAACATTTGATTTTTTTAATTAATTTTAATAAAGCATATTTAATTTTTATTTAAATTGCTGGAAAATCTGAATTTATTTAAAATTAGAAATATAAATGTTGTCAAGTGGCCATCGAGAACCTGTTCTGACTGGTCACAATTTTTATTAATTTAAAAAAAAATACTGATTTTTGGAAAAAAATCACAATTTATTTGAAATCAGAATCAGAAATGTGGCCAGGTGACCAACAGGAACCCGTTTTAAATCTTCTGGATCAGGGAACCAGTGAACATCTGAAATTACTATCAAGTTTTCAAAAAACATATTTTGATTAATGAAATTTTAAAATTCCTGTTAAATATCAGAACATCTTCGAAATGAGAATTAAAAAGTCAAAGTAGTTATGTCACAGACATAACCGGAATGGCGTAGACTTACGTAAAATTTAGATATGTGGACATGTGGGTTTTCCATATATTAATTTGAAGAATTAGCTATATTCTTTAAATAGATTTACGGAATATGATCATGAATGGGAGATGGAATTCAGCTAAGGGCGTTATTTCGGGGTGGTTTTCTTTCAAATTGTATGTAGTGTTTGGTGGGAATGATGAACAAGAAGAACTCTTTCGTGAGAAAATTGGTGGCCCTAAAAAGGACCGATTAGAGTTGGATGGTGGCGTTGGTCGCAAGGCTCGGTCTTGGCATCAGGCTGCAGCCGGGAGATGTTCTGTCCAGATGGGTGATAGGCCGCGGTGGATGCTGCAGGTGCTGGCGTTGTTGATGGATGCGAAACCGACAAAGTTGTTTAGGAAAGCGTGTAGTATTTGCAAATGATTGTGGTGTGAAATTTAGATTAGGCTGGTGTATCAACCAAAGTCAAAATCGGCCGATGATAACTAAAATACGAAACATACCTTCGTGACTGTGTTAGAACATTTCTGCCAAAAACAAGGTCAAGGCATGTGCGCCCAAATGTCGTTGTCTGTAAAGGATTGGAAAGCAGATCAAGCTTGAGGTACTCTTTCATAAAATCAACAAATTTCAAATTTTCCGGTTTGAGGATATCAATGTTAAAATCCCCAGACACAACAATGCGGATGTCCTGCTTTGCATACCAGAACAAATTCCGGATCAAGAAAGAAATTTTCTGTTTGTATGTTGCACTTGGCGAAATATACACAACAACAAACAATGTTTGAATCCCATCTCTGAAACTTTTGTGGCACAAATATCCCCAAACGAATCAGCCTCGAGTAAAATTGGATCATGTTCCTCACTTAACTGCTCAAGATCGTGAGGCATGGCCGTCGAAGAAGACGAACGAACGGCAAAGAGAGGAAAGAAAGAGACGAAGGAATTTTAGCGAGCCGAATGGGGGGAGGGGGAGAGGGGGCATAGGGGTTGGGGGCGAGAGCAGCCTCAGAAAGCTGTGCAATCCGTCGCCCCCGAAGACCAAAATTTGTTCCTGAAATTTAAATTCAAATTAGCTCGCTGCCTCGTCCCGGGTGGGACGAGGGCAACTCTTTCAACACTAGAATTTGATGAGACGTAAATCTTTCAGAAGCGCTCGCCGCGAATGCGACGAGCTAGTTGGATGTCCCGATTGTTTAACAACCAAGGCTTGACCCACGAGAGGCTTTTCGGCGGAAGACAGCAGGCGCGCGCCTCATCTTGTTGATGCCTCGTCCCGGGTGGGACGAGGGATGGGGATTGAAGCACCTCCGAACCACAGCAACCACGAAAGATCCTAACGGTCCGGCCATCGAGAGGCAACTGGCTGACGGTGACGACGAGAAGGCGATGCGCACTTCTTTTCCAGTTCTGGTCCCTCTCTCCTGCTGCTGCTGCTCTGGTCTCTCTCCTGCTGCTGCTGCTCTGGGCTGAGCTTTCCTGCTGCTGCTGCCGGTCCGACGTCTGAGACGTGAATGTTGAAATGAAAACTGGCGCACTTTCTTATATATGGTTTCGGCCCGCTACTTCCCCTCCTTTTTCGCGACCGACACTCGGTCGCGTTGCTCGGATGATTTTCCCCTCAAAATAGGTACTTGACATTCCCGTCCGTGAGTGGGAAGCGCTCATTTTGCTTGCAAAATCTCTGCATTTTGAAAACATTTTAAAACATTCAATTGTTTCAATAGTTAAACTATTTTGCCAACAATGAAAGTTTTATAGCAAATTGCTGAATAATTTTCGAATCGAATGGAACCAAAATCGTGCCGATTCGATTTGAGGGAAGGATGATATAAGCGATTGACGGATGACGCAATATTCCAGGGCCTTCGGCCCGGGTTTTTTGGAATGACACCCCAGTACCTTCGACAAAGACGTAAGTCTACGTCAAAATGTTGCCAAGTAGCCAACAAGATCCTGTTCTGACTGGTCACAATGTTTATTAATTTATTATAAAGAATTACTTTCAAGTTATTAAGAAAAATATTTTCAAGAATTACGCAAATTTGTTTTTTTTTCCATTGATTGCAATGAAAATTTCTCATTAATAGATTTTTTTTCTGAAAATGTTTGTATTTTCTTAATACGAACCGTCGAAAAATTTCGATGAAGATTATGTAGAGATTATTTTTTAAATGTATGGTTGAGAATTTCTCAAATAAAATTATTACTACACTTAACTCATTTCTTAATATGTCCGCCTCTGAATATGTAATTTCTTTTGAGTTTTGAGTAATGTTTTTTTCAAAATTTAAACATTTTTGGCGAAAAATAAAAAGATCAGAACATTCAAAAATTAATGCTTCATTATTCAAAATTCAAATTTCATCAATTCGAAACTTTTTTTTATATTTTAATAGTTTTTCTAAACAATTTTTTAAAATTCAGATTATTTCATTCATATTATTAAAATTCAGATTATTTCCAAAATCGTAATTAAAATAATCCAAAATTTCTAAATTCAGAATTTTAAAAATCTCCAAAAAACTTAAAAATCAAAAATTCAAAATTTATAGAAAAAATCAAATTTAAAAAAAAATCAAAATTAAAAAAACAATATTTGAAAACTAAAAAATATAAAATTTAAAACAATTTTGCAAACAAAAAAAAAAAACAAAAATCTCAAAATTCGCAAAAAAAAATTCTTAAATTCTTGAATTCTTAAATTCTTAAATTCTTAAATTCTTAAATTCTTAAATTCTTAAATTCTTAAATTCTTAAATTCTTAAATTCTTAAATTCTTAAATTCTTAAATTCTTAAATTCTTAAATTCTTAAATTCTTAAATTCTTAAATTCTTAAATTCTTAAATTCTTAAATTCTTAAATTCTTAAATTCTTAAATTCTTAAATTCTTAAATTCTTAAATTCTTAAATTCTTAAATTCTTAAATTCTTAAATTCTTAAATTCTTAAATTCTTAAATTCTTAAATTCTTAAATTCTTAAATTCTTAAATTCTTAAATTCTTAAATTCTTAAATTCTTAAATTCTTAAATTCTTAAATTCTTAAATTCTTAAATTCTTAAATTCTTAAATTCTTAAATTCTTAAATTCTTAAATTCTTAAATTCTTAAATTCTTAAATTCTTAAATTCTTAAATTCTTAAATTCTTAAATTCTTAAATTCTTAAATTCTTAAATTCTTAAATTCTTAAATTCTTAAATTCTTAAATTCTTAAATTCTTAAATTCTTAAATTCTTAAATTCTTAAATTCTTAAATTCTTAAATTCTTAAATTCTTAAATTCTTAAATTCTTAAATTCTTAAATTCTTAAATTCTTAAATTCTTAAATTCTTAAATTCTTAAATTCTTAAATTCTTAAATTCTTAAATTCTTAAATTCTTAAATTCTTAAATTCTTAAATTCTTAAATTCTTAAATTCTTAAATTCTTAAATTCTTAAATTCTTAAATTCTTAAATTCTTAAATTCTTAAATTCTTAAATTCTTAAATTCTTAAATTCTTAAATTCTTAAATTCTTAAATTCTTAAATTCTTAAATTCTTAAATTCTTAAATTCTTAAATTCTTAAATTCTTAAATTCTTAAATTCTTAAATTCTTAAATTCTTAAATTCTTAAATTCTTAAATTCTTAAATTCTTAAATTCTTAAATTCTTAAATTCTTAAATTCTTAAATTCTTAAATTCTTAAATTCTTAAATTCTTAAATTCTTAAATTCTTAAATTCTTAAATTCTTAAATTCTTAAATTCTTAAATTCTTAAATTCTTAAATTCTTAAATTCTTAAATTCTTAAATTCTTAAATTCTTAAATTCTTAAATTCTTAAATTCTTAAATTCTTAAATTCTTAAATTCTTAAATTCTTAAATTCTTAAATTCTTAAATTCTTAAATTCTTAAATTCTTAAATTCTTAAATTCTTAAATTCTTAAATTCTTAAATTCTTAAATTCTTAAATTCTTAAATTCTTAAATTCTTAAATTCTTAAATTCTTAAATTCTTAAATTCTTAAATTCTTAAATTCTTAAATTCTTAAATTCTTAAATTCTTAAATTCTTAAATTCTTAAATTCTTAAATTCTTAAATTCTTAAATTCTTAAATTCTTAAATTCTTAAATTCTTAAATTCTTAAATTCTTAAATTCTTAAATTCTTAAATTCTTAAATTCTTAAATTCTTAAATTCTTAAATTCTTAAATTCTTAAATTCTTAAATTCTTAAATTCTTAAATTCTTAAATTCTTAAATTCTTAAATTCTTAAATTCTTAAATTCTTAAATTCTTAAATTCTTAAATTCTTAAATTCTTAAATTCTTAAATTCTTAAATTCTTAAATTCTTAAATTCTTAAATTCTTAAATTCTTAAATTCTTAAATTCTTAAATTCTTAAATTCTTAAATTTTTAAATTCTTTAATTTTTGGAAGAAAATATTTCAAATATTGGAAATGAAATTTGTTTCGGAATTATTCGAAATTAAGTGTGGAATATGGAAAACAATCTGTATTAAAATTCATAGATTTTGAATTTTTAGAATTTCGAAATCTAAAATTCAATCATATTCAAATTTTAGATTTTGGGTTTTTGAGCTTATATTTTTAAAGTTAAATTTCATTTATTAGATTTTTAAATTTTGTTTATATTGGTTTATAATTTTCTATTTCGTTTATATTCGTCAAAATTATTGTAGTGTCCCTCTGATTCGCAAAAAAAAAATTTTTGGTGACACTTTTCTTGACGTCTCTTTAGGTATTTTTTAAAAGGATTTTTTGCTATCATTCCTTCAAACATAAAACGAGTTTTTTTTTATCAAATACTTTCTGTATTAGTTTTTTGTTTGGAAATAATGTTTCTTGAATGTTTGTCGCGATTTTTTTATATGGCGTGAATTTCGCACGGATTGAGGTTTCGGTCAGCGCGGATTTGGCGCGGATTTTCTTTCGACTTTCCCGTAACAACCCTGCATGTCCACTGGTTTCTTGATCCGGAACAGTCAGAACGGATTCCCGTTGGCCACTTGGCAACATCTAATTCTGATTTCAAGTAAATTCTGAATTTTTACAGGAATTTTAAAATTTCATTTATCAAAATATGTTTTTGAAAACATGATAAAAATTTCAAATATTCACTGGTTCCCTAATCCAGAACATTTAATACGGGTTTTTGTTAGTCACCTGGCCACATTTCTGATTCTAATTTTGTATTAATTCTGCTATTTCTAGAAAACTAGAAAATTTCCTAATTAAATTATGCTTTTTTTAAATCTATAAACATTTCAAGTGACTACTGGTTCCCTGATCCGGAACATTCAAAATGGGTTTCCATTGGCCACTTGGAAACATTTCTAATTCTGTTTTCAAATAAATTGTGATTTTTTCCAAAATTTTTAAAAAAATCTGTAAAATAAATATATTTATTTTAAAATAATAAAAATTGTGACTACTGAAATAATAAAAATTGTAACCACTGGTTCCCTGAACCGGAACATTCAGAATGGGTTTCCGTTGGCCACTTGGCAATATTACTAAATCTGATTTTAAATAAACTGTGATTTTTTCCAAAACTTTAAAACAAATCAGTAAAATAAATATATATTTTTTAAATTAATAAAAATTGTGACCAGTCAGAACAGGTTCACGTTGGCCACTTGGCAAAATTTTTAAGTATGATTTAAAATAAATTTAGATTTTTCTAGAAATCTAGAAATATTCTTAATTAAAAAAATGTTTTTTATTTAATTAATAAACTTTTTATGTGATTTCTGGTTCCCTGATCCGGATCAGTCAGAACAGATTCTCGTTGGCCACTTGACAACATTTTCAATTCTGATTTCAAATAAATTCAGATTTTTCTAGAAATCTAGAAAATTTCTAAATTAAAATATGCCAAGTGACCACTGGCTCGCTGATCCGGAACAGTCGGCCACTTGGCATCATTTTTATTTCTTATTCTAAATACATTCAGATTTTCCAGGGATTTAAAAATTTCATTAATTAAAATATGCATTTTTAAAATTAATTAAAAATTCAAATTTCCTCTGGTAACATGATCCGAAACATTCAGAACGAGTTCCCGTAGGCCACTTGGCAATATTTCTAATTCTGATATCGAATATGTTCCTAATTTTTACAGGAATTTTTAAATTTCATTAATCTAAATATGTTTTTTGAAAACTTGATAAAAACTTCAAATGTTCACTGGTTCCCTAATCCAGTACATTTAAAACGGGTTCCTGTTGGTAACCTGGGCATATTTCTGATTCTGATTTTAATTAATTCTGATTTTTGTAGAAAACTAGAAAATTTCCTAATTAAATTATGCTATTTTAAATTAATACACATTTCAAGTGACCACTGGTTCCCTGATCCGGAATATTCAGAACGGGTTCCCGTTGGCCACTTGGCCACATTTCTGATTTTGATTTTGAATCAATTCAGATTTTTTCCAGATACATTGAAAATGTCTTAATAAAAACTGCTTCATAACATTAATAAAAAATATATAATTTCCACAGGTTCCCTGATCCGGAACATTCAGAGCAGGTTCCCGTTGGCCACTTGGCCATGTTTTTGTGGTAATATGAATATGAAGTAGCAAAGAATGCTTCAAAAACACTTTTATTTATATTTCGGATTAATTCATATTTTTTCCAGAAACCTTGAACATTTCTTAATAAAAAACTGCCTTTAAAATTAAAAAAAATGTCAAGTGTCCACTGGTTCCATGATCCGGAACATTCAGAACAGGTTACCGTTGGCCACTTGGCCACATTTCTGATTTTGATTTTGAATCAATTCAGATTTTTTCCAGATACATTGAAAATGTCTTAATAAAAACTGCTTCATAACATTAATAAAAAATATATAATTTCCACAGGTTCCCTGATCCGGAACATTTAGAGCAGGTTCCCGTTGGCCACTTGGCCATGTTTTTGTGGTAATATGAATATGAAGTAGCAAAGAATGCTTCAACAACACTTTTATTTATATCTGTCTGACACATTGGAATTGTGAAAATATTGCTTAATTTTTTCCGGAGTTTCCGGATCCGGATTCACCGGAACCGGTTCTCAATGGCCACCTTTTCAATTAAACACCTTCAAACATGCTGGGACCAACATTTTTTTAGTTTGTATGGATTGTTTCATGCTATAGTGCGTTCACTTCGCATTAAGAGCAAAAAACTTCAAAATTTTGAAGTTTTTGCACAGTTTTGGCCAATATTCCGGATTTCCTCCGGAACCGGTTACGGGAACCGGCCAATGGGACCAAATCTTGAGTTTTTCTAACAATTTACCGTCGAATGACACCGGAAGCGTCCAAAAAGACCTAATTGATCAAAAGTTACAGAGAAAACAAAATAAAAAATATTTTCCGACGGGGGGTGATTCATATGCAAAACTTCTGCATTGAATATCTCGAGTTAGGATAACAATAAAAATATGCGCCAGGTTGCATTTTGTTCGGGAAGCCGATCCCTAGAGGAGCATTTTTTTTCGTGCTGCCAAAAAATAAAAAAAATATTTTGTTACGCTGTGATTATTAAACTATACTGCCCACCATTGAAAAAACGGCTAATATCCACTTTTGGCAAAAACGAGATATTAGCACCAGGTGGTAGAGGTTGTTCCAACGCATCTTATGGAACATGAATTTCACTGAAATAGTGTTTTGACTTGGCTGCCGATGCGAAAAACCAAACGGCTAATATGCCACTCTTATGGAAAATTGCCTTGACGGAGATTTTGTGACAAACACTAAAACGCGTTTTTCTCGGAATACTGGATTTGGCATAATAGCCGAATTTTAAATTATGGGCAGTATAGAACTATTAAATTATGTATTAAATTACTGCATTTTTTAAAATAATTAAATTGTTACATTTTTAAATTACTTAATAAATAAATTATTAAATTGCTTAGTTATCAAATTATTTGATTATTTCATTTTTATATTAATAAAAATTCTAAAATTATAATTTAGAATTTCTGTCGCGAAATATCTGTCAAGCATGTTTGGGCAGTTTCGCATCAGTGTGTAAGCTTTTTTGTTTGGATTGCTTGGTTTTGTTTGAGTCGAGGTTTGAGTCGTTGAAAAAATCGTGGGTTTCTACGTGGATTTGCGAAAATATGGGACAATGATGTTTAAATAATTAGCAGCCCGGGAGCATGTTGACAGCTCCCATACAAACTGAGCGTACCTCGTTTTGTGGGCCCAGTGGGCCTAAGATGGCGGCCTTCGATATTATCTAGCCGAACTTTTGAAAATGGCGAATAGTTAAAATAAATTTAGTTTTTGCCCTGTTTTGGTTTAAAACGACAAAATAAGCATTCTGGAATCATTTTCTTCAAAAACTTTTTTAGAGATACGCTACGTTCAAATATTAGTCTAGAACAGTTGAAGTGAGCGTGCCGCAAAAGCCGTCACGAAAAAAAAAGTTTCCTATGCAAATTTTGAGTTGCGTATTTGATGGGCAGACTCCGAACAGGCCCACTTGCCATCTGTCGGTGAATACGCGCAACTCACGAAAACTGCCATCTTAGGGTCCGGTTGATAATTAGTGATTTTAATTATTATGAGTTAAAACTAGCATCAGAACTGTTTTGGTTGGGTCATGTAATGATGTTCAATTTGTTCCCACACTGTAACTGAAAATCGCACTTTGCTGAGTTCGTTTTCACACTTTTTCATACGATTTTTTCAGTTCAACTGCGATTACACTTTTTTGTGTAATCGCAGTCGAACTGAAAAAATCGTATGAAAAAGTGCGAAAACGAACTCAGCAAAGTGCGATTTTCAGTTACAGTGCAGCTTCAGAAGAAGAGACAGAATATCAAGACCCACATCTTGATCGCGAGTTTTGATCATGATCTTGGGAGGGGTAGCTATCTGGCCTCAACAAAATCGCCGAGTGACCATCGAGATGAAAAACACTCGCACTGTTATTTTGATTTATTTCCGAAATCACAATAAAAATGGTTTAGGTCAGTGTAGTTTTTTTGAGTTTGTGTCACCGTCTTCAAAATCGGCCCGAAAAATCAGGAGGCAAAAATACACACAATCTAGTCATCTACTTCTACTTTAAAGTAGATTTTTAATGCAGTTGATCTGTGGATGTCTCGATTTTCATACTTTTTGTTAATTTTCTTTTGAAATCAAATGCTTAACATATGAAAACTATATATCTAGAGTTTTTTTTTATTAGGTCCTATAAATATATGAAAGACAATAGTTTATTGGTCCTTTAGAAAAACGTTACTTAATCCACCCCTAAGCGGTATACGCACTTCGGAAGGAATCGGTCAAGAAAAAAATCAAATGGACAGCAGCGGCAGCGCAAGCAAGTCAGAGAGGGTGAAGAAAAGCCCCAAGAAAACGCTCCCTCTCCCTTGTTCTGCTGTTCGTAAAGCTGTTTCTTGACCGCTTTCCTTCCGATCTGCATACTAGCCTTTAGGTGGATGGCGTCTTCCTCACATTTAAAGGGTGCTATCCAAAATGCAAAAAGTGCGTAAATAACACTTAAGTGCTTTTAACTTTTGATAGGGTTGTCAGATCTTCAATGTTTTGGACGCGTTGGAAAAGTCTTTTGAATACCTATCCAATGATAGGTCGCATGAGAGATCCGGACAGCATTTTCATCAACATATTTGAGATCCGGCCTCGAAAAAGTGCGTAAATAACACTTAAGTGCTTATAACTTTTGATAGGGTTGTCAGATCTTCAATGTCTTAAACGCGTTGGAAAGGTCTTTTAAATACCTTTCTGAAAATAGCATGACGGATTTTCTTACAAAAACCACCCTTTTTACAATCTTCCGGACTTTTGTTAAAATCATTTTTTCAGCATAACTTTTGAAGTACACTCAACCCCCGGTGGTTGGTCACTTTTTCGTTTGACACTTTTTTAGTTTGTACCCCGTTGGTTGGTCAAAGTCAAACTAAAAAGTGATGAACTGTCACTTTTTACACGGCGCTTACGCACACTATCAAAACAAACGTTTGATAGTGTGCGTGAACTCCGTGTAAATGGGGTGTCAAACTAAAAAGTGACCCCGTTCGTTTGACAACAGTTGGTGTCAAACCATCGGGGTTTGAGTGTACTTAACTAAACTGCATAATTTTTAATAGCGACTTATGGGACCCCAAGACGGATCAAATTACGCCAAAATGGAAAATCGGTTCAGCCAATGTCGAGATAATCCATTGACCATTTTTTGATCAACATCCCACCACACACACAGACAATTGCTCAGAATTTGATTCTGAGTCGATAGGTATACATGACGGTGGGTCTAGGAGGTCTAATTGAGAAGTTCATTTTTCGAGTGATTTTATAGCCTTTCCTCAGTAACGTGAGGAAGGCAAAAACTCTGGATATTTTCGGTGCACTGAATTTCTGCTGAATCGAATGGTGTATTTACTTATTTCGATTGCAAATTTTTCGAACAGTTTTTATTTTGATAACATCCTAGACACATTTTGTACACCTAATCAATCACTACTTTTATCATAAATAATCATTTTATTGCTTAAAAATTTGATTTTCCTGAGCTCCCATATTCAAATACATGGAAGCTGTCATTTCTAACACCATTGGCCACCTAGCGGCCATTTCAAACTGGATTCGTCTATCGAGAAATTAAATGTGAGAGTGTGTACAGTGTGTGGAGTTAAACTTTTCAAAGTGTCATGATAAACTTCACAGCAACTTCACAGAAAGTTTAACTTCATGTTGCACACACTCTCACTTTTAATTTCTCGATAAATTTTTAAATATTTTCTTTTGTAAACCTGTGCAACGAGGTTCGACCCCACCCCTGTTTTAGTACAACTCTGACAGCGCCATCAGCTGTCAAAATCGATAGTCTTTTTCGCCCGCCGATGGCCTTTGTTTGTGTGCGTTTCATTCATCTCGTCGTCGTCGTCGTCGCTGTTGGTGTCAGTCAGTCAGTTTCAGCCATCAAAAAATCCAGATTAGTCGCGAGTTTGTAATAATTTTCCTCAAGGTTTTTTACTCTCCTCTTGTACCACATCAAAAGCTGCGGCTGCTGCTGCTCCCAACTGAACCGATCATACCGAGTGTGTGGGGAGTGTGTGTAATTTGCATCCGCCAGGGGCGTGAAAACGAAAATTTGTTTCTGCTGCTGCTGCTGAAAAAGGGTGAGTTTTTTCGTTCGCGAATGATTTTCCTCTCTTGGCGGAGATATCTTCCCCCCGCGGCCTGGCCACGCACCCACCGAGTGCGTGTGTTTGTGTGTGGTGTGGCAAGTGCAAAATGTAGGGCCCCCCGCCCATCCGATCCGTCCGTCCGCCCGCACACACCAAGGATGGTTGAAGCAAATCAGAGGGGCAAGGAAGGAAGAAAAAAAAAGATTGTGAGTCTCTCAGTCTGATGATTCATCATCGTCATCAACAAATAAAGGCAATAAAATTCTGTGCGCTGGACTGGATTCAGCAGCAGTGTGGATTTGCTGTCCGGTTCCGGATTCCAGATTGCAGAGTGAACTGCTTGCAAACGTCATCGGACGTGATTGGTAATGTGTGAGGAGCGAGCTTCGGGAGTGGATGCTGAGTTTGACCTCCCCCGCTGAGAAGAGATTGGAAGAAGTTATTTTTTTCTTTCGTTCTGGGCAGGGTTGCATTATGTGTTGGTTTATCTTATTGGAAATTGGTGATTAAACATGGACTGAAATAGTTAAAACATCTTGGAATTGGTCTCAGTGTCGCGATTAAAAGAGTTTTCCAATTTAGTTGATAAAGTATCATGATGATAAATGTTGATTAGATGAAATTAAAATTATCTTTACTCTTAAGGCATTCAACTGTGAACTATTAAGTGAAAATTCATAACTTATACACTGAGATAAACCAACACTTTATGTGGACAAATTGTGGGCCAACAAAACGGAAAAGGCGTAAAAGTCCAGGTGAAATAAATAGTCAAAGTAGTTAGGCCGTTGCAAATATTTTTTGAAGTTTATGTCCCTCGACTCTGATCAAAGTCCAGATGGAGGGGGGCACAGTGTCAACATTTGAATGAAAAAAGTGTTTTAAATTGCATCATACACCTGTCCAGTTCTTTTGCAATCATTGATTTCCAAAATTTCTTAATACTGAGAAAATTTAATTTTTGCGAGAAAAAAAAATGCGGTTCATAAAAGTTTAAAATATTTTTAAACGAGTCCAAACATGTTATTTATGATTATCAATGCAGAAAAAGGCATTTAAGATTGTTCTTAGTTGATTAGACTTCTATTTCCATTGAAATTTTGATATTTAAAAAAAAAATATATTTTTTTGCCCCCTGATTTTTCGGACCAATTTTGAAGGATGGGGCGACATAAACTTTGAAAAATATTTGAAACGGCCTTACACTGTAAACATAATCGGAATGGTGTTGGATAATATGTCTTTATGTCAATTTAGAAAATATTGAAAAATTCCTCAATATTTACTCAACTGGAGACCACCTACCTACAATTAAGTATACTTTAAATAAAATAATAGGTTTATTCCCGTACCAGCAGAATTGTACACGGACCCATTTTGAAAGATCATGTAAAATGGCTCTCTGACCCATCTGTAAATTGATTTTATAATTCTTAAAAATTCAGGTTCAGTTTAAGCTTTTTCCATGATTTGATCCAAAAAGTTTGAATGTAATTGAAAGTTCTTATTTCGTCAAAGATTTTTGGAAATGAGTTATAAAACATTCAAATTTGACGAAAGTAGTAAACTGTTAAAATAGCAAAAACAGGTATTCCATAGCAATTTAAATGTTAAAAATGTTTTTAAATAATGTTTGAGGCATGCAAATCCTATGGATATTTTATTTTGGTCATTTTTTGGTTTTGTTGATTTTTATAAATTCAAACCAATTAATTCGAAGCTCTTTTGAAAAAAATGCTGGAAAAATATATTTTTTGTCCTCAAAAATGTTAAAAACTACATGTAATTAAAAAAAAACTTGTGGCTTGTGAATATCGGGTTAGTTTTCGAAAGGTCCTAAGCGCCAAGTGTAAACAAGCCGATTTTCGATCGATTCTCGATCAATTTACAAATTATAGAATTCAAAATTGTTGTTCATTTCTTTAAAAAAAAACAAAGATTATAAAATTCATACATACAAAAATCAAAAATTATTGAAGAGTCAAAAATCTAAAATAAAAAAAAGTAAGCCTAATACATGTTGTCAAAGGGATATTCTTACTTTTCTAAAAAAAAAGTGAAACCTTTGCTTGTCCAGTAATACTACTTCACGTGAGAATGAGAATACAGTCATGCCCCGCTTTTGCACGCCTCGGTTTTGCACTGCCCCGGTTTTGATTCATACAACTGCCTCGGTTAAGCACGACCCAGCACATGATGATGTCGGCTATCCATTGCAGTTATAATTACAAGAAAAATTTCACAAAATACGTATTTTTCCATTATTTTGAAAATGCTATGTTTCTCAAAAAAAAAAAAAAAATCTCAAAATTATTGTTATTGCAATATGATCGGATTTTTTTCATACATTTCGAGAGCAATAAATTTTTTAGTATTTTCAAAAATCCCGATCATAATAATAATCGAGATAATCGAGTCTGGACTGTATGGGTAATAACATACAGTCCAGACTCGATTATCCGAAGTTTCGATTATCCGAGGTTCGATTATCCGAAGAATTGTATGGGACTTCGGATAATCGAATCACGAATATTTTTTTTCTATTTTCTTTCTTTAAGCGTAAAATTCGAGTTCTTCATCATCATCATCCCGGTAGGGACCATCTATAAACCACGTGGACACTTTGGAGGGGAGGGGGTATGGCGAATGTCCACGATCCATACAAACATGTTTTTTTTTGTATGGACAATTGTCCACGAGAGGGGGGGGGGGCGGGTAACAGATTCCCAAAAAAGTGTCCACGTGGTTTATGGATGGTCCCGTACGAGAATTGAAATTATAAAAAAACGAGCTTTGCGAACCCATTTTAGTCAAATTTGAATGGTTGACTGCCTATTAAATTAAAAAAAAATTCAATATTTTATCACAGCCCTTTTGACCAACATCATGAAATTAAAAATACTTAAGGGGTTACATACATGTAGAAAATCTCAATATTTCATGATTCCGAATATTTATTAAATCCTTTACAAAGATGAATTCCAATCACTCCTGAAAGTTTCATGGAAATATGTCATGATTTAAGTGAGTAGAAGACGATTTATGTTTAAACTTTTGCCATGTGCAAAGTGGACTGTCAAACTTTGTGAGCGTTTTTCTCGGAACACCATTTTATTGATAGATTAAAATGTATATTTAAATGTCGTGAAAACAGATTTAAAAAAAGTTTAAGCGTGTTCTCAAAACAAACTTTGCCCGATTTTGAAAATTTGTTTTAAAAAAACAACAAACATCACAAACTGATGAATTTTTATATGGAAAACACAAAAATATTTTTATGTTTTTTTTAAATAAACTTTTTTTTTTTAAATCGGCCTTCGTCATGGTTTAGTGAAAATCAAACCATCCACATTAACGACCCCCGGGTCTTTTGTGGTCTCTATTGCAAGTTTCTGCTCGAACCTAGGAGTCCGAAGGCTTGAATGGGGAGAGCACCCAAACCTCTTTCTACTCCAAGGAACCTTCCACCCCAGTGTTTGAACTGACGACCTTTGGATTGTGAGTCCAACCGCCGCCAGCGATTCCACCGGGGTAGGCTTGGTTTGGTGTGTTGTTTGTACTTATGGCATGGAGACGACTCCTACACCTGGAATGACTTAACGGCCTAACAACCAAGGCCGGGACCGACATTTTACTTCCTCATCCGATGGAAGGTTGCAGCAGATGGGAATCGAACCCAGAATCATCCGCTTACAAAGCGGACAGCGTAACCATTCGGCCACGCACTGCCGGGAGAAATTAATTGGTGGGACAATTATGCGTAGAAGTTCAACGATGGGACAAACTTGGTGTTGTTTTCAATGATTTTCTGAAAAAAGTACTAGATTTTATGTGTTTTACTGAAATTATACGTAAAACTATGTTTAAAAATAATAAAAAGTCAAAATCGTCCAAAAATGACATGGGACGATTATGGCTAGAAAGGCAGTTTAGGGGCCATACTAAAACTCAACAATTTAAAATAAGGCATTGATTGGATTATCGGAAGTTTCGATAATACGAAGTGAAATTTTGCCAAGGCCTTCGGACGATCGAGTCTGAACTGTACTGCAAAATACAAAAAAATGAGATTTTTTTTTCGAAAATACATAGTTTTATGAAAACTTTTAGTATTTTATAAAATTTGTGTTATTATTTTTTTGACATGTATGAAAAAATGCCGATCACTTGGAACCCATATAAAAAAATAAATTTTGAGTATTTTTTCAAAAATACGTATTATTTGTAAATTTTGAGTATTTAAAATAAATATTACTTCCTAAATGTATGAAAAAATCCTGATTATTTTATACCCATATTGCAAAAAAAAAAAAACTGAAATTTTGTGTATATTTTCAAAATACGTAGTTTTATCATTTTTTCAAAACAAAGTGTTATAACATTCGAAATGTTTTTGATACCCATTTGGCAAAAACAATGATCAATAATTTTTTTTTTCTCGAAAAAAATTGCATTTTAAAAATACAGAAAAAATACCTAATTTTGTGAAAATTTTCATGTAATTATATGTAGGGGAGCTAGGGGTAAGACGGCCACCCCATTGTTTTAATAAGTATACTAATTAATATTACTAAAATGTTTAGCAATACTGTTCCTCATGCTAAATAATGCATATGGAGTCACCTTTGCCAAAAATATTGTTTGGAATAGTATAAAAATAGCTCAAAATAAAGAAATAATTTTTGAACTTGAAACTGGATGTAATTTTCATGGATTACAACTTAGGCAATTTTGTTAGATAACAATATGTTTTCCTGTCTTCAAATATTTTTTCATGTTAAATTGAAGTTTTCCCTAGATTATGTCCCTTGGAAAAGTTTAAAAAAATGCGATGAACTATTTACAAAAAATGTTAAAAAAAATAATTTATTTGGGGGCAAGACGGCCACCTCCTCCGGGGGTAAGACGGCCACCCGTAATTTGTGGATTTTATTTGATATAGCTTATATTTTTGACAGTTTTTGACTATTAAGACATATTTGTAGATAAAGAAAAAGCATTTTCGATAAAACTATTTCCATTTTTAATCAAAATGCTGTTAACGACCGTTTCGACAACATTCTTTACTGTGATATAGCAACACTCATTGAATAGTATGAAATCCTATCAAACTTTTCATAAAAATCGCGAATTTAATATTGTTTACATAATTTTGATTTACTTATTCTAATCGAAATACACAAACTAATAATTTTGCATCAAATTGTGCTTGTTTTTTTTTTGATTCACTGAGCAAAAATATTAATTTTTTTATACAGCATTTTCCTTCACATTTGAAACCTGATTTTTTTCAACCAAAATAGTTATGATGTTCAGAGAAGTCTGTTCGACCAACCATGTAGGTATTTGGGTGGATTTAGCAAAGTTATTAAGTAAATTTATAGCACTGGCCGTCTTACCCCACTTGGGTGGCCGTCTTACCCCGCGTATTTCATATATACACGATTTCAATTATTTTTTTTAAATTGCTGAAAAGTATTGAAAATTGGTTTTTAGACCAACTAATTTATGTTATTTCTATAATGAACTAGTAGTAGAAAAATAAGTACGTAATTTGAGATCAAAATAATCTGTTGTGTAAATTTTATTAGACTTCTCCCTTAGGGTGGCCGTCTTACCCTCATCTCCCCTAGTTGGAGTGGCATGACTGTAAGTGAATCAGTCGGCCAGCCAGCATCGTCTCTCCGAGAACATTTGGCCGCAATGTCGTTCAATCTAATAAAAACGCCCTTCTCTCTCTCGCGCACTTTCTTTCAGAGCTGTCAACAGGGTGAAAGGACGACCCCAGTGCCGTACACAAAATGCAGGCCATCAAGTGCGTCGTGGTCGGGGACGGTGCCGTCGGTAAGACGTGCCTGCTGATCAGCTACACCACCAATGCGTTCCCGGGCGAGTACATTCCGACCGTGTTCGACAACTACTCGGCGAACGTGATGGTCGACGGCAAGCCGATCAACCTGGGCCTGTGGGATACGGCCGGGCAGGAAGATTACGACAGGTTGCGACCGCTGTCGTACCCGCAGACGGACGTGTTCTTGATATGCTTTTCGCTCGTCAATCCGGCCTCGTTCGAGAACGTCCGGGCCAAGTGGTACCCGGAGGTGCGCCATCACTGTCCCAACATACCGATCATACTGGTCGGGACGAAGCTGGACTTGCGGGACGACAAGAACACGGTGGACAAGCTGCGCGACAAGAAGCTGTCGCCGATCACGTACCCCCAGGGACTGGCCATGGCCAAGGAGATCGGGGCGGTCAAGTATCTGGAGTGTTCGGCGCTGACCCAGAAGGGCCTCAAGACCGTGTTTGACGAAGCGATCCGGGCCGTCCTGTGCCCGATCATACCGGTGAAAAACAAACGTAAATGTTCCATTCTGTAAGCATGCATGCTTGTGTTGTGTCCCGAACACCTACTTCCCACCCCCGCCCCGAACACCCCCCTCCCCCTAAAATCCTTTTTTAAAGAAAGTCCTTCTTGAGGACGTGAACAAAAGCAAACAAAAAAAGCAGTCCCTCTTAGAGCCAATCACACAATCAGTAAGAGCAGAGAGCAACAAGCCAACCGTTTTTCGCGACATCCAGCCCCGTCGAAGGGGTTTTGGGGGAGGTGGTTCAATCCTTCCTCCCCCGCCCCCCCTTCTCAAAAGGGGGAGGATGTTTTTTGTCCAAGCAAAAGTGTGCGTGAAGAACAAGAAGAAAACCGTCGAGTCGCCGTCATCAGCTCGCCGGAGAAAGACCGGCGAAGATCCACCCTCACACGGACAGCGGAGCAGCGCGCATCGCACCGCGAAAACGAGGTTGATTAAATGGAAAGGTAAACTTTTGTTTTTAAAAACTATATTGGTAATTGGGTTTTAATTTGTGCCTTTGGCGGAGAAGGTCTGCGCATCGTCAGTCAGTGTGGTGTAGAAAGTTTTGCCGGGTGGGGTTATCTAATCGCAATCGTGAATTGGCGCGCATGGCGTGGCCGGGGGCGAAGACGACGATATGATGTGTGATTGATAGCGAACCGGGGGGATGAGTTGGAAATGGAGCAAAAGTTTTTCGAGGAATGTTTGATTGTGTGGGTTGTGTTGTCTGCCTCGGGGACGCCATGGTAAATGGCAAAATCACGACGAAAGTTTGTTGGGTTTGTCGTGTATGTGTCTTATTAGCAAGTTACATCAATTTATTGATTGGTTTTTGAAAGGTTTAGAACAAATCATGCAATCACGATATAAATGACTTTTTTTTGCAACGCCGCTGTGAATTGTCAACTTTTCCTGTCCTTCTGGAGAAACGAAGTGATCACGAAAATCAATACCTTTCAATACCAGTGCTGAAAAGTCCTACTTTTCAGCACTGAAATGGGCGCTGCAAAGTTGAACTTTTCAACACTTGTATCGAAAAGTTAGATTTTTCAATATTGTTTTGCTTTGAACAGTAAATTTACTTAACACAAGAATGTTTGACATAAAATTTCATTTAAAACGATACTTAATCCACCCTTTGGTGGTTGTTGCCTTCCTCACATTTAGAGGGTAATGAGATCCAAAATAGATACACAAGGGCGGACTTTTCAGTGTTCTATCAACTTGATTCATTACATGGTGTCGATCCAAATCCCAAAATAAAATTCCCTGACTTTTCCTGACCTCTCCAGGCGACCAAATTTTTATTTTTTAAATTTTTTTTTATAATATATACATATTGTTTGCAGATTTTATTATGGTTTCATGCAATTTCCCTTTTTAAATATTTGAAGTTTAAGATATTAAAAAATAAATTTAAAAAATATATTTTAATATATTTGTTTGAAAAAAATGGAAACAAACGATGGATTCTGCAAAAACTTTCAAACTTTTTTTTTATTCTGTCAATGAATTTTTCCTATCGAGTATCCAAAATGAGCAACCATAAAAATTTTCCTCTGGTGGTATCCATCCGTATTTTTTTACTAGAAAAAAAATAATAGTTAAAATTGTAGCAAATCAAATTTAGTTAATTTCACAATATTTTCCATAAAAAAATAAAGTTGAAGTTTTCAAAGAAAATTTTAAGTTTAAAGCTTTCAATTGAAAATTCGAATTAAAATAAGGGCTCATATTTCATTTTAAAATTGTTTGCTTTTGCCGAATTTTCAAACGAATCAGGCCGTTGAAATTTTTCAAAGTTTTATAAAAAAAATAAAGGTGCTGGAAACAAAACCTTGTAAGAATGTGTAATATAACTGAACGTTAAGAAAAGAATAGAAACGTTGAAAAACTAAGTAAAATATACATCTAAATGTGTGCATGTGTACGGTTTAAAAAAATAACTTGGTATTTTTAAACAATGTTCGTATTTTAAGTAAACGATTTTCTGAATATTTGAAGAAAATGTTTTATTCAACAATTTTACATATACCCATTACCTAAAAATCTTTCAAAAACACAAAAAAAAAATTAAAAATTGTGAAAGATTGAAAACTAAGACTGATCCATCACTAGGTAAGATTCCAAATTTAAACTCGATCTGACCACAAGAATTCTTCCTTATAAGCCCTAGAATGTTTTTTGGGAAATATATTAATAATTCTTAAACTCTTAAATCCTTAAACTCTTAAATCCTTAAATTCTTAAATTCTTAAATTCTTAAATTCTTAAATTCTTAAATTCTTAAATTCTTAAATTCTTAAATTCTTAAATTCTTAAATTCTTAAATTCTTAAATTCTTAAATTCTTAAATTCTTAAATTCTCAAATTCTTAAATTCTTAAATTCTTAAATTCTTAAATTCTTAAATTCTTAAATTCTTAAATTCTTAAATTCTTAAATTCTTAAATTCTTAAATTCTTAAATTCTTAAATTCTTAAATTCTTAAATTCTTAAATTCTTAAATTCTTAAATTCTTAAATTCTTAAATTCTTAAATTCTTAAATTCTTAAATTCTTAAATTCTTAAATTCTTAAATTCTTAAATTCTTAAATTCTTAAATTCTTAAATTCTTAAATTCTTAAATTCTTAAATTCTTAAATTCTTAAATTCTTAAATTCTTAAATTCTTAAATTCTTAAATTCTTAAATTCTTGAATTCTTAAATTCTTAAATTCTTAAATTCTTAAATTCTTAAGTTCTTAAATTCTTAAATTCTTAAATTCTTAAATTCTTAAATTCTTAAATTCTTAAATTCTTAAATTCTTAAATTCTTAAATTCTTAAATTCTTAAATTCTTAAATTCTTAAATTCTTAAATTCTTAAATTCTTCAATTCTTCAATTCTTCAATTCTTCAATTCTTCAATTCTTCAATTCTTCAATTCTTCAATTCTTCAATTCTTCAATTCTTTAATTCTTCAATTCTTCAATTCTTCAATTCTTCAATTCTTCAATTCTTCAATTCTTCAATTCTTCAATTCTTCAATTCTTCAATTCTTCAATTCTTCAATTCTTCAATTCTTCAATTCTTCAATTCTTCAATTCTTCAATTCTTCAATTCTTCAATTCTTCAATTCTTCAATTCTTCAATTCTTCAATTCTTCAATTCTTCAATTCTTCAATTCTTCAATTCTTCAATTCTTCAATTCTTCAATTCTTCAATTCTTCAATTCTTCAATTCTTCAATTCTTCAATTCTTCAATTCTTCAATTCTTCAATTCTTCAATTCTTCAATTCTTCAATTCTTCAATTCTTCAATTCTTCAATTCTTCAATTCTTCAATTCTTCAATTCTTCAATTCTTCAATTCTTCAATTCTTCAATTCTTCAATTCTTCAATTCTTCAATTCTTCAATTCTTCAATTCTTCAATTCTTCAATTCTTCAATTCTTCAATTCTTCAATTCTTCAATTCTTTAATTCTTCAATTCTTCAATTCTTCAATTCTTCAATTCTTCAATTCTTCAATTCTTCAATTCTTCAATTCTTCAATTCTTCAATTCTTCAATTCTTCAATTCTTCAATTCTTCAATT
Organism: Culex pipiens pallens; assembly: GCF_016801865.2. Lineage (NCBI taxonomy): Eukaryota > Metazoa > Arthropoda > Insecta > Diptera > Culicidae > Culex > Culex pipiens. Next base: position 32,274,610 of record NC_068939.1, read on the forward strand.
CTTCAATTCTTCAATTCTTCAATTCTTCAATTCTTCAATTCTTCAATTCTTCAATTCTTCAATTCTTCAATTCTTCAATTCTTCAATTCTTCGATTCTTCAATTCTTCAATTCTTCAATTCTTCAATTCTTCAATTCTTCAATTCTTCAATTCTTCAATTCTTCAATTTTTCAATTTTTCAATTCTTCAATTCTTAAATTCTTAAATCTTAAATTCTTAAATTCTTAAATTCTTCAATTCTTCAATTCTTAAATTTTAGAAGAAAATATTTCAAATATTGGAAATGAAATTTCTTTCGGAATGATGTATTAAAATTCATAGATTTGACAGAGATAGACAGAGATTGAAATCTTAAATTTAATCATATTAAAATTTTAGATTTTGGTTTTTTTGAGCTTATATTTTTGAAGTTAAATTTCATTTATTAGATTTTTAATTTTTTTATATTGGTTTATAATTTTCTATTTTGTTTAATTTGATAGATTTTTTTGGTTACACTTTTCTTGACTTCTCTTGAGGTGTTTTTTAAATGTACTTTTTGCTTTCATTCCTTCAAACATAAAACGAGTTTCATTTTTCTATCAAATGCTTTCTGGAGAGGTTTTTTTTTCTTTGGAAATAACATTTCTTGAATGTTGGTCGCGATTTGTTTATATTGCGTGGATTGAGGTTTCGGTCAGCGCGGATTTTTTTTTTCGTCTTTCCCGTAACAACCCTGTAATAATCAATGTACAATGTAGACCTCAATCTAAAATGAACTATTGACAAGATACAGCGATTTAACTGAAAAAAGTTTGATTTTACGCAGCACTCGAAAGTACATGGTGTACTTTTGAACAAAAAGGGATAAATCCCGCATAGTTCGGTTTTTATATGTGAGAAATTTATTTCGGATGTGAATTCATAGGACAGAGTGCAGCGCAAAATCAAACTTTTTTTTAGTAAAATCGAATTCTGGCAGAACCAGCTCTGATAGCATATTTCGTTACTGGGTATAACCTGATTTCAGTCAAAGTAAAACAAACGGGGGTACATTTTCTTTTAAAATGTATTCATTGAATGCCAATGTCAACGAATCACTCAACATGTAACAACGTATTGTTTAATTATATAAAAATCGTTTTTTTTGTACATACTTCATTCTCTAATTTCCCTTTGTTTGTTCCTCTACTTTTCAGATTCACCGTTATTCAATGGCACACAAACAGACCAAAACCACACAAAGCAGCAAAAAAACGTGAAATTTAAAAAGAAGGGATTTGCACAGTTACTACTACCACACACAACCCCCACAAAATACTACGAAAAAAAAGCTCTTCCCCCTTCCCCCAAAGTGGTAACCACTTCCCAAGCGCTGAATGGTTCGCACCAGGATGCGCGTCCACCAAATTGTGTTACAAAAGGATCGTCCTGGTGCGAGTATCAATTGTCAATCGTCGTCGTTTACGTAACCACACTTGAATGGTTGTCCCCAAAAACAAAAACAAAACAAATAGAATTGTGTAGATTTACCCTCCCTTCCCCGAGTTTACAACAATTAGAAGAAACGCCGTACGGCGATCGCGACGTACGCGGAGCAAATCAAAATACAACAACCGGAAACCTAAGCCGAGAAAGCGATTAAGATTTTCTTCTTTTTTTGCGGATGGTGAGATGAGGCGGAAAATTTAATGGTAAAACAAGAACAAGAGATAGAGTTTATTCTGTTTTCTTTATGTGCTTTTGAAAAAAGTCTAGATTTAGTTTGTAACTTTATTATTATTTTTATATACGTGCAGAAAATATATAAAAGTAAAGAATCGTGCAAAACCAGCGAAAGTGGAAATGATTTAGTTTTTTCGAAACGAAAAAAGCAAACAAATAAAAGCCAAGCGATTGTGGGAAGGAGAAGTAAAAACCCTGTCTTGTCTAGTGTAAAGTGATTTTCGTTTCTACAGCTAATCCCGATTAATCAAAGAGTTTGTAAGATGAGGCAGAGTTAGGACTAACGCGCTTAGCAGCATTAAAACCGCGATCGAAGCAGATTTAATTTACATTTACACAAACACACACGAGCACTTCCCGAGAAGCGTTATAAAAGAAAAACCAACAAAAAATAGCATGTACGTTTACTACCGTAAAACAAATAATTATTGATTGAATGTTGTAACTTGAGATTTTTCTTTCTGTTTAACCACAAAACTAGGCATTGTTGAGTTCTGAAACGGCGCAGATTTTAACCACCTTTTTGAGGAGAGCGCGCGTCTACGTTCTGCACGAAACTGCAACACAAAGTATGACACAAAGAAAAAGAACAAAAAACCAACCTACACACACACAGACACATTTAAAACGAAACGAAAGGATTGAACGCTTTTTCCGTTTTTTATTATTGTCTAAATTTTTGCAAGCGTAACCAAATCTAATTCGGCTCTTAGATGTTTTAACAGACGCAGAACAAGTAAAACAAAAAAAAACAAAAAGAAATCTGTCGTATTAGTAACAAAAAAGATGGAAAAATTTATTGATATAACATTTTTAATGACTATAAATATTACTATTATTATTGAGTAATTAATAAAGAAAAAAGAAGAATAAAAACTAGAGAAAAAAATCCAAGACGGACGGTTTGTTGTGTTTTGCAACCGAAAAGAAACAAAATCCCACACACGATTGGCACAGTGCCTCCCATTTTCCTCCTCTCGTGATTTCCTCCCCAGTTCCAAGATGATGCCGCACAGTGGGAAATAAAGCTGCGAATTAGGCCTCAATAGGTTATAATTTAAGCTTTGCGCTATGAAGCTTAAAAAAGCTGCCAGAATTATATCAAGTAAGGAAAAAAAAGTTAAATAATTTTAAATTTAAAACAAACAACTTTTAATAAGAGACCCCAAAAAATCATAAAGAGCAACTCTCTACGAAATCGGCCGATTTCGACCATTTTTATTTTTTGTATTTTTTGAATTGGCTCAAACTTTGTGGGGGCCTTCCCTATGACCAACTAAGCCATTTTGTGTCATTGGTTCACCCATACAAGTCTCCATACAATTTTGGCTGCTGTCCATACAAAAATGGTACGTAAATATTCAAACAGCTGTCACTTTTGAGGGAATTTTCTGATCAATTTGGTGTCTTCGGCAAAGTTGTAGGTATTGTTGAAGACTATTGAGAAAAAATAGGTACACGGAAAAAATGCAGATTTTTTAATCAACTTTTTTTTACAGAAACTCAATTTCCCAAAATACGTAATTTTTGATTTTCGGGATTTTTATTAAATATGTTTTTGGGGTCAAAACCCGCAACTTTTGAGCCATAGAGAAATCTGTTATGATTTTTTTAAAATAGTGATTTTGGGAAAAAATCGAAATTTCATGCAAAAACAAATTTGACGTATTTTTTTAAATGAAAAAATGAATTTTTAATATAAAAGTACTTTACATATTTTTTTATTAAGGGCTCTTTTTTCAAGATATAGCCACCAAAAGTTTAGCGAAATATTTGCAGTTTTTCGATTTTTTAAAAATAGTGACCATGAGTGACCATTTCTAACTTTTTTTTTTTTGAAAAGTTTAGAAAGTTTGCTTTAAAATTATAAAAACATTCGTGAAATTTTCCGATCTTTTCGAAAAAAATATTTTGATTTTTTTTAAATCAAGACTGACATTTTAAAAGGGCCAAACATTTAATATAACACAAATTTCAAATGCTAGTCTTGATTTCAAAAATTTCAAAATATTTTTTTCGAAAAGATCGGAAAATTTTACGAATGTTTCATATTTTAACATTGAAAATCGAACCATTAGTTGCTGAGATATCGACATCAGAAAATGGTGGGCTGTTTGGGTGAGACTTAGAATACTTCAATTTACCTGTTTCTATTTCTTTAAGCCGCTGTATCTCAGCAACCAGAGGTCCAATCATCAATGTCTCTTAGATAGTTTTATAGCAATTTTCTGAACTTAAAAAAAAATATTTTTAGAGATGGTCACTCATGGTCACTATTTAAAAAAAAAAATCGAAAAACTTTAAATATTTCGCTAAAATCAAACTTTCGGTGGCTATATCTTGAAAACTCAATTTTTCATAAAAAAAATACGTAAAATTTGGTTTTGCATAAAATTTCGATTTTTTCCAAAAATCACTAATTTTTCAAAAAAATATAACTCGGCGGCAGATTTTTTGACCATGTTTCCCTATGGCTCAAAAGTTGCGGGTTTTTGACCCCTAAAACATATCAAAAAATCTCGAAAATCAAAAAATACGTATTTTGGGAAATTGAGTTTTAGTGAAAAAGAAGTTGATTAAAAAATCTGCAATTTTTTTCCATGCACCTATTTTTTTCTCAATAGTCCTCAACAATACCTACAACTTTGCCGAAGGCACCAAATTGATCAGAAAATTCACTCAAAAGTGGAAACTGTTTGAATATTTACATACCATTTTTGTATGGACAGCTGCCAAAATTGTATGGAGACTTGTATGGGTGAACCAATGACACAAAATAGCTTTGTTGGTCAAAGGGAAAGCCCCCACAAAGTTTGAGCCAAATAAAAAAATACAAATAAAAACCATTTCCGGTTTTGGTAGAGAATTGCTCTAATGTTAAAATATTGTTTTATCCACCTGTAGGTGGTTGTTCCTTCCTCATCATATTTTTTTTAATTGTTATTTTATCCATTCTTTTTTATAATTTTGTCAGTAACTTTTGTCTTGTTTGAGCGTTTTCAAGTTATTCGATAATAACTTAAAACATTAGCTTTTAGGTTAAAAAAAGTGTTAGAAAGTATTATCTAGGACAAAATAAGTATTACTGTTATTACTTATTTCAAAAACCATTTCTGATCACTTTTTTTCATTCTTAAGGCTGGTACAAATATTTTTAAAAGTTCCCCCCCCCCCCTTCAAAATTGGCCCGAAAAATCAGGGGGCAAAAAAACATTTTTACAATAAACTTCAAAATTTCAATAAAAATTCAAGTGCAACTAGCTGAAATCAAATTAAAATACATTCTTCTGTGTTTAAAATCATTTTTAGCATGTTTGGGTTTATGAAAAAATCTTAAGATTTTTTGAAAATTTTCGATGCTGAATCTTTTTTTTCGATACAATTTTTGTTTTTGTCAGATCTTAGATTTTTTGAAAACTAATGATTGCAAAACAACTGAACTAGTGTAAAATGCATTTTATAACACTTTTTTTATTTAAATGTGAAGACTATGGCTTGTTATTTCAATTTTTATTTTTTTTTTATTTTTTTGCTTTTTTAAATATTTGCATCGGCCTTAATAAAAAAAAAAAAAAAACGACATTTTTTTGATGGATCAACTATGGCCCCCTTGGAACGAGCTGTCAAGTAGGAATTTTTCTGGCAAGAAGGGCAACGAAGTATTTTTTTTTAAATTGATTTAAAAATTCACTTTAAACCTCTTGCGGTGTTCCAAAGGGTCATTGTACTCATTAAAATAAGGTTTATCGTTGTGAACAATGATATCCTAAATTTAGGCTTAATTTTAGGACCCAATTGTCATTTTACTGCCAATTTCAAAATAGTTTGAGTCAAGTCAAAAAAATACAAATAAAATCCATTTCCGGTTTTGGTAGAGTCCTTGTTTGAGTGATTAGTGAATATTATTTTCTTGCTTCAGCTTCAGTCGATTGCGGGCAGCGGGACCACGCGGTTCCTTCACAGGGTCGATCGTGTTTTTTTCGGTGACGCAACCGATTTAGCAGTCTCCACCGCACAACTTTCTTACTACTAGTTGTGGCCGGCGCTGGTATTGTTCAGCATGATAGGGGCCTTTGAGAGTTGCGAAGTGGTGATGATTGGTTCCTTTTTTCATTTGTAATCAATTCAACCTTGAATATCAATGAAAAAAAAATGGGCACAGATGCTAAAAAACCTCAAAAATTGTTTGATAATTTTTTTCGTTAAAATTAACAAAAAAAGTGAAATCTCTATTGACTTTATTTTAATTAGTTTCAAAGTTTATATCAATATATTTCATAATTTGAGCAAGGTATTCAAAGCGGATTAAACAAAAAAAAAACATTTCAACCATGACTTTAGGTTTAAAAAACTACTATTTTTCAAAAAAAATCAAAACATATGCCAACTAAACTTTATAGTTCTGTGCCAAGGTAAAAAAGAAGACCATAATTAAAACATATTCGAAAATATTCAAAATGGTATCGTTGCGTAATTTGATTTTTTTTAGACCTGCAATTCGACGCTGTCGTGCGTGTGTATATCGCTTTTTGACGTTCCGAGAAAAACGCGTTTTAATGTTTGACCTCGAATAAACGAAAACGAGAGCACGCAATGTAAACAATAACAAACACGTTTTGTTTGGTTGACCGTTCTGTGCATTGCCCTGAAGTTTGGTTGAATTTAGTTGCCAGAGTCCCGAGTTATAATCACAAATGTTTACGGTAGTTGAGCTCGTAAATGTGTCAAACGCGTTCTGACCCGAAATCCCTTGGGCCAATTATCGCACTTACATCGATTTTCATGTAGTGTCAAGATAGCACGACAAGATTGAAATTTCTGTCTTATGAAAAGTGACAAAAATGTATGGAGTTTTTTCGGTTTTTATGGAATATCTCAAGATTGAAATCGAATTTTGGGGATCTTTGAAGGTTAAAAAGTGAGGCATGGTGAGCTGCACAAAATGGCGTGCTCACTCAATTTGGCCCGAAATGCACGTACGGCAAGTTAGCACAACGACGACGAATTAAGACATTTAATGAAATTGCAACTTTTTCGCGTAAAACGAGTCTTCAAGCGATAGTTAAATGGTTGAGTATGATTAAAAAAGCAACTTCAATTTGTTTTGTTTGGGAGTTTGGGTGATAAGAAATTTAATTTTATTTTTATTTGAATGATTTCGAAAAAAAACAAATAACAGCGGATTTACTTGAAAAAAAAAATGAAATTGAATTGAAGTCAAAAAACCAGTATCAGATTTTCCCAACTGTGCGGCAGCAGGTTCCTTCAATCTCTAAAACATTTAAACTCTCTCACCTGTTTAGTCGATCTTGATCTACCTATTTAGTGTGTACTTTTCTCGTTCGTTACTACTTTTATTACGCCCACACGTCATCAGCGGTCATCTCGCGTCACGTCACCACACAAGATTTGGAATCGCGCCTAACTAAATTCTAATTTTAGCCTCATCCCATTCAGCCAGTCGCCAGTCGTTCTCGATCGATCGCCAAGGTCGGATTGCTCATTCATAAACACACACCACGCAAATGGTTGAAAATAGTTTTTTCTGGAATAAATTTTCAACCACTTTCATTTAGCTTTTCAAGTTTTAACACTTTCATTCCGCTTTTAGCTTAAAATTTCATCAAAATTCTAACGGCCATTTTATGTCTTTCATTCTTTTTGTCTTTTTGCAGTGTGGAGACTATTTTCCTACTAAAAAAACGAGGAAAAAACTCAGCACTACGCAAAATTTAACCTGGCATCGTTCTCTAACACTCTGTCTCTGATCATCTATAACAAAGCTACAAGCTACTAAAATTACTAATCACCACTAACTGCAACCAACACACTCTCATCCTGGCCCTAGAAGGCAACATAGAGCACCATGGTCCGTACTAGTGTGAGGCCGTTTCCGGTAGCGTCTCCCACCCCCTCAAATCAAACTGTATTTCCACATCAAGCACACTTAGCAAGAAAGGCAATCAAAACGAATCGTGGAACCATGGAACGATCCCCCGTGTGTGTGTGAGTCGCTCGCACCAGAGAACAATGGAAAACTACAATTATACAGAGAGAAAATTATGATACTACATGAAAAAACCACGAAAATTGTGTGACCTTTTTTGAAATGTGATATAATTTTAGTAAGATCGAAAACAAAAAGGTTAATACAAAATTCGAACACACTCTCACACTTTCTAGTTGGTAGTGGAGTTTGTAGAGTTCAATTATATAGGTTTGTGTGGAATGAATTACATGCGACGAGTTACATCTATTTCGAGTTTTTGGATCTTGATAATATTACGGTATAATACTTCGATAGTACAATTAGTTGTTTTGATCTGTTAAGTAAACTAAAAAAAAAGAATAGCCAAACCTCAAATACTCTTGAATAAAATATTTCCTATGAAACAAGCAAAACAAAATTAAGGTTGTGATCGTTTCTTTTGAATTTTGAAAATAGTGAATTTCCTCTCTATACCAACTCTACCACAAACATAAACATTTTGTGATTTCTAGAATGTCTTTAGATTTTGATGCTAATATTTTCGTTAAAATATATAACAAATATTATTTACTGTTAGCAAATAAGAAGTCTATCAGCCATTCCACATCAAACAGGAAGTCTCCAAATCAAAAGTGCTCCGATTTGGCTCAAATTTGGAGTGGGGGTTCTTTGGCCAAAATAATTAGACCCGTATTTTTTTGTTTGGCGATTACGGTGGTCCTATCCGAAATATAGTGGTCCATAAAATAGCGTTTTTCGTCGATTTTCGCAAAAACACATTTTTCAAAAAATCATATCTCCGGAACGGCTGAACCAGTTTTGAAGCGCCACAATTCAAAAGAAATGTTATAAGTTGAGCTTTTTAGGAAAAATATGTTGAGGTCCAAAAAAACTAGCTGAATATTTGAAAAGGTCCTATGAAAATTTCATTTGCCGATTTCAAGGTCTCGGGACCAAAACGGGAAAATGAAGAAATCGGGTATGACTTGAAAAAAAAGCGTTGACCTATACATGTCTGGGTACCAGTTGCGCCTTTCAATTACGAAAATTTTGGTACCCAAACATGTATAGGTCATCGCTGAAATTTTCAAGTTATCGCAGTTTTAGTGAAAAAAGTTGGTTTTTACCCGTTTCCGTCATTTTCCCGTTTTTGCGCGCGACGCGTCTAAAAACTCAGTTTTTATGTTAAAAAAAGTCATATCTCCGAAACGTGTTAATGGATATTCGCAAATTTTTGATATGTTATGTAAAATATTACAAGGAATCATGGAAAAATATTTTCAGACATGGGCTCATTGGTCCCGAGACCTTGAAATCGGCAAATGAAATTTTCATAGGACCTTTTCAAATATTCAGCTATTTTTTTTGGACCTCAACATATTTTGCAACATAAAATGTGTTTTTTGCGAAAATCGACGAAAAACGCAATTTTATGGACCACCCTATTTCGGATAGGACCACCGTAATCGCCAAACAAAAAAAATAAGGGTCCAATTATTTGGGCCAAAGAACCCCCACTCCAAGTTTCAGCCAAATCGGAGCACTTTGGATTTGGAGACTTCCTGTTTGACGTAGATTGGCTGTATAATAAAAAAATACATCTATATACCTACACCCTAGTAACATTTTAGGTTTTAAGTAGGCCATAAAAGCCTATTTAGGCCGTATGAGGGTTTTCAGAACCATGATAAAACCTGTAAGTTTAAAAATGTTACTAGGGCAGTCATCCCACATATTCGGAACGGTTTCCAGATCGGCCAATGTTCAAAAAATCATAGCAAATCGATAATTCAACTTAATGATTCGCTTTTACCTTCATTTGAAAGCTTTTCTTGCGGTCTTTCGAATGCTGTATCGAACATCTGCAAATTTTAACTTTTATATGAAGATTTTGAAGAATTACTTTGACCCTTGAAATCCACAAATTCGGAACACTTTTTTCTTACGAATGTAAACAAACTTTGGATCTCTCCAGGAGTACATATTTATTACCAACTAATGACTTCACACACTGAAACCAATAAAACTCAAGCTTAGTGATGTTTTATACATGGTTTGATAACATTTTTGTGAAAATATTAGTTGAATTCAGGTGTTCCACAATTGTGGGAGGCACAATAACATCCCACAATTATGAAACAGGCCATTTGGAGGCTACTTTTGGCATGCTATTGACAAATTATCATAAAAGTGAATTTAGGAATTTGGTACTTTTTTTTTATTTCAGTGTAAGCCATTCGACCGATTCTCATCGCTTTTGCCGTTTTTCACTATTAAATTAAAATTTTCAGATGTATTAACAATGGAGAGTTGCTTGCTCACTTTTATTTGAGCTATTTATTACTTTGGAACAGTCAAAAACAAATTATGGAAGCTGTAATTCATGATCAAAGTGCCGATAGGCCGATAATAGAAATAGGCTGAGAAAGGGTATAGTACCCCTAATTAGTCTGTGACTTGACCATACAAATTGTATTGTTTGATATTTGTCACCTTTGAGAGAGGTTATTTCTCGACATTCATTGGCGTGAGAGAAAACTTTTCGTATGGCAACTGTTTTTAAAAAATATTTTTCTCTTTGGTTTGAAATATAATTATTGATAAAGTAATTGACAATGATTATCATAGTTAATGCAACAAATTGCAAAAAAGATGATTTTCCAGCACGAATCGTACATTTATCTAACGAGGTTTACTGAGTTGGATAAATATGACGAGTGCTGAAAAATCAAGTTTTGATACAAGTTTCATACAACATTTTTTGCAATTCCAAAAAAACACCCTTTGAATGGAATTTTAAGTCAATTGTCTATTTGTTTAGTCAGTTCACAGATAAAATCAAAACAATATTGAAAAGAATAACTTTTCAACACAAGTGTTGAAAAGTTCATTTTTTCAGCACCGATTTTAGTGCTGAAAAGTAGAACTTTGCAGCACCCATTTCAGTGCTGAAAAGTAGAACTTTATCTTGAATCGAAAAGTATCACTTACCGATACTTTTATTTTTAGTAGAGATAAATACTGGAGTTTTTTTTAAAAAGGTCCAATAAACCAAATTTCCAGGTTTTGCTTTTTGGGTGTTTTTGAAACCGCCTTGAGTCAGGGGTATTAAAAAACACCCAAAAAGCAAAAAAATGAAAATTTGGTTTTCTGAACCTTTTAAAAAAAAACTCCAGAATAGGCCTTTTCGTCATGCGAGAATGACAGGAAAAGAAAATAGTTTCACAACGGAAGTGCATTTTTTTGTTGTTTGTCTTGAATCACTTGAATGCAATGGTTGATCGCACACATCAAGTTGTTTGACTAAAAAGACTTCAAGTTGTTAACATTTAAAAAAAACATCAATCAAAATACAACATTGCGAAAAAAATACAACGACTTTTTCACCTGGTAAGTACCTATAAAAGACACTAGTACTTACTTTTCTTGTCATTTTCGAATGACCAAACAGCTCACATTCCCAGAAATAACAGCACTGAAAAGTACTTTTTGCAATTCCGTTGTGAAACTACTTACTTTTCCGGTCATTCTTGAACGACGAAATAGCCTACTTTTCTGTACCAAAAATAACAGAATCAAATAGTAACCCTTTTCAAAACAAATGCTGAAAAGTTCTACTTTTCAGCAGTCAAATTGTTTCGAAAAGTAACACTTTTCAACATTTTTTTGATTTAAACGATTTATTGACAAAATACATGAAAATTTGACATAAAATTTCACTCAATGTGCGTTTTTTGGAATTGCAAAAAATGTTGTATGGAACTCGTTGCAAAACTTGATTTTTTCAGCACTCTTCGTATTTATCTAACTTGGTGAACCTCGTTGAATAAATGTACGACTCGTGCTGAAAAATCCTCTTTTTGCAACTTGTTGCATACTATTTCAGAATCCATTGGAGCGCTGAAAAGTAAATTTCAGCACAACACACCCAAAAAATATTGAATTTTGGAATGTTGAAAATTTGGTATTTTGAATATTACCTTTTTGAGTAATATTAAAAAAAATGTTTAAAAATGTGAACCTGGTGAAAATTAATCATTTTCTGATGTAATATTACACATTTTTTTGACACCAAATATGTCACCGTTTCCTGATGAACATCCAGGCATAGTGATTTTTCACGCTCAAAAATTGCATATTTCACGGGGACTTCAATTTCATAACATCAAATTTTACGGAAATTTAGCGGAACGTGAAAAATATTTAAATAATTATGAAAAAATGATGTTAAACTTACAGAAACTATTTTTTTATGCTTCACTATTTATTTGTTTTTTTCAATAAACTAAAAAAACTTAATTTAAATTGAACGTGACACAAATAAAAACTTTTAATAATTAAAAAACAATCCATTGGTTTATGGACGGGCGAGCTCTACATATAACTTGAAACCAAAATGTGAGCATGGGTACTGTCATTTATTGAGCTGCTTTTTCAATGTTCGACTAATATAGCGAAACAGTTTTCGCTGATTTGCTACTTTTTTATCTATTATTTTATTGAATTTCATATCAAAGCCAAATTTAACAAAACATTCTAATAATTTCAAATAGTTTTTTTTTGCGACAGTTTTCCCAGTAAAAATAGTGTTAAGGTTTTCATCTTACTTTTCAAAAACTGAATTAAAGTCACTAGAAAAATAATTATTTTATCTCTAACGAAATCCTAAAATTTTTATTCAAAATCAGAAATGAAACCAAAATAAACATTTTTTTTAACTTCCAAGGGAACCATCCGCCCAAACAGTCAAATATCGTGAGAATCAAACAGGACTAAGAAAAAAATCAGATATGTTCTTAAAATGCGACTTTAAAGATAATAAAAACTATTTATTTAATCTTGAATGAACCAAGCTTGAATCTTTCAATAGAAATTGGTATTAAATCTTGAAAATTTCAAATTAAATAACAGTTAAATTGATATTACGGCGAATGAAAATATTGCTAAATTCAGTTAGTTTCCTAAGAAGAAATGATAAACTGTTATTTAGAGTATCAAGAAAAAAGCAATCTGTTTTCTCAATATTTTTCTTTGCTCTGATAGAATTAATTTTTTCAATCTATTTTTTTGACTATTGACACAGAATGTTACTTTTTCATGAATGTTTGCTTTTAATTGATTTCTAAAAATAAATCAATAAAGTTTTTAAAATATTTGTGCAATTTAAAAAAACATTTCTCAATATACTTTTCACCCAGTGTGTGTTTTTTTCAATCAATTTCAAGAACTTTTGGTTGAAAAAGACAAAATTTATTAAAAATAAATTTCAAGAAATTGTTTTCTTCTTTGGCTGATTTTTGTCAACATCGTTTAAATATTCGCAGCATGCACTTCTCAGTAAATGTTGTATCAATTTCATGTTTATGTATAATTTGCTTACAATTCTTCAAATGGTTCATATCACGCTTTTCAATTAAAAACTAATAAAATTTACTCAAAAAGTCGTTATGAATGAAATATTTATTATGATGTTATTTTAAAGAATTGATTTGAGAAAATCGATCAATTTCACGGAATTTCACGAAAATCTTCAAATTTCACGAATTTCACGCTGTCCGCGAAATCGTGAAAATTAACTAACCCTAAATATTACCATCATCTTTTTTTCTGTGTAGTATCAAAAAGTGATACTTAACGATGCTGTGATGGATTTTGACACTTATCTTGATGACAAATAACGTTCTAGTGGAAAACAAACGTTTCACTGAAAAAAATAATCCAAAGGGAGTTTCCCAGAGTTCAAAAAACGTTTTTATTGCAATTAAAATTTTAGATTTCATGTACTCATTAAACACAGTCTCTTACTAGTTACGCTGGTTGCTATAGTCAAATGTGTGTTTTTTTTTTGTAATATTAGTCAACGTATAACTCTTCGGAAGATTGGAGTCTAGGTTGAAAATCTCAATGAATAAACAACTATATTTAAAAGATTTTCCCCTAATTTCTCAGCAGAAACTTATTTGACAGAACCACCCCAGCTCAAAGCTCCCTCTCTCTCAAAGCTCTCTCTCCGATTTTCCCTCGCTCAGGAGCATACGATTCCTCTCTCTCTCACACACAAATTTTATGCACTTTATGCTAACTCACCCAGCAGCACCCAACGTCCCCCCATCACTGCTGGTGATTTGCTGCTGGTGGTCCATCTTGTGGAGCCTTCAGCATCTCACGGTGTACAGTCGACGTCTGAGACAGCAGCTCCCAGTCTCCAGTCTCCATCGATTCACCGTCTGCAAAGGATGTGCCCACCTCCATCGGTCGAGGTCGGTGTGTGGCTTAGTAACAAGAGGAGAGCTGTGTCCCCTTGAATAGGTCTGAGTGTAGTAGTAGTACAACCCCTAGTAGTTGGTAGTGGACTGAAGGATTACTTTTTCCTTCAAGAGGGGAAAAAAGGGACCAGTTGAAAATTTCCCGGAAGGAGTTTTCAAAAGTTGGTTAAAATTCGGTGCTTTTAGTTTTGGGTTTTTCCTGAGTTTGTCAACCTTGTTGGGTGTTGTCCTGGAAGTAGCTGGACTGTGCGGTCGTCTGAAGAAGAGTTTGGATTAGTCCTGGACGTCCGGGTCCACGGGACCAGCTGCCGCCGAATCATCTGCGAAGATTCCGGGTATTGATTTTCGCGGTGGTCATAACGCGTAGATTCCCACCTGATCTTGAAGCCGAGCGGGGACGGCGAAGAAAATCGTGAAAAGGGTGCGTTTTTCATCCCCCTGAACTCGGAAGAGAGCTTTCGCGTGACAAGGATGGCGTGAAAATTTTCAAGAAATTTCCATTTTTAACAGAAGGATCATCCCTGGTCATCGCCACGGTTCAAAGGTGAATTTTCAGCTGTATCGATTTATGTGGTGTAGTGTGTTTTTTTTTGTTTGCCTGCTTTTGCTTCCCAAGAGGAGAAGATTTGACATCTGGCTACGGTCAAAAGCGAGCTCCAGTTTCGGAGAAGCTCCAGCATCCATCCCCACTACCCCTCTCCCTCGCCAAAAGAACGACCACCCCTCAACAGTCAGCGAGTGAGGGTGAATGCAACTGTCACGATTTTCCAACCCCTCGCGCGTGAGTGAGAAGAAGAAAAGAGAGCTTTCGGTGTGCAAGTCGAGAGAAGAGCGAAAGCTCGCTCGCCACTCTCGGCGTGAGGAAAATAGCCAGTGAGAGAGAGAGAGAGAGAGAGCGACCGGGAGTCGTGAGGTGCATCTCACCGTCGTGTGATATTGTGTAACAACAAACTGCCACCCCGTTCGAAATCGTGGCTGGCTGTGATGGCTGTGGTGAGCAGCGCACCGCGCGTCACACTGAACAGAAAGAAGAACAAGAAGACGATGCGCTTTTGAAGTGCGTTGCACTTGTCCTTTTCCTCGCTCACTCGTGTGGGGTGGCCGTGAGTCGTGAGCGCAGTCCTCGTCGAAAGGTGGTGGAACTAGCCGTCAGGTAACGTAACAAGGACCCTTTTGGAAGGTGTTTTTTTTGTTCTTTTTTGCATATTACTGGGGCTAGAGGGAGGATGGAGGCCGGCGTTTTGTGAAGAGATGATTGAGGATATAAGATCAGGTCTCTGGAATGTTCGGTTTCTAGAGATTACTAAAGTATATTTTTTTATAAGCTGTGTCTTGAAAAAAATCGAGGGTTTTAAGTCTGTGGTAAAACTTTGGTGATACATGTTTTATGAATCAACCTAACGGTGACTGTTGTACAAAATAATATACGAGATTATGAGCTTATCAACCGCAATGTCGTTTTGATTACCCTAGAAAAAGTTAAGAGCAAAGTTTATCGAACAGTGGAAAATATTAATTGTTTCTTTTTTATTCTCACGTTTTGTTTTGAGTGGATCTGATTTTTTTAAATTAATTTTCTAGCAGCTTTTTAGACAATGAAATATCAAAACCATCGCTGTCATAGAATACAGGTAGAGTGGACTCTCTGGCTGTCGATCTTCTCGTTGTCAATATTGCTCCAGCTGTCAATAAAGTTTTCAATCCCTTCAAATAGATTGCTTTGATTTTCGTTCTATAATTTGATAACTCCCGCTCTCGACGTCCACTGTATTAAAAATATTAAATAGATTTACTCGATAACATTTATGCCAAAATTGATCCAACATGTGAAATAATCAGAAACATTCGTTTGAAAAAAAACTTATATTTTAGTAAAATAATAATAAAATTTTTGGTTCACTTTTTTTTCTTACATTCTTACACGTACATTTTTATAATTTGTAAATTATTTATAATTTTATTAAAACTGGTAAGTCAAGAAAAATATTATTTGAAATGTACTTTTGTAGGGCACTCCATTCCTATGAACGAGTTATTTTGCTTGTGTTCAGGAGTTCTTTTTGAGCAAAGTTTGTTCTTTGAAAATAAAAAATCTTCTTATGTTTTATAATGTTTTTTTTTTTTTGTATTTTCCTAACATATATAACAACCTCCTACACTGAAAAAACAAACAAAAAAGTACAACATTCCTTTGTTCTACAAATTTTGCCTTCTTTCCTATTTTTACAGTTTTCGAATAACTAAACATGCTTTTTAAACAAAGGAAGGAGGTAAAGTTCCTAGAATATAGGAATTTGGTACCTTTTTAATGTTAGTGTATAGTTATATTTAACAAATTTGCCATCATTTTCATACACTTTTTTGATATTTTAAGTAATTTTACATTTTTCTATGTAAACTTGAAATTATTAAAAATTAGGTTCAAAACAGGTCCAAGTTGACCCATCAAAATACTTTTCAAAACATTGCATTGTCAAGATCACATAAAACAAGTAAAACCAATTCTTTTAAAAATTTAGGCCGTTTTTTCTAAGGCTGGCTTTTTGAAATTTGTTTCACAATAGATTTTTGACGATTTTTGAGACTAAAACTCGTCAAGATGTCGGGATTGGATATTAGAGAGTTAAATTTTGAAAAGTTTTTAAATAAAAATAATATGAATTTGAGGATAAACTAAGCATAACATCATAGTCTTGCCCCCCCTTCAATGTTGGCCCTAAAAATCAGGGGGAAAAATATATTTTTTTTTTCAAAAAACATCAAAATATCAATGGAAATTTAAGTGCAATCAGCTGAACTCAATTTAAAATGCATTCTCTTGCGTTCAGAATAATTTTTACCACTTAAACCAATTAAATTTACCAATTAAAACCACTTTGAATATTTGAAAATTTTCGTTGTGCATGCTTTGAAAACTAATGATTGCAAAACAACTGAACTAGTGTAAAATGCATTTTAAAACACTTTTTGCATTCAATCCCAACATTTCAATGCAAAAGTGTTTTAAAATGGCTTGTAATTTCATTTTCATTCTCCTCCCCTTGACCCCGGCCAGAGCCGCGGGACAAAAACTTTGAAAAATATTTGCATTGGCTTAAATAATTTTTAACATTATTTTTTTACACACATTTAAACATTTATTGCCTTTTTACCGACTTTGTAGCAACAGTCCTTTTTTTTACAATATTTTTTTTATTCGAATACATTGCAATTTGAATACATTTAACATACTATTTCAAGAGCCCTTAAGGTGAAGCCATCAATCATTTTTAAGGAAAATTGATCATCAATATAAAACGCTCAGTATCTCATTCAATTTAACGAAAATCTGCACCAAAATGAATCAGCATATGAGCAATTCTCTATAAAATCGGTCTTTTTTTGCAATTTTAATTTTTGTATTTTAAAATCCAGCAGAAACCTTTTTGGTGCCTTCGGTGTGACCTAAGAAGACATTTTGCATCAGTAGTTTGTCCATATCATGTTACATACAAATTTGGCAGCTGTCCATACAATACTTTCATTTTTTAAATAAACATTAACATTTCAAAAGGGCGTACATTGAATGCTTGATTTAAAATAAAATCAAAAATCATATTTGGGTAATTCTCCGCCAACTCACACAGCAGTTGCCCCGACCCCTCTTCGATTTGCGTGAAACTTTGTCCTAAGGGGTAACTTTTGTCCCTGATCACGAATCCGAGGTCCGTTTTTTGATATCTCGTGACGGAGGGGCGGTACGACCCCTTCCATTTTTGAACATGCGAAAAAAGAGGTGTTTTTCAATAATTTGCAGCCTGAAACGGTGATGAGATAGAAATTTGGTGCCAAAAGGACTTTTATGTAAAATTAGACGCCCGATTTGATGGCGCACTCAGAATTCCGAAAAAACGTATTTTTCATCGAAAAAAACACTAAAAAAGTTTTAAAAATTCTCCCATTTTCCGTTACTCGACTGTAAACATTTTTGGAAAATGTTATTTTATGGGAAATTTAATGTTCTTTTCGAATCTACATTGACCCAGAAGGGTCATTTTTTCATTTAGAACAAAATTTTTCATTTTAAAATTTTGTGTTTTTTCTAACTTTGCAGGTTTATTTTTTAGAGTGTAACAATGTTCTACAAAGTTGTAGAGCAGACAATTACAAAAATTTGGATATATAGACATAAGGGGTTTGCTTATAAACATCACGAGTTATCGCGATTTTACGAAAAAAAGTTTTGAAAATGTTGGTCGTCGTTGATCATGGCCGTTCATGGTCACCCGCAACAGACACGGACGACGAAACAAAGAGAAACGCAAAAAGTAACTTTTTCAAAACTTTTTTTCGTAAAATCGCGATAACTCGTGATGTTTTTAAGCAAACCCCTTATGTCTATATATCAAAATTTTTGTAATTTTCTAACATTATTACACTCTAAAAAATAAGCCTGCAAAGTTAGAAAAAACACGAAATTTTAAAATGAAAATTTTTGTTCTAAATGAAAAAATGACCCTTCTGGGTCAATGTAGATTCGAAAAGAACATTAAATTTCCCATAAAATAACATGTTCCAAATTTTTTTACAGTCAAGTAACGGAAAATGGGAGAATTTTTAAAACTTTTTAAGTGTTTTTTTTTCGATGAAAAATACGTTTTTTCGAAATTCTGAGTACGCCATCAAATTGGGCGTCTAATTTTACATAAATTCCCTTTGACACCAAATTTCTATCTTATCACCGTTTCTGGCTGCAAATTATTGAAAAACACCTCTTTTTTCGCATGTTCAAAAATGGAAGGGGTCGTACCGCCCCTCCGTCACGAGATATCGAAAAATTGGTTTCGTGATCAGGGACAAAAGTTACCCCTTAGGACAAAGTTTCACGCAAATCGAAGAGGGGTCGGGGCAACTTTTCCCGATTTCGTGTGAGTTGGTAGAGAATTACCCATTTTAAATTGAAAAATTTATAAATTTAAGCCATAACCAGATGAAACAAAGTTTCAAAAACTATTCGTTTGCCAATTTTGATTTAAACATTAAAATAATAAGTACTGTTAAGCTTTCGGTTATTTTTCAATAACTAATTGTTTTGTTTCTCTTTCTTGTTCGAATAAAAACTAAAGTATTTTTGGAAATTTATGTAAAGTTTCTGCTTTTTTCGAAAACTGTCAATAGTTTGGTTTTTTTAATTCATTTAGATTTTTCTTTTAGATTTTTGATGTATACTTTTTTAAAGAGTTTTTTGGTTTGAAATCATTTTTTAGATTAGAAATGACTAATATTTGAGCTTTGAAAAAAGTCGAGACAATGTCGGGAAGTTGATATTGGGATTTGAGTGGTCACCCTGATTAATTAATATCATCGAAAGAAAACTCATGTTAATGATGGATTTTCTAGTTCACTCACACTCACTACACCCTTACCAAAAATCATGATTTTTTGAGTTCCAAATCCCACTTTTCATACGAATTTTTCAGTTCAACCCATATAATAATTTTATGGTTGTAGTACCTGAACTCAAAAAAATGTATGAAAAGTGGGATTTGGAACTCAAAAAATCATGATTTTTGGTAAGGGTGTATCAAAAGTTTGGTGTGTTAGTGAGTGTGAGTCCCGTATCAAAAGTGACAGTTCGTCACTTGATTTTGTTCAACGGAGTATGTACAAACAAAAAATTTCAACCGAAAGTGCCCAATCACCGAGAGTTTAGTGTAGTTTGAATGTGGAATCAAAAAATGAAGTCCGTTTTTCTATTTGAACTTATTTTCATTGAGAAATTCATGGCACTTTAAGAATATTATTATCCGATTTAGTATTTAGTATGTTTGTCTATAATAGTTAACTGACCTTGAAGGTTTGTTCTTAATAAAAAAAAACTGTTTCTCGAAGAACTTTGAAGAGTTTTTTGGCTTTGGATTTTCCAAAACTAATCTTCAAGCTATTAAATATATCCATGTCACTCCTGTTAGGTTATGTTTTCTTAACATTTTTTTTTTTCCTCATTGTACCTAGTGTTACAAAAATGATAAATCATATACTTTTAAAGTTATAAAAATGAACAGTGTTTAAATCACGAAAAGCAAACTAAAGCTGAAGAGCCACAGCTGACCACTTATTATGTAAACCAAATGTAATTATTATAAGAAAGATTCAATAAAGTATATTTAATTCAAAAAAAAATTCCATGTCACTCCTGTTTACAGTCTAAAAATCATGTATTATTAATAAAATGTTGATTGAAATTGGAGGAGGTGAAAAGTTTTGATTCAATTGTCCTTTTTATACCCTGTATGTTCTTATCAAAATTAATTTGAATTTGGGCAGAGTTGACGGACATTAACATTTAAATAAATTCCAACAGCCTTGTTGTATAGAAAAAAAAACTAACTTAATCCACCTATGTGGTTGGTGCCTTCCTCACTCTTTCCCAACAATGGGTGATATGTGATATGATGGGTTTGGAAACAAATTTCGTCTAACTTCGCTAGGTTCCGGAATACAAAAAACACACATATCACTCAAGGGCTCATAAGTGGCATCATAAGTGGTCATAGCTTGAGACAGGGTTGCCAGATCTTCAATGTTTTGGACTCGTTGGAAAGGTCTTTTGATTACCTTACCAACGATGGGTCGGATGATGGATCCGGACATTGTTTAAATACATTAAAGTGAGATCCGGCTACAAAACAGTACAAAAATATCACTTAAGTGGTTATAACTCGAGACAGGGTTGCCAGATTATCAATGTTTTGGACTCGTTGGAAAAGTCTTTAAATTTTCCAAAACCTGATTTCCAAAAAAAAATGCAAAACCTGATGAAAATATTTTTTATTATGAAATATTGTTTAAAAACACGATTAAGCCACTACAAATCACTCCCGCGAGAGACGGCTTGTCGATTCCGCTTGCGATCCAGACGGGGGTCATCCGGGCTTGCCCCGGTCCCGGCAGTTGAGGCGTAACATTGTTATGTTCGATGCCTGATAAGCGGCGGCGCAGCGTGTTCGACTTAATCGCTCAAATACTGTTAAAATGCACCAACAGGCTTCAGACAATCTTCTGTGCGCAGTACACTCGCCGAGTTTATGGACGTTCGTCGGTATAAAGAAATGAATGCGTTGTTGGCTGAATAATTAGCGGTTAATTGTTATTGACCAATTATCTAATCATAATTCTGAGGAAGAAGGCACAAAAAAGGGCCAAACAGACCAACTGGCGTCTCGGGGTGCATCGTGCTGCAGCGTGCACTAAGAGGGGCGGATCGCGTGCTCGTGGCAGTGTTGCCAGCGTCTCCGGACGCCGTGGAAGAAATTTCCGACACGCTCGGTTGGACCTCTGCAGCCAACTCCGTAATGACGGGGTACACGACAGCTAGAAAACAGAGAAAAGGAGGGGAATTTCCTTGATTTTTTTTTCTCACTCCTCCAAACTCGCTGATGTTTGTTTGTTCCTCTCCCCGGGGACCGAGCACTGCGGTAGACCATCGTCCAGTGTGGTCAACAGTTCAGCGAGTCACTACATGGGGTTTAGCGCCGTCCGGCTGTCTGCTCGAGTGGCGTAACTACATCTTAGTACAGGGCAATAGACCGTAGCCATGCTTCGATCGGATGCTTGAGGAATAGTCAGTGTTATCAAACTTTTAAACTATATTGTTTGATAGTTACGTTACAAATAAATAAAAAAAAATCAGCATTCGTTGCCCACCGCAACGAGTGGATCGTAAAATTTCGAGAAGTTTCAGAATTTGCAATCATCAGATTGACCCAAGTAAGCAACAAGACCCAACATTAAACTACTATTTCGAGAGAGGGGTGGGGCACCCTCACCTTTTTGTTGCGTGTTGGATAACATGTCAAAATCGATAATTGCACTCTTTGACGTTCATTTTCAATGCTCGCTGCCGACTTGTTCAAGCAGAAAATCGAAAAAAAATCAAAACAAAATAGCAAAAAAAACGGCAATGAGCTCTACCAGCAAAATATTCAAATTGACTTTAATTTTATGTATAATTTAAGGGGTCCAAAAGCATCGAAGCACCCAGAGAAATATAATTTGCTGCACATTCCGTGCGCGTCGGCATGCTATGGCGGTTTGAAGCTCCGCTCCGATCGATCTGATGAAGATGCCTCAACCATTCGATGTTGAGCAAAGATTTGATTTTCTGGCTTGGAAAAATGGCAAAGCCTGCCAAATTGTCTGCTGGCCTCACGTAATAATCGTTGATCGGGGCTGATCGTCATCGTTTTTGGTCAAGCCTTTGGCCGGCCTACCGTGCTGAAAGATAGCGCATTTGGCCGCAACGCCCACTATGATTGCCCTTTGAACGATTGTGTAAAGTGGCGTTTAACTCTGTCTCGGTAGCGTGATTCGTTTTGCAAAATGTTTCACGTACACAAAATGAAGATTTTTTTGTGATTTTCGGCAAAAAAAACACCTTTTTTTTTAATTCGTTCTACAGCGATTTTCCTGAATTTTCACCCCCTACAGATATGCCTACTTTGATTCAGGAAGGTGCTGTGTCCTATCCTTCGCCTAGACCAGACCAAAATCCATGATAAAGCTGTCAGACCAAATTTGTCAGACCAAGACTGTCAGACCAAAGAGCAAAAAGTAAACAATCTTGCTCTTCGACGTAGGTGCACACAAATCAAGAAAAGAAATTTTGAAAAAGAATTTTAATTTTCCAATTAAATTACTGGTTTTGGGCTGCAAAATTTAATGTATGCCAGAAAATGTTAAAACAGTGCGGCGTCCTGTACTCCGACAATTATATAAGCAGTTAGACGCTTTATTCTTTCACTTTAATTTTTGATCACGTTTTCGGTTTACACCTGAACAATCTTGAAATTATTTATGCGGATTTGTGATTCCTCTCGTTCAATCATTCCCTTGCTTTGATTAATGTTGACCGCCAAATTATTTTTTCCGGAATTTTTATTTTTCCCGTTTTTGGGTGGTGATTTTGAGCAACCTTTGTTCTACGAAAAACTTTACTTCTCTTGTTTTATATTTTCCTTGTTTATTTTTTTTTTTATTTTAAATTGCATTTATCCTATTTAGTTTATGTTTGTTTTTGATAGTATTTGGCTTACTCTACCACCTGCTATGACTACCTTTTGCCTATCTAGTTTTTTCACGTTTTTACAACCACTTTTTTCATTTTTTTCTTGCTTTTCACTTTTTCTACTATAAAACGATTATCATTTAAATTGTAAAACATGCTTAAAGGCATAGTTTGGTACATTAAAAAAATACTGCATACTTATGTGCATATAATAAAGGATAATGTTAGTAAGAAACACAGCCAAAGTTGACCCCAGAAAAAAGACATTTTTTAAAACATTGGAAAAGACACATAAAACAAGTCACATAATTTTCTTAAATTTTAAGAGTTCTTCTTTCCAATTCATGGTCAGAAATTTAAAACCCTTTATGGAATCGGCTCAATTTCAGCCTATTTTTTAAAGCAAAATCGACCACAAAATATTCAATAAGTGATCCGTTTTTTTAATTTATTTAGTTATTTGTTTTTATTAAGGGAGCAATTCTTTCAGATTTCGGTCATTCGATTTTTTTGTATTTTTTAATCTGGCTGAAACTTTTTTGGTGCCTTTGGTATGCCCAAAGAAGCCACTTTGCATCATTTGTTTGTCCATATAATTTTCCATACAAATTTGGCAGCTGTCGATACAAAAATTACGTAAGGAAATTCAAAAATTTGCATCAATCAAAAAGTACTGTAGTGAAATTCTGGTTAAGTGCACCGTAACTTTTTTGAAAATAGCAGCAGTTTTTTTTTTTTTTTTAAATTAGGGCACATGTTTGCCCCCTCTTGAAAAAAATTTTTTTTTGGAGAGCTGAGAAAATTCCACGGAAAATTCTCTATATTTTGCTTTTTTGAACTCTGTTGATACGCCCTTAGTTGCTGAGATCTTGCCATGCAGAGGTTTTAAAAAAAATGTTTTTCGAAAAGATAGGAAAATTTCACGAATGTTTCATTTCTTAACATTGTGAATCAGACCATTAGTTGCTGAGATATTGACGTTAGAAAATGGTGTTTTTTTTTTGGGTGAGACTTATTAAAACATCAAATTTCTGTTTTTAAACCTTTGCATGGCAATATCTCAGCAACTAAGGGTCGAATCAACAAAGTTTAAAAAAGCAAAATATAGAGAATTTTCCGTTGAATTTTCTCAGCTTTTCAAAAATATTTTTTTCAAAGTGGGCAAACACGTGCACTAATTTTAAAAAAATTAAAAACTGCTACTATTTTTAAAAAAGTTACCTAAAAATGGCTTTAACTTGAAAACGGTGAATTATATTAAAATTTCACTAAAGAACTTTTTGATTGCAAATTCGATTTTACATCGAAAAATGAAGTTGAAAAATTTGTGGGACCAATATTTCGATTAAAAAAAAACAGTATTGATTCCAAAATTCATAACTCGGTCAAAGATTTTTGACACAACCTGGAAATTTCTGAAAAGTTGGCATTTTATGTCCCCATAAACATAAAAAAATTAAAAATATTGTTTTTTTTTGCAAATCAAGTTTTAGTCACAAAAAGTTAAATTAAAAATCAACCATTTTTTACCGTGTATCATTTTTTCAGTGTAGTTCTTATCCATACCTACAACATTGCCGAAGACACCAAATCGATAAAAAAAATCCTTTAAAAGATACAGATTTTAAAATTTTCATGTATCATTTTTGTATGGACAGCTGCCAAATTTGTATGGAAAATTAAAAGGACAATTAATAATGCAAAATGGCTTTTTGAGCATACCGAAGGCACCAACAAAGTTTCAGGCGGATTAAAAAATACAAAAAAATAAAATGAAGAAAAAAGACCGATTTCGCAGAGAATTGCTCAGGGCCCAAAACTGTTATACAGAAAAACCTCTTTTTACGCGGTGGCGTTACGCTTTTTATTTCGTTGATTTCAATATTTTTGCAAGCTTCAAATAGTGTTTCGTAGATCTGAACAAAACCTACAAATTGCTTTTAAAAGATTGCAAAAGTGTTGCGTAGTTTCCAAAGAAATCGAAAAATTAGAAAAACGTAACGCATTGCGTAAAAAGAAGTTTCTCTGTAATAGTTTATGTTCCTCTGTAAATAAAAATAAACCCTATTTGCGATTTGTAAAATTCATAGTTTTTTTTCCAAAAAAACTTTACGAAAATAACTAATATTTTTCAATTTTATCAATTATGGCAAAATTGAATATCAATGCTGGAAAATTAATTTTACATCTATTTTTAGTTGTTTTCCATCTTTTCCATTGACATTTGCCATCACATTGTTTGACCGTATTCAAAACTGTGAGCTGTGAGGTTATCTGATGATTCTATTAGTTTTAACCAACATTTATTTCAAAATTAGTTAAAATTCCAATGTTATATAAATATTTTTTTATTTCATAAAGAAATAATTTTGTTTTGTCCCCTGTTTTTTGTGAAAATTTTGTGGTTAATGGCTTAGTCAAACAAATGTATGTTGATAGTTTTTATAATTATTAAAAAAATATATATCAAACACCTGAAAGTTCATCCCGCGAGGGTTATAACAATATCACTGTTACCGGTGATGGTAGTCGCGTGCAATGCGCAATAATAATACACGTGGTCCGGTCTGGGTCGGGTAATAGGAAGCGGCCAAACCAAACCAAACTTCCTAATCATCGATAATTCGTGCTCAATCTTGCTCTGATGACCAGCTGATGCGGACTGACCGACTGACGGCGGAATCGGATTGTGATTGGATCGGTGCGTTACGTGCGTCGGTCTTTCCATGAATGGGTCAGCGGGCCAATTAGAGGGAAAATTTTATAAAGCGCCACTCTCTGTTACGAGGGATTTAGCATTGTGATACAAAGTCGGTAAACTCAGTGCGGGAAATTTGAATGCTTGCGGAGCTGGTCAAAGGGAAGGACCTATTTGATGACTCAACAGTTGTGACGGGGTTCTATTTTTACAGTGAATTCTGTAACACTGCATTGTTGCAGCGCAAAAGAGTACATTTTAAATCCAATTAGAAGGGCATGTTTCAAAGTCTCCGCTTTCCGACTTCTACAACCACCTTCAAGCTGAAAACAAGGACTCGACCCAGACACCAAAGCGTACGATTTCTAAGCTGCATGAGTCTGAACAGCGCGCTGGGATTCCTGCCTGAAAGTGGTATAAAGTTAGGTTGATAAGCCCGCAAAGCAGCAGCGGCAATGGCACTTGCCAAGCTTCACCGAGCTATGATTATGGAATCAGTTCTTGGAACAGTTTTGAATTATGAATAGAAAATCGATGGCCGATGTTATGAACCATCATAGAGCAGGGCAGCGCGGCGTTTGCGTCTTTCGGGGAAGTTATGTGCGCAGCAAAATAATTGTAAAATATTTGCTTGAAAAAAAAATAGTGGTCGCTGCCGGTAGCGGCAATGCGGCCCAGCAAGAAGTTACCGGGGAAGATCTATTAACCCTGCCAGAGTTCTTCGCTCTCGCGGGGGAGATGATGACGCGGTGTCGGACCTGCCGTAACAAGGCGGAGCAATTCCTGGCCCTTGGGGAGCTGATGATCAAGCACATCTATAAAGGAGGAAAAACTGTGATCTAGTGTTAAGCTTTCTCTATTTCTATCCCTTGCAATTTTAGTATGTTTTTTCTTTATTTTTCCTTACTCTAGGTGACCTTTATTTACAAGCAATAATTGTTCCAAAATGGATTATGATGTAACGCACAGCTGAAAGAAACTCAAAAACTGTGTTATGTACCTCAAAAGATATTAGTGTATCTTGAATATTCACCAATAAAATCGAATTGAAATTGAAAACAAAAAAAATAACAGCAGATCTCCCAAGCATGACATTTTTTAAGTATCAGGCTTAAACATGGAACGTACTTTCTCTATGACCAGAGAACACATTTTGTATCAACAGTACAAGTCTCCAAACAATTTTGGGGGCTGGTGACACAAAATGGGTTTGAAAATGAAAAAAAAATCTTTGTCTTGAGATTAATTAAAATTGTCGATTTTTTTCAATGAAAGTTTATGTTATTTACAGAAATTTCACAAAAGTTTATTTTTTCAACATTTCAAAACGAACCAATTGTTTCAAAACATTGTCAGCTGTAATCTACAGGCTAATTAGGTGGCACTTAAAAACATATTTTCATCGAAACGAATTCTTTGTGAGGCTGTACCTCAGAAAATAATTGTTCGATTTTCAAATCGCAGAGAGAAAATTGGAAGAAATTTTTTAAGCTTTGCAAAAATATTTTTTTCCAGAAGTCTTTTTATAAAAATAAAAAAAATAAAAATGTTAAAATTTTCGTAAAATTGCAGCCTAACAATTCGGTGAAGTACTTTTCTATTGTAAATTTAATTAAACTTTTGAAAATAAGATTTTTGCATTTTTTTTACCGCAATCTGATATTTTACAAAAATCACATTTTTCAAAAGCTCATATTTCTGGAATAATATTTTGTGCTTTGTGCTCAAAAGATTTTTTGTTGAGTACCACAAAACACATCAAAAAATTTAGATAAAAATGGGAAACCCACTGTCAGTGAAAAAAACGTAAAATAATGAATTGGGTAGTTTTTTAGAGAGTTGCTATTTTTTTTTAATGCTGTACCAAAATATTTCTTTCAGGAAAAAAAAATAAAATAATGTTAAAATTTTCGCAAAATTACAACCTAAAACATTCGGTGAGTACTTTTCGATTGTAAATTTGAATAAACATTTGAAAATATGTATTTACAATTTTTTTGACCTTATTCTGTTATTTTTCAAAAAAAAAATTTTCAATGGCTCATATTTCTGGAATTAGATTTTGCACAATCATGCTTTTTTCTCAAAAAATGTCTTACTAAGTCCCATAAAACACATAAAAAAATTATATCAGACATCTCCTCACCAAAAAAATGGGCTTAGTAAAATCTTGTTTCAAGAATCAATATTTTCGCCTTTTGAATAAGTAGATAATATAAATATCATCATAAAACAAATCTTATGTTTTATAAATTGTAATTTAAAAATCCATGGATTCTTTTTAAACATATAAAAAAATACTTTTTTTACTGTTCACTAGCTATTGGTCAGTAATCGCATAGCAATTAAAATTGACTTCCAGTGTTTATTATGAATCAAGCGCACTAATTTCTACCCAAAATCCAAATCGTGCGGTTGCTCCATCACCATCATGGTAAGTTCTGCCATGCCAAAGGAGGTGGAGTCAGGGTGTATACAAAACAAATGACAAACAAGATTTTAAAATTAAAAAAATATTTCTTTAATGATTTGCAATTATAAATTCAACTTCCTTTTATTAAAATTAAAATTTAAAAGATTCTAAAACTCTGGAAATTTTAAGACATGTGAATTCTAATTCCCAAAATAAAAAATATCAAAATAAGTTGAGTTGTGAAAAACTTGAAGTTGTTCAGGAAGTTCACGGGATATACCAAATGATTACATTTCAGGTCAAGATCAAGATTTTAGAATCAAATTAACAAGATTCAACATGCAAGGAATGACCCTAACTGGAATCCCTCGCAAGAACCATTCAGAGCGCGTGGCGTTCTCTCCAGAAGGAAGTGTTTATTTCGACTTCTTCTGGACGACCATCGCTGGTGATTATGGGTAAACACACGCACCCAGACTTCTCAAAGTCAAGCAAAACAAAGCACATGGGCCAATGTGAGTTTGTAAACAAAGAATCTATCCTGCTCACGTCAGTGGATGTTTACATTAGGAGTGAGCAGGGCATACACTCTTTGTTTACAAACAACCATTTGCCCATTTACATTGATTTGTTTGAAGTGTAGTGGGTTTTACGATTATATTTTTTTGAACACCACTATTTTTATTACCCACACCGCCACCGCACATGGGTGCTTTGAGGTTATGATTTCCAAAAGTAATTTGAAAGAGAGGGCAGGGGGAGGTATGCTCCCCTTTCTCGCTCTCTCTCTCTCTCTTTTCATCTTTCCACACTTGGAACAAAACAAATATTAAGCGCCCATAGAGTACCACCCAAAATTGGAGGGGGAGGGGGGAGCGATGATTGACGAATGCATTCAGAAGCAATATTCGGGAAGATTAAAGCGATTAAAGAAGAAGGTTTAATGGGTTCTTCGTGGCAAGAAACAGAATTCGAGCTCATCTATTTTTTTGTTGTTGTTGTTGTTTTTGGGAGGTTCTTGAGGTCATTTACTCCAAAACAGAACGTCGTTATGGATCAATGTGAGGTTATTTTTACGGGTTCGGGACGTGTTGAATTGCTGGATAAACAGAGTTTTAGTGTGGAATCAATTAGTGCGCTAAGTGGGCTTGAACTCTGGAGCACCATAAAGTGGTTCAGCTGTGTTTTTTTTTTTGGACCACCATGAGCTGAAGATAGATTTTTACTGACCCGCTGACAACGTGGTAAATTAGGCTATTTTTAGAGAATTCTTGGAGATTCTGTTATTTAATTAAAAAAATGAATTCATTGAGCTATTAAATGACGTTGGACTACGTTCATCTACAGAATAATAAAGTCAACTAAAATCTAATCGCTTCACAAGCTCAATCATCACCCAAAACTGCGATGATGATCGACCACTTAAATTTTTCACACCATCGACGACGACGATCGGGCGTTCGAATTGGGGTTTCGAATGCTATCATTAAGTTTCCATCGATAGCCCCCGTTCGGCGATTCACAGCCCAAACCTTTCGTTCGACAATTACGAACCAGGGCGCGTGGTCTGCCATCGCCAAGCAAGAGCTTCTCCATTAGTGACCCTTAATTTTTGAGCGTGCAATACGGTGGGTCAATTTCGTTGCACACCTTAATTCGAGCGATTTCGAAGGAATTCGAACGCGTCGTCGTCGGCGAAATTTGCGTACAATTGCGGTTATTACACGCTGAAAATTTCTGCGCTGAAGAAATGGCCCAAGACAAGTTGCAAGTTGTACACACAAACAGTGAGAGACGGATAGATTAAATTATTTTGGCTGGCGAAATTGCACGTGGCAGGTGAATTACTAGAGTTTCATTGGAGCAAAAGGTGCAATTATTGGCAACACTGGCGGGACTGATCATGTCTTTCAAAAGGTGGTCCAACAGTCAAGTCTGCTTGTTTGTGGTGAGGTAAAAGATGAAAATTAAGCGAATTGTAAGATCGATATCGCAATTTACGCTAACGCTAACTGGATGTAAACTCAGTCCACGCGTTATTGCAACCAACCGATTTTGATTCGTGAGAAGTTTATTCAAAGTCGGCAAAATCGTGACAATAATTCCTGTTTGAAGGAAAAAGTTACTTTGCAAAAGGTGACTATAATTAGATTTCCAACCTCGCCCCAAACCAGGTGGAGGGCAATTTAAACTTAGCTTTTCCACCATAAAGACAGGCAAAATTAAAGTCGAATGCACACCATTTATGCTCATAATAGAAGTGACACGCCATCACAATTGCAGGTTTCCTCCCATAAATCCATTCAGCTCGTCGTCGTCGCACATGCCAGCAAAACCCGGTAGAAACCGCACTGCAATTGCCCGTCATGTTGGTGGATTTGACTGGGAATGGAGACTGTATGGAGAAAAACCTCTAGCCTCCATGAAGAAGTTTCCAAAAGTCTATCATTACAATGGCTCATATGTTCCTTGTGCAGTGAAACGTCGTTGGTTTGACACATTAATTTGATGCCTGGCTAACTCAAAAAAGATAAGTTTAGATTTTTTTTTCTCAAATTTGGCTTTTTTCAAGTGTCCATGATTATTTTAAAAAAAATAATTATATTTACCATTTGCTGCTACTCAAATAATTGCATTTTTTGGTCTTAAAAATAAACTCATGATAACACTTTAAAAGGACACATAACTTTTGTAAACAAGAGATTCACTCCATTTTCCATTTTAATGTCGATGTCTCAGCAACTAATGGTCCGATTTTCAATGTTAAAAAATGAAACATTCGCATTTTTTTTTACAATGCTATTGTATGGCTCAAAAGTTTCGGATTTTGTTCCCCTAAAACATATCAAAAAATCTCGAAAGTAAAAAAAAACAATTTTGGAAAGTAGAGTTTTTGTGAAAAAAAAACTTGATAAACATTTTTTGTATGGACTGCTGCCAAAATTGTATGGAGACTTGTTTGGGTGAACCAATGACACAAAATGGCTTCTTTGGTCACAGGGAAGGTTTGAGCTAAACAAAAAAAAATACACTTAAAATCCATTTCCGGTTTTGGTAGAGAATAACTCATTTGCTCTTTTTGGAAAGATACTCTTGATTTTAATTTCACAAAAGTTTAATGTTACCTTCTGAAAAAATAATTCAAACAAATATGGTTTCCAGAGTAGAAATGCATTTTTTTTAAATACAGTCTGAACTCGTTTATCCGAAGGCCCCGGAAAAATTTCTCTTCGATAATCGAATCACGAAAAAAAAAGTTTTTCCGTTGTCTAATTTTTGATTGTCGAGTATATGTATAACCCCTAGACAACTTTAAAATGATTTAAATCCAAGATTGCGGCCAAAATGGCGGTCATGCAATATTGAAAAGTGCGTTTTATTTTTTAATAGGCAATCAATAACTTAAATTTGACGAAAATGGGATAGCAGAACTCAAATTTTAGATTAAAAACTAGGATATTTAAAAAAATTGAAAAGTTTTTGTTTCTTCATGATTCGATTATCCGAAGTCCCAAACAAACCTTCGGATAATCGAGTTTTTGGACTGTACATTGTACAACGTTTATTTTTTTAATTTTTGATCAAATAGGGCAAACTTTTAAACTTTTTTTAAATTAAATTGAATTAATTAAAAAAAAGACATCAATATTGAGAAAAAAAAATATTTTCAAAGTTTTGAAAGCTTGGCTTGAAAATTTGAGGCACTTGGACACTATGTAAAAGGTTCCGAATATCTAAACGCTTGTTCGCGAACTGATTTGCAATGAACTCATGCCAATTATAAGTCCTCTACGACAATGGGATGTGGGGTAAACCGGATATTAAAATTCGTGTTCCGAAAAACATTGAAAATCTTGCTTTTAAAAAGTATTTTGAAGCACTTATAAATGTATCATTTTCTTTTAGCTTTTGCAAAATAAAGTTGAAAATTGATATATTTATTAGGGTGGGTACGGATTTTAAAAAGTTCTCAGATCAAGTTCTGGTGTGGTTCCCCTTGTAGGGCATACCCAAAGGGACTCTCACGCCAAATTTCAGCTCATTTGGTTGAAAACTGGCTTGTCTCAAGCTGGTTCAAGTTTACATGGAATTTACTATGGGAAATTTTGAATTTTCATTCATTCGCTCCTACAGGCCTGGGGAAAACATGTAGAAACTTCTAGGATGGCCATAAATGAGCGGAATCGTCTGGAAAACAACTTTCCCTAAGAGACTAGATCGATTCGTTCAACCCCCATCGAGCTCAACGGCAATTCATCCGGGGTTTTCGGAACCAACGGTTTTCCCGAGAAAAGCATTAAGGGGTTACATACATGTAGAAAATCACAAAATTTCATATTACAGAAAATTTATTAATTCAACTTACAAGATGATTTTCAAACCCTCCTGAAGGTTTCATGATTTAACTGAGTTAGAGACGGTTTAAGCTCAGAGTTTTGCCATGCGCAAAGCAAACTGTCTAACTTTCTGAACGTTTTTCTCTGAACACCAAGTTGATTTACGGGTGCCACGATATCTCGAGATGGGATGGACCAAATTGGCTGAAATTTTGATTGAAGACTCCCAAGACATATTCCATGTGCATGACGAAGACCGATTTTGAAATTTTGAATTTTCAAAAAATAAAAAAATCAAAAACTGGCGATTTTTTATATGAAAAACAGAAACATATTTTTATCTTTTTTTAAAATAAACTTTTTGAAAATCAGCCTTCGTCATGCACACGAGACCGGTTTAACGAGTCTTCACCAACATTTTGAGCCGATTTGGTCGAAGCAATGTTGAGATATCGTGGCACCCGTTTTTTGAAACTGCTAACTTCAAATAGCTATATCTCGGCAAAGCTACAACCAAATGTCTTCAAATTTGTTTTGTTAATAGATGAAAAGTAATATTTTAATGCCCTGAAAACAGATTTTTAAAAAAGTTTAAGTGTGTGCTCAAACGATTGTCGATTTACATGTATGTAACCCCTTAAATTTTACTTAGCATGCTATGAATTCTTGATGAACACCGCGACGCCACATGTCAAACAGCTACCACGTGGACTAGCATCGCCTATAAAAAATTACTTTTTATTACTTTTTGAACCATAGAATTATCATTCATGGTGATCAGGATGCTATTCAGCTGTATTCTGGAGGTTTAGAAGAAAAAAAACTGTTATGGTGCAAATTTTACAATCACGTGGTAGCTGTTTGACACGTGGCGTCGTGGTTTTCATCAAGCTTTCATAGCATGCTAAGGAAAATTTGATGCTTTTCTGGGGAAAACCGTTGGTTCCGAAAACCCCGGATGTATTGCCGTTGAGCTCGATGGGGGTTGAACGAATCGACCTGGTCTCTTAGGGAAAATTGTTCTCCAGACGATTCCGCTCATTTTTGGCCATCCTAGAAGTTTCTACATGTTTTCCCCAGGCCTGTAGGAGCGAATAAATGAAAATTCAAAATTTCCCATAGTAAATTCCATGTAAACTTGAACCCGTTTGAGACAAGCCAGTTTTCAACCAAATGAGCTGAAATTTAGCGTGAGAGTCTCTATGGGTATGCCCTACAAGGGGAACCACACCAGAACTTGATCTGAAAACTTTTCAAAATCCGTACCCACCCTAATATTTATGCAACATTCAATCTCTAGATACAGGTTGTCATAATTCCATAATCGTTGTCAAACCAACGGGATCACACTGTTAAACCATTTCTGCAGCATGTACCTTTTCGCCAAATCCACCTCTAGTTTGGTGTGAGCCAGCACATAAGTCGTTTGTCTAATGTTAATTTCAATTTCAAAACTTTCTACTCTGGCGGTTTCCTCTCCGCCCTCACCCCCTTCCCTTCTGGGTGACTGATGGTGATGATGATGATGGGGAGGAGATTAGTTCACCAGTAAGCACACAAGAGGAGTATAGTTATGGGGTCGTACAACCCACCACCAGTTGCGGCTGAGGACAAAACGCAAAGGCCAGCAGAGCCAACCAAGACCCCTACACAATCCCCCCTCCCTTCCCACGCCTTGTCTTTAACATCAATCCCTTCCCTACTAACCCCGAGTAGGCCGCGGGTAATCGGCTCCCCTCCCACTAACATTTACACACAAGATCCTCTGTAATTATTAAGTCAAATGTAATTACAAAAGCCGACTCGGTCCTAACCAGGTCCCAGTACCGAAAAGGACCTAATAAAAATAATTTTATGAAAAAAAAAAAAAAAAACCCACCACCAGCACGGACTTGTCCCCGACAGTATATGTGAAAATGGTTGCAATTATATGGGATGTCACGCGAAAACACTTTGGCGAAGGTTAATCTGCAGTTGCACACTGCACGTCTGCTTGTCTCGGTTGTTAAAGTTTCTTGTTTTTGGTGTTTTATTTATAAAAAAATTGAAAAAAAATATACTTCAAATTGATTCCATACTGAACCCATTTTCATCCAGACCATGCAAATTAAACACTACTCACATAGCAATTGAAAATATCCGAGCCAGTTTAGGGTGACGCCAACGAGGCAGCCACCCAGCTCTGTACTATTTGCCATTGTATAGTAGCTTAGCTACAGCAGAAAATGAGGTTGATGATATGCTGGTGTGCAGCGTCGTCGTCTAGAAATGCATCCACGAAACGAGAACGAGAATACGGGAGTGAAAGTGTGTGCATGCACAGTGCATACATAAATTAATTTAATCGAACTTCTGGATGCAGCAGACTGCACGCGTTTTATGTTGGCAACTGGGGCAGCAAAGTTTTGCCAGCAAAACGGCGACGGGTATGACGTCAGTCGGTATCGATTTGATTCGCAGTGCAGACAATTTATTCCAGAAGAGATTATATTTTTTACATTTTTTCAGCCTTCACTTTCAACATTTTTTAGGTACTTATATTTTTGATTTCGTATTCAGTTTGACGTTTGAGCAATTCTCCAGAATTCCAACATTCAATTTTTTTTGTGTTTTCTGATTGGCCTTAACCCCTTGGCCAACGAAGTCATTTTCATATGGGTTATTTCGCGCTAACTGGCACAACTCGAAATGCATTATTTCTGATCAAGCTCAAATATGGGAGCTATTGATACTATCAAAACATATAAGAAACCCAATTTTGAACTAAATTTTACCACCCCTTCTCTTTTGGCATCGCCCAAAAGTTTCGCGATTTTCGTCATTTTTTTAGAAAACTTCTATTTTCAAATGTCCATATCTCAGAAACAAAAAAATGTAGAGCAAAACTCTACAACTATTTTTAAAGGAAATTGGACGCTGAATCGATCTCGTCTGGGGAACACGATGGTGACATGCGTTGGGCATTCCAGTGTTAAAAAAAGCGGTTTTTTGAAAAAACAAAATACGTAAATCGCAAAACTTTGGGGTGGTGCCAAAAAAGAGAAGGGGTGGTCAAATTCAGTTCAAAATTGGGCTTTTACATGGTTTGATAGTATTGGATATTTTTAACACATTACTGAAAAAAGTATTTTTAATGCATTTTACACTAGTTCTGTTGTTTTGCAATCATTTGTTTTCAACAAATGTAAGGTTTGACGAAAACATAAAATGTAGCGGAAAAAAAATGTTGCGGTTCTGCAAATCAAAAATCTTCAAAAAAAATTGCTAGAAATTATTAAGAACACAGGAAAATGCATTTAAAATTTTTGAAGTTTTCTAAAAAAAATGTTATATGTCCCCTGATTTCTCGGGCAGATTTTAAGGGAGAGGGGGGGGGGGGGGGGTGGTGGGAATTGACTATTTTTTTTAATATTTGTATCAGCCTTAAGGGGTTACATACATGTAGAAAATCACAAAATTTTATATTACAGAATATTTGATAAATCCACTCAGAAGATGATTATTAATCATTCCTGAAAGTTTTATGAAGATATTTCATGATTAAACTGAGTAAGAGACGATTTAAGTTCAAAATTTTGCCATGCGCAAAGCAGGCTGTCAAACTTTGTTGGCGTTTTTCTTTAAGCCCCGAGTTGATTTATGGGTGCCACGATATCTCAAGATAGGATGGACCAAATTGGCAGAAATTTGAGGTGAAGACTCTCAAGATGTATCCCGTGTGCATGACGAAGTCCAATTTTTAAAATTTGCTTTTTAGAAAAATACAAAAATTGAAAACTTTTGGATTTTTTCATGAAAAACACAAAAAAATCCTTTTTTTAAAATAAACTTTTTGAAAATCGGGCTTCGTCATGCACACGGAGTCGGTTTAACGAGTCTTCACCAAAATTTTGAGCCGATTTGGTCAAGACAATGTTGAGATATCGTGGCACCCGTTTTTTGAAACTGCTCACTTGAAATTGCTATATCTCGACAACGATGCAACCAAATATCTTCAAATTTGTTTTGAAAGTAGGTGAAAATGTATATTTTAATGCCATGAAAAAGAATTAAAAATAAGTTGATGTGTGTGCTCATACTAACCTCTGACTTTTTTGCCGATATACATGTATATAACCCCTTAAGAAAATTGGCAATCGATCAAAATCACCAAATCGATCAGAACACACTTCTCAAGATATAGATTTTCGAATGTTTTCATAGCACTTTCCTATGGACAATGAAAAAAAACAACCCTCTGACCCTCCTTAGGCAAACTGTGCCAATTTTGAGCCAAATCGGTTAAGGTTTAAGGGTCGCTGTAGATCTACAAACTTCAACGACCAATAGCA
The DNA here is from genome assembly GCF_016801865.2 of Culex pipiens pallens. NCBI lineage: Eukaryota > Metazoa > Arthropoda > Insecta > Diptera > Culicidae > Culex > Culex pipiens. Next base: position 32,311,394 of record NC_068939.1, read on the forward strand.
GTTCTTAAATTTTAACCCTCTTCTGCTCAATTTTTTTTTCAAATGTTTTATATTTTTTCCCGAGCTCAGGGGGTAATTTTGAGCAACTTTTGTTCAACAAAAAACTTAACTTCTCTTGTTTTATGTTTTTCTCGAATTATTTTTAGTATTTTAATTTGCTTTTATCTTGTTTATTTTATGTTTGTTTTTGGTAGTATTTGGCCTATTCTACCACCTCCTATCATTACACTTTTTTATTTTTTTATTGTGTTTCATATATAGAATGACACTATAAAAATTACTGCATACTTATTTTTACTTAATATATAAAAAAATGTTAGTTAGCCTGGGCCTTGTAAAGTCAAGGGGCATGATTTGATCCTAGTGTATTAGTTAAAATTTGGGTATACATTCTTTTTTATAAGCACTATGAACACCACTTCATGCTACGAGAACTCGCTTTGTCGCAGCCCCAGGGCTTAAGCGTTGACCGATAAGCTGTCTTCGTGAACTAGGTAGTTCTCCGATAGTGAAAATATCACAATTGCACAAGACACCGCTGCTTCTGTGACTTTTTCACTATCACAATGTGGGATTTAGGTGGGACTTCCGGATAGTACAATTGATTTGTTGCTTAGCACTAGCATTTAAAATAAATCTGTATCCTTTCCAAATCTATTTGATGTTAAAGTTAGTTGCAATTGTTAAGTTAGAGTAATGCTGTCAATAAACTTTGATTGATGTAGAATACTAGGCATTCTTTTATGTCAAATTGTCCATAGAGTCTCAATCAATCAATAATGTAATGATATCGGACAAAATTCGGTGATCTGTTGAACTAACGGTTTTCGGATTATGGTTGTATCGACCATTGTTGCGAATCGAGGAACTACGGATCTTTTGACATAAATGGTCATTTCTTTTTCAAATCGCGGTTTCTATCCTATTTGTATATCAGTTCATAAATTTTCATTGTTTTTGATAGAAGTAGGGGAAAGTGGGGCAAGTGTAACAAGCTAAGGAAATGCTCGTTATAACCCATTAAAAAGTTAAAAAAAATCTGTCGGATTTTATTATAATCATCTTTTTCTAGGTCTTGACTTAAACTTTGTTAGAAACAATTTTTAAAAATTCAGTTTTTTAATGTAAAAAATTGATTTTAAAATTTTTGATTTTCCGTACGTTCTACTCAACTAGTGGGGCAAGACGAACAACCCGTTGGGGCAAGAGGAACAATGCATGAAAAAACATGTTAATTTGCTAACAATTGAACTGTTATCACTTAGATACATCAGATTAGAATGTATTTGAAAGGTTTCTTCCATTTTTAGATTAAATAATAATATTTTACTAAAAAAATTATCGTTTTTACGAAAAAAAAAAAATATTACTTAGATGATAAATAGTAAATTTTCATAACATCACTTTATTTTGTATGGACATTTTTTTTAAACAATTGTTTATCAATTTTTAAGTACTATCAAGTATTTATTTCCCAATAAAATATGTTGTTGCAGCAATTTATATTTTTTTCCATACTAAAAATCCATATGGTACACTTGCCCCACCTGAACAAGATTTTTTAAAAGCTCTCAACAAAAATAACCAAAAGTTAAATCATACTTCGTAATAGGTAAATGTCATTGGTAGGGACACTACTGATCTAGGAAAAATAGCATTTTGATAAAATGAGCCTTAAAACAAACCCTAAGCCTTATTTTGTACTTTCCAAATATTATAAGAAAACAAAGGTTTTTAAAAAAAATCACTAAATATTATGCCCCGTGGCGTTTACGTCGTTTTGGCGGTTATGTGGTGGTAGAATCAGGTAATTGCATTGCTAGCAACAATTCCTCATACTGGAAATAATAAAAATTGTAAAAATTACTGACGTACGAGCAATTGTTCCTCTTGCCCCATATGGTCGTCTTGCCCCACCTTCCCCTAGTACTACAACAGTTAAAGGAACGTTTACTTTTGAACATTAAGTTTAGAGGATTTTAGATTAAAATTTAGATTTTCAATCCAAAGTAGTTAGTTAAAGAATATTTGGACTTAAATGAATAATTGAACATTTTGGACTTATGAATAACACTCAACTGTGCATTTATTCTAGAGTCAGATCCATACAGCGTCAGTTTTTATTTGGTCGAAGTGTACTAATTCATTGGCAGATCTGATTCTAGTTGTAATGTACGACAAGACTACTGACGGACGTGACAGGACGAGGGCCCAGTTTAGAGGTTTCAACATCAACGATGTGCGGCTGGACCACCCTCCCAAAAAAAAAAAAAAGAAAAAAAAAATGTTAGTAAAAACCACAGCCAAAGATGACCCCTAAAAAATTACATTTTTAAAAACATTGGCAGTCACATAAATAAAACAAGTCAAACTTCCATCCCTCACACTTTCTGAAATTTTAAGAGTTCTTTTTTCCTTTGGGGGATAAGGCTAAGACCACAGTTGGTCCAACTCACCAAAGAGTTCTTCTTTTTATTGCTTTTTAAAGATCAAATATACGGTTGAAAAATAGATTCTAAAGCCCGTCTATGAATGAATTTCAATTTCACCTTATAAAAATGCGAGCAATTTTTAAATTTTAAGGTTTTTAGACCTTCAAAGTCCGTTTCACCCAACTTATCTTTGTCGTAAAAGGCTCATATTTAACATAATTTTGTTCTCATAGGTAAAGCAAACAAACGCTGAATGTTTCATACAAATCTCTAGAACAAACTGAGCAAATAAAAAAACTGCATTAGAAAAATGTACTTTCCCAGTTTTCTCCTTTTTTACGTTTTTTTTTCTTTTTTTACGTTTTTCTTTCCCGTTTCTTGCATTGTGGTGAAAACTTGGTCACTAAACTGAAAACATTTCCGCAATCGAATCAGCTCTATCTTGGTGATCTACCCTGGCGTCATGGCGTCACCGTTTTGTAGCGCCACCACCAGGAAACCTCAAGATGCTGTGCTGGCGATGCCACGTGCACCCTGCACACTCAGAAGAGGAGCACACACGGAACAGCAACGTGCGCTGTCTCGTGCTGTGGGCTCCCTAGCAAAGTCGGTCACGTGTGGGTACATCTTCCCCCGGGGAGGAGAGGGAGCAAATGGGAGGGATGAAACACTTGAGTTTTGTATGGATGTATGGTTTTGAAATTTGACTAGCTACCGGTCGTCTATTGTTTCAAGTGGTTACCCACACCTACGGTAGCTCTCCAGCTCCGCAAATTTTACTGTTTTTCCGCTCCCGAGGGTACATAACCTGTACTTGTGAGTATAGACACAACGTGTCATCCGAGGCGGGGAATCAATTTAAACGAGGATTGCTACCGATCAGGTTGCTCAACAATTAAATTTGCAATTTCATGTAAAAAAAAATTACTAAAAAAATAAATCAGCCAAAAACACACCACCAGATTTGATTGCATTGAACAATTTTGAAAACCTCAACGCCAAAGTAGTCCCTAGATCACTGGGAATTTCCCTCTGCAATGTGCATGAGTTGCATCTTTCGTGATGTATGTTGGGTGTAAACGAAAGTGAGAAATTGCCACCCCCAAACCCTCGTTCTCCGTCTGCTGCTGTCTGAGGTTGAAATTCTTCACCCCCAACAAAAAATCAAAAACCACCCACCCTAACAATGGCGCTGATGACGATTTTCAGCGCGAAAAAAACCGCTTGGATTTCGCGTTGCTTTATTTTGCACAATTTGCTCTCATTTCGGGTGCAAATTTTCGCTCCGGCATCTTCTTCTCCGAGATGTGTTGGCTTGGCTTGCCGCTAATAAATAATTGGATAATTTGCCCAACCCGCCAATTCTATATTTTGTGTGTGAGTGTGGGCGCACACGAACGCAAAAGCGCGTATGAACCACGGGTTTTGGCGCGTTTGCGACATGCAGGCGACCCCGGAGAGAGGTTGCACCGTACGCGGTGCGACCTAGTTTTTTTGTGGGGAGCCGCCAAAGTGGGTGCATTCTGGTTGCAATCGGTGCATCTAGGCGGATGTTTTGGGAAAAGGAAGCCAAAAATGGTTTTGAATATTTTCAAAACAAAAAAAAATAAATAAAAAAAGACATGATTAGTTTTTTTTCTAAAAGGCTGGAATTTTATGGGATAAATCCCAGCGCAATTTATAAAAAAAATATGGTAAATAATATTACTTCTGAAAAGGGTCGCACATTTCATCTAGAAAATATGTATATATACTCTGTGGTTTTTCGACGCGCCACGCGCAAAAATGGGAAAATGACGAAAACGGGAAAAAAATTACTTTTTTCACTAAAACTGCCATAACTTGAAAATTTCAGCGATGACCTATACATGTTAGGGTACCAAAAGTTGCGTATTTCAATTACCGAATATTATAATTAATAACCAACATTCAACCTACCTAATTCCAATACCAACCTTTCAAAATTCATCATTTTTGTGCTGTGTGGATTATGTTGAAAGATATTTTTTGCAATTCCGTCGTGAAACTACTTACTTCTCCTGTCATTCTTGAACGACGAAATAGCCTACTTTTCTGTACCAAAAATAACAGAATCGAATAGCAACACTTTTCAAAATAAATGCTAAAAAGTTCTACTTTTCAGCACTCAAATGGGTGCTGAAAAGTTGAACTTTTCAGCACTTGTTTCGGAAAGTAACACTTTTTAACTTTTTTTTGTATTTAAACGATTTATTGACAAAATACATGACAATTTGACATAAAATTTCACTCAGTGTGTGTTTTTTTGGAATTGCAAAAAATGTTGTATGGAACTCGTTGCAAAACTTGATTTTTTCAGCACTCTTCGTATTTATCCAACTCGGTGAACCTCGTTGGATAAATGTACGACTCGTGCTGAAAAAATCCTCTTTTTGCAACTTGTTGCATAAACTACTATTTCAAAACTGTCACCTTTTTAGCACCTTATTGCGTTTTATTGGAAAATAAGTGCACGTGGGCCAGATTCTTAAGATTAATTCAGTGCCACAAACATTAACGGGGTGACAATAATATCCTCTTTTTTTATTTATGCTGGCAGTAAAATTAGTTTTTTAAAAGTAATATTCGGAGGATTTTTAATCAAAGAAAAACAGCTAGCTGAGAAAAAATTATGGCAATGTGGATTATGTGAGCAAATCTCTGAGATTTCGGTCATTCGATTTTTTTTGGTATTTTTTAATCCGGCTGAAACATTAATCTGGAGTTTTTTTTGAAAAGGTCCAATAAACCAAATTTTCAGTTTTTGCTTTTTGGGTGTTTTTGAATACCCCTGACTCAAGGCGGTTTCAAAAACACCCAAAAAGCAAAAACTGGAAATTTGGTTTATTGGACCTTTTCAAAAAAAACTCCAGTAATGATGCCTTCGGTATGCCCAAAGAAGCCATTTTGCATCATTAGTTTGTCCATATAATTTCCCATACCAATTTGACAAATTTGAAAGCTGTCCATACACAAATGATGTATGATAATTCAAAAATCTGTACCTTTGAAGGAATTTTTTGATCGATTTGGTGTTTTCGGCAAAGTTGTAGGTATGGATAAAGTCTTCACTTAATAACAATGATAAAGGGTAAATTTTTTTTGGTGATTTTTTATTTCACTTTTTGTCACTTAAACATGATTTGCAAAAAAAAACGCTATTTTTATTTCTTTTTTCTGATATGTTTAAGAGGACATAAAATGCCAACTTTTCAGAAATTTCAAGTATGGGCAAAAAACCTTCGACCGAGTTATGAATTTTTGAGTCAGTACTGATTTTAATAAAAAATCAAATTACTGGTCGAAACAATTTTTCAACTTCATTTTTTGATGTAAAATCGAATTTGTAATCAAAAAGTACTTAAGTAAAATTTTGATAAAGTGCACCGTTTTCAAGTTACAGCCATTTTAAGGAAACTTTTTAAAAATAGTCGCAGTTTTTTATTTTATTTAAATCAGTGCCCATGTTTGCCCAATTTAAAAAATATATTTTTGAAAAGCTGAGAAAATTCTCTATATTTTGCTTTGCTGATACGACCGTTAGTTGCTTAGATATTGCCATGCGAAGGTTTAAAAACAGAAAAATTGATGTTTTCCTAGTCTCACCCAAACAACCCACCATTTTCTAATGTCGATAGCTCAACAACTAATGGCTCGATTTTCAATGTTCACATATGAAACAATCGTGAAATTTTTCGATCTTTTCGAAAACAATATTTTTAAAAATTTTAAATTAATTTTAGCTTTTTAATCATATTAAAGCATAATTCATATGTTAAGCTGTAGAAATTTTTAAATATAATCATTTAAAAAAATCTGTATATACAAACTTTTGGGATTTTTGGGATCCAAAAAGTCTGTAAAATTCAGATTTATCTGTATAACTGGCATGGCTGGGACAAGAACCAACGCAACTGGGCAAATCGCCCTGATAAACGAAAATGGTTTTTTTCTTGCATTTAAGCATTTCGCTCAAATTGGGTGTTGTCAAATACTAAGAAGAATAGAAGCCATTCTGCACAAAAATCCATAAAAATCTCCAAACAATTTTGACTTTTTTTTTGTTTCTGAAATTTACATTAGAACTGCTAGGCTATTACAAATTTTGAGGGTAAGGGGAAAAAATTAAAAAATATATTTAAAACCAAAAAATATAACAAAAAGTTTTAATTTAGTGGTGAAAAATTCCGCATAATTATTTCTTCCTCTGTTCGCATAATTTTTCCATACACAAATTCATCACTTTTGAGGTAATGATAATGTCTGATTCTTGAGCATATACACTTTTCGAACTTTGCTCTATAAAACAGAGGATTCTCTCGTGGTCGATATTGAAGGGACCGTCGAGAGAAGGACGAAAAATCAAAGCAATCTTCTTGAAGGGACTGAAAAATTTATTGACGGCTGGAGCAATATTGATATCGAGAAGATCGACAGCCAGAGAGTCCACTGTATATTTTTAATTTAAATATACGTCCATATGTCCATTACCAAATAAATGTTTTCAAAAAACTGAGAAAAATATCAACAATCAAATAAACATCAAATAAATCTAACGTAACGTAATGATTCGAAATCCGGACACTTAGTAGCATATTATTTTTGTTATGGCTGGCAAAAAATCATGTAATAAGTTGGAAATGTAGAAACTACATCCTGATGATATAATCAGTGAGTTTTAAGAGAATGCATGCAAAATATGTCTTTTCTAACAGTTTTTCATCGGAATTTGAAAATTAATTTTTTTTGTTGTACTTCGAATCCCAGACACTGATTAAGGCTGATTCGAAATCCGGACACTTGATTTTGCTAATGAATTGCACAAATTTGGATTGAAATGTTAGTGAATGGCATTCTTTAGGTCTCAAATAAGCTGTTAACATCAAAACAATCGATAATTAATATAAAAATTTGCTAGAATTTGTGGAAATCAAAACCATAAATTTTTGCTTTGCCTTCCCGGTGCTTCGGACGCCTATGAAATATTTCAGTGAAATGTTTCGCATTTTTTGGTAATCTTATAATTTTAATTTATTTAATTGTTTTGACAAGCGTTCAAACAAACTTTAAATGAAAGTTGACGTTAGAATTCATCAAATAACACAGTTTGGACATTCACAATGCTCACAACTTATGCATATCCATATAATTGATAAAACAAGATGATGTGTCCGGGTTTGGAAGCGTCCGGGAATTCGAATCATGACGTTAGTTTTGAAGTACGAAAATGTCTCCAACAGAATTATTTATGCGAAAGCATTGATGTGCACCGTTAAAGGATCCCAAAAAAATTTAATTGTTACACCCTAGTATGTATATCATGAAAATATTGTTCCTCATCTTGTGTGTGTGTGTGTGTGTGCAACCAATCAAACGGGGCCACGCGGCCGCTTCTTACAAATTGAGTTGTTTCCATGTATTTTAGATTTTGACTACCAATACATGCAAATAACTCGCATAGGCATTTGAAAGGTGTTAGCTCTGCCGAGCTTCGGTGACCCATTTCTACGCTGGCTAGCCGAGCGCGAGGTACCTCCGCTGAACCGACAAGCCCCGCCCTAAAGAACGTTTGCATCAATTTGATCCAAACGTTATTCAGAACTTCCGGACCCTCGTCAAATGGACAAAGATCCAGCGCGTATATAATTGTTAGCGGTAAACAGTAACAGTGTTCTTAATTCCAGTCATAGCTCATAAAGCCGCGAATCTGGACGGGGAATCGAACCCCGCCTCGAACAATTTTGATTTTTTCTTCATGTTCATCGTTGGGAGCAGATGGGAATCGAACCCAGAACCATTCGCTTATAAAGCGAACACCGTAACCAGTCAGCCACGGCCGCTCCTGCAACACTTGAAAATTGAATAAGGATGCAAAAAGGAAATTCCTCACCGGGTTTGAACAACTCGATCTTGAACAGCCGTTCTATGCCGCAGGAAGCACAATCGTCTCGCAGCGCCGTCCGGTTTAAAGCTGTCCGTAACAGTTTCCTTCTTCACCAGGTGCACAAGTTTTAAAACATTCAAAAACCGTTTGAACCGTAAAGACATTTAAATTTTGTCTCAAACATTTAAAAATGAAAACTCCATGTAAATGACAGGAACACAAAAATTTGCGTCCGACCCGTAGCGCGACCTACTTCGATCTCATGAAAATATTGTTCCTCATCTTTAACCAAAAAGCAACAAGAATGATTTAACTAACGTTAATCTTGAGCTTATCTGAATATTTTCACGTTGAACCAACTGCACACTGCAAGAAATCTAGTTTCCCAACCAATCCGGAAAGCCCCACATTGATTTAATAACACTGACCCAGTCGCTCGGTCTGCGAGTCCTCACCTCTCACCCCGTGATGCAATTCCACCTGTTCCCTGCTGAAAACTCAACGTTTACCAAACTGTTGCCCCACGATGGCGGCTTTCGGCGCACGACGACCACCAACAACCCACTGACTAAAAGTGTTTCCCATCAATCCTCACTTTTGCTTGTTTTACCCTCCACCGAGTCTCGAAGATCCCGTCATGATTGCATGCCACTGGGCCGTTCATTACACCCAGTTCTAACCTATCCCAAAGTCGGTTGGGTTGAACCACATTATAGAGTAGGCAGCACATAAAATCGTGAATAAAAAACACAAACCACCATCAACAGTGCCGCCAAGTCTTGGCCGACGAGGACACACGCCACCACACCAGGGAACACACCACTCTTGAAACGCTCTCCAACCTGTTATTCAACACTAGGAGGAAAAATATTTGCCACGACGTTCCCGGCACAGTAAAGTGAGTTCTAGGGTGGGAATATGTGTTTTTGAACCGATAAAGTAACTTCATTTTTCCTGATTTATTGCGATTTAAAGAAAACCAAAAATATTGTGGAGATTTCCTCAACAAGTTCGAAGACCCAGAACAGATTTGATTTAAGCAATTTTTAACTTTCGTCGACGTGCCACCCAAGCAAGAATGCTAAGAAGTAGCAAAGAGTTGTGAATGATCAAATTTAAACTCACTTGAACCCGAAATATAAACCTTTCCCCTGCAAGATACCCTTCGACATCTCGGAGCCCGTGGGTAAATTGTTATGCATGCAAAATATGGGACACACCGAAACCTGTGGCCGTTGTTGTCGACGTCGTCGGCGTCGTCACAGGTCCTAGAAAGAGTGTCCGTAATACCTGGGCACGTCTCGGTCCATAAGTACTTTATTTATGGCGAAAATCAATTCTTCTAACGACCTCACTCATGCATTGCTTACTTTATTTTTATTTTTTTCTTCTCTTCTCTTCAAATTTCAGCTGGCAAAGGCTAGAGGGCGCCAACGACGAAGCAACACCGTCGTACTATTAGGCTTGTAGGCACCTGGTTCTTGTTGGTTCGTTGGTGGGGAACACGACCAACACGGAGCCAAATTGTTTGCAACAAGCCATAACCTATAATGTTCAGCGCCGGTGTTAGAGGACATGCCCGATATGCAAATGTTTAATGTGTTCGTTTTTAGGTGGCGCGGATTTGGCGTGCAGTGAATGGCTTAACTGGGGAAGGTGAATCGAGAACACAGCGGAGATTACGAGCAGGTGAGTTTGGATGGTCCAAAATATGATTGTTGATTAAATGTTACTTTGATAAGGAAATTCAAGTGATGGCTCTCAGCTCCTTTAAATTATTAAATAATACAAAGATCATGCAGATCGAAGTGTCACATAACAACTTTAAGATCTAAGGGAAAGACTTTTCAAAATCAATTAGGGGAAATTCTCGTATGTTTGGCAGGTTAAGCACTCGCTCCTAACTCCATCCAATTTGCTGATTTTCACTATTTAAACAACTAATTTTGCAAAACTTTTGATAGAAACTTGCTTGCACACTTCTTATTGAGCTATTTATCACTCGATTTCAGTTGAAAACGCTTTTAATTAGCTTTAATTGAATGTCAAAGTTCTGACCTGCCAACATTAGAGGCACGCTGGAATTAGATGCTGTTCCCCTATTTTTATCGGAAAAAGATCACCTGACAATCTTCAGCAAGCATTTTTTCACATTTACTGTCCAAATGTGAGCTTGAGCTTGGAAAATCCTATAAAATTGAGCCAAACATTCTTGCGTCATAGTTTGAGACGTCAAGACGTCCCAGCTGGCTCCAATCACAGGGAACAACCCCAACCCGCGATAATCCAACATCGATACAATTTCCAAACAAACCGCCCCGAGAAATCCGTTCAGGCTGTCCGTCAAGCCGGCCCCAAAGTATACAAACAACAAATTCTCAAAGTTGACGAGAATGGTCCCTCCACTAATCGACCGATTGCGTAAATCCCATTTCTGCACCCTCTCTCGCGTGGAGTTCTGCGCGATGTACCAATCTGCCGTTCCAATCCGACGACGTCAACTAGTCGGAGCTATTAGCGTGGGGGTGGGTGGGTTTCGGAAAAGATGAAGCGAATCACGTTTTATTGATTGGGCAGACCGTGTGCTAGTAGCTTCGTAGTACACTATTGTGGAGTACGTACTAAGGAGGTTGTATCGATTCTGGCAGAGACACTAATAGAGCGTCTTTGACGATCCAACTTGTAACTTGCTAAACGGAGGGGGTAAAGGTAAATCTAGTGCCGACCGGGTTTGTAGTTGGAAATGGCATCATATCCGTATTAACTTTTCAATAGGGCAAATCTGTGGATGTAAACAAACAGTCGATCCCACTTGCTCTAGTGACAGTTCACGTTGAGTAAGAAAGGGATAGGCTGCTTGTTTACATCTACTTATTCGCCCTATTGAAAAGTTAATGCGGATATGATTCGTAATTGGGCTTAAAGAAAAGAACTATGTGCTACACTAAGCTTTCAGAATATAGTCAAATTTTAACAATTTAGATATTTTTAAACCAATTTTGAGGTATTTGAAGTCAACCAAACTATTCTTGATTTCACACTATTTTGTTTAACTCGACTGAGATGGCACCTCAATTTCAAACAATAAATAATACAAAAAAAACTAATAATACTAAAATACTAAAATACTAAAATACTAAAATACTAAAATACAGAAATACTAAAATACTAAAATACTAAATACTAAAATACTAAAATACTAAAATACTAAAATACTAAAATACTAAAATACTAAAATACTAAAATACTAAAATACTAAAATACTAAAATACTAAAATACTAAAATACTAAAATACTAAAATACTAAAATACTAAAATACTAAAATACTAAAATACTAAAATACTAAAATACTAAAATACTAAAATACTAAAATACTAAAATACTAAAATACTAAAATACTAAAATACTAAAATACTAAAATACTAAAATACTAAAATACTAAAATACTAAAATACTAAAATACTAAAATACTAAAATACTAAAATACTAAAATACTAAAATACTAAAATACTAAAATACTAAAATACTAAAATACTAAAATACTAAAATACTAAAATACTAAAATACTAAAATACTAAAATACTAAAATACTAAAATACTGAAATACTAAAATACTAAAATACTAAAATACTAAAATACTAAAATACTAAAATACTAAAATACTAAAATACTAAAATACTAAAATACTGAAATACTAAAATACTAAAATACTATCAGAAAAAAAAACTTTAATGATAACTATTCAACTTAACACATTTTGAAATGCATTTTCTACGATTGATAATCATATTTAGCATTCTTTCGCCAGTCAGAGTCGAGGTACATTGACTTTAACAAGAGCAATTGGAAAATTTAACGAATGTTTCATGCAATCGGACCATTATTTGCTGAGACATCGTCATTAGAAAATGGTGGGTTGTTTTGGTGAGACTTAGAAAACTTCAATTTTCGTGTTTCTTTTTCTTAAAGCGGATCTATCTCAGCAACCCGAGGTCCAATCTTCAATGTCTCTTAGGCTGTATAGCAAATTTTCTGAACTTTTTGTGACTTTAGTGACTCATGGTCACTATTTTTAAAAATCGAAAAAACTGCAAATATTTCGCTAAAATCAAACTTTCGGTGGCTATATCTTGAAAACGAAGCCCTTTATCAAAAAAATTGTAAAGTAGTTTTCGATTGCAAATTCAATTTTGCATTAAAAAATAACTTCAAATTTGTTTTTGCATAAAATTTGGATTTTTTTTCCAAAAATCACTATTTTTCAAAAATTCATAACTTGGCGGCAGATTTTTTGACCATGTTTCTCTATAGCTCAAAAGTTGCGGATTTTAGGCCCCTAAAACATATCAAAAAATCTCGAAAATCAAAAAATACGTATTTTGGGAAATTGAGTTTTAGTAAAAAAAAAGTTGATAAAAAAATCTGCAAACTTTTTTTTCCGCGTACCTATTTTTTTTCTCAAAAGTCCTTAACAATACCTACAACTTTGCCGAAGACACCAAATTGATCGGAAAATTCACTCAAAAGTTACAGCTGTTTGAATATTTACATACCATTTTTGTATGGACAGCAGCCAAAATTGTATGGAGACTTGTATGGGTGGACCAATGACACAAAATAGCTTATTTGGTCATAGGGAAGGCCCCCACAATGTTTGAGCCAAATAAAAAAATACAAATAATAAAAATGGTCGAAATCGGCCGATTTTGCAGAGAGCTGCTCACAAATATTTGCAACGAATCGTGTGCATTAGGGTGTAATATCAAAATCGATTTTCCAGCACAGCAATTTTTCAGTTCCTTTTGGGGTCCTAAACAACTCCCCAAAGTTTGGGAACGATTGGTTTAGTCCTCACTTTGCGCAAAGCGATTCAATTTTCCATATAAATTTGTATGGGAAAAACCATTTTTTTGGATTTTGATATTTATAAAATCCACGTTTCACGCTGTACTAAAACCGGATTCATATTCGGATGCTCTGGAATGTGCTCTACAACTTTCCCGAAGAGAGTATGGTGCTAGTTTGTCCCTGAAAGAAGATACAGCGTCCTCAAAACTCGTCTAAAACGTGTTTTTTGCTCGAAAATCACGTTTTAGACGAGTTTTGAGGACGCTGTATCTTCTTTCAGGGACAAACTAGCACCATACTCTCTTCGGGAAAGTTGTAGAGCACATTCCAGAGCATCTGAATATGAATCCGGTTTTAGTACAGCGTGAAACGTGGATTTTATAAATATCAAAATCCAAAAAAATGGTTTTTCCCATACAAATTTATATGGAAAATTGAATCGCTTTGCGCAAAGTGAGGACTAAACCAATCGTTCCCAAACTTTGGGGAGTTGTTTAGGACCCCAAAAGGAACTGAAAAATGGTTGTGCTTGCTAAATTTGGACAACTTTATTTTTTTCCATACAACCATATTACACCCTAGTGTGCATATTAAAATACATAAAATTTGAAGGAAAAGGAGGGCAGGATTTATTATTAAAACACTCAGATTAGCTGTTATAGTATCACAAAATTATAACAGAGATTTGTTTGAAAAATAATTTATTCTGTTATCAAAAATTATTACAAGAATATCCGATAGCAGACAAAAATTTTTTTTCGATAGCTCTATTTGGTATTGATGAGCTATGTTTTTTTCAATGGGAAATAATTTATTCAAATGTTGTTTTCTAATTATTAGCTTATTACAACATTTTTAAATTTGCTTAGTTCCAATTAAATTTTACATATAGTCCAGACTCGATTATCCGAAGGCCTCGTAAATAATTCACTTCGGATAATCGAAACTTTGGATAATCGAATCACGAAAAAAAATCGATGCCTAATTTTTTATTGTATAGCTTAAGTATGACCCCTTAACTACGTTAAAGTGATTTAAAACTTTTAAATCCAAGATGGCGGCCAATATGGCGGTGTTGAAATATTGAAAAAAAAATGCATTTTATTATTTAGTAGGCAATCAACTATTCAAATTTGACTAAAATGGGGTTGCAGAACTCGAATTTGATGTTTAAAACAAGAAAAAAAACGAAAAAAAAAATTGTTCATGATTCGATTATCCGAGTCCCATACAAACCTTCGGACAATCGAACTTCGGATAATCGAAACTTCGGATAATCGAGTCTGGACTGTATTTCCAAATACTAAATAAAATCAGTAACCACTGGCTTACACATTTTGTTCAATATATGAAAATATGTAAAATTTAACAGAGACCAGTCAGAACATCCAAGTGAGCAAATAAGGAAACTTAAAAAAAAATGTTAAAAAGTACCCATAGTTCTAGCAATATAAAAAAAATCATAAAATATTTCGTATGTACATTGAGATTTTTTTTAACAAATTGTTGATTTCCTTAATCCTATCCAATAATTTAAAAAGTCAACTTTAAATTTTTTCACTTTTTCTAAAAGTTTTGATATCTAACCACATTTCATTGCCAGAATAATGTCCTTGATATAATTGGCAAAATTTTCCCATAGTGCTTGCCATACTTAGCAAAATAAAATAAAAAACAATATTTGTTATCGTAAAACGGTCAAAATTCTACCATAGTTGAAGCACAGAGTAACACAGAGCGAGCAGTCCGAAGAAATGTCATTTTATTGTTTGGCTTCATAAGGTTTGCTGGTAGCAGGCGTGCGATGTACCTGCAATGTACCACAAAGTGGAACCAAAAATCAAATGGCAGTAGTGACTCTGTCTTACTCTGTGGTTGAAGTAAAGTTCAACAATAAAAAATAATAACAAGCTTGGTTATAACTACAGACTGTTTTTGAAAAAAATGGAATATTTCATGAATAACGCGATCAGTTATTGAATGATTTTCCATGTAAAAAAAGTAAATCTTTCCCAGTTCCTGAGGGGAACACCCTTGAAGAGTATCGGGGCCGGCATTTACAAAGCGGATTCAGTGGCAGTTTCATTCTCAACTTAATGTTAACATGTTAAGGTTAATGTTAACATTCCATAGGTCGCCTCCCTAAGGTGTCGTGATAAGGTCCAGTTTGTGACGATACACTACCTTCCATTTACTAAGCAATCGAATCCAGAAGTGAAAAGATCACCCAGTTGTGTTGGTCCGAGCCGGGATTTGAACCCCGATCTACCGCTTACGAGGCGGAAGCGTTACCACTGGGCTACGTGGCTCGGTTTGATTTTCCATGAGTCATAACTTAAGTTGTTGTTGCCTTACTCTTTGGCATTATCTCATGAGATCTGCTCAATAACATTTTTAGCCTAAGTTTACGTTTTGTTATTATTTAATCTTACCATTTCCGATAATCATGTTAAAATGACATTCGGTTAGTTATTCTCCCTGCCCGGGGAGGGTTAAACAAAGTTTTTACTTGATTTTGATTTTATTGAAGCATTTTCACTTAGACAATCCAAAATAAAATTTAATGCTTTAAAATAAATAGGATTTAATTTATGATGCTGGCTACTTTAAAAAAAATTAAATGCACTTTTCGACCCTGTTTTTCGCTTCAAAGTTTTCACCATAATGGCACCTACCATACATTTTTGACAGCTGCATGTTCACTTTTGAAAGGCAGCACTTTCTAGGGGTGAAATCGTTTACTTTCTTCACACTTGGTTTTGATTGACAGTTTGAATAAATACTGTTTCACAGTTTGTTAGTTTGCATTTATGGTGGCATTTTAAGCAAAAACAAAAAAAAGATGGTCAAACATTGATATCAGGGTGGCAAACACCGTTATACCACACCAGCGTGCTCACTTCACTCCTCACGATGTGTAAAGTGCAGAAATCAGCTGCTGCTGCTGTGAATGAGTCTCGAGAATTTCAAATTAGCCATTATTTCGTCTCACCGCGAAACCGACATTGCGACTTGGCGCAAGTCTCCGGCTGAGGTCACAATCTGCAATCTCATCCCAAAGTGGGCTCTATTTTCCGACATAGGCATCAGTTTAATTAAATTAGCATTTTTGTTGCTCGACTTCTTCTTCGTCTTCTCTTTCTTGGACAATTTTTCTTTCAGTTTCAACGTTTTTCCTTTCATCGGTGCTCCCACGTTCAATTCACTTTCGTTACAAACCGCTCGCTGCCGCCTCACAGGCCCAAGCCGCGCCAGCCCGAGGTTTTGTATTCATTTTGCACTTTAATTGCTTTCAATGAACTTTCATCGCATTTGGTTGGCGAAAAAAAAAGCAAGATAAGTTCGTGTTGTGTTGCTTGTTTGGATTGTGTAATTTTTTGCTTCTTCTTCAGTGTTGTTGTTTAAATAGCCATATATGTTTTCAGTGCATTTTGTGAGCCGTTTTTTTTCGGCGACTTTTTGATGATCCGACACCGGATTTGAAGAGTACCACTGTCCGTGTGGGCAGGTCAATACAGATCGGATGCTTTAAATTAAGCATAAGCATAAGCATAAGCATAAGCATAGGTGCCCACCCGCAGTTGCTACTCCGTTATTGACCAGGACCTCCAGAAGTTACATCCACGAGCCGTGGAAGATGAGTGGGTGCTATCTTTCCTCGCTTCGCAACTTCTCAAAGGCCCTTATCATGCTGATCAATACCGGCGCCGGCCACGACCAGTGGTAGGGTCACGGGGAAGTGGATGGGAATGTTAGTCCGATACTTGAGTGATAGAGACCGCCCAATCGACTGCTTCTCCGACAAAGTATCACATGAGTTTTGAGGGGGTTAGTAGATGGGTATGAGGTCAGGATTCACGAGTGGCAGTGATGTGACCATGAGCATTTTGTTTATCGGTTGAAATTTTAAATCTTAGGCAGCCGGCTGCGGAAAGATAAATAATTGATTATTTAAAAAGTTTGTTTTAATCGAACGCGTGCCAACCAAGCAGTAGCGCTATGGGCTGGACTTATTGATATATTTTTACTGTTTGTACAATTTAGATAACGCGAGCAAATTTCAAAAATAGTAAATAAATGACGCTTTACTCTTCATAAAATCGATAGATTGATGAATTAATACTAAAACTGAAAGTTGGAATAAATTTTTAAGATCATTTACGACGAAAATTATCGCGAAAAAACCGGACTGTACGTCCCAAGAAGCACTGCACTTATGAAGGCATTATTCAATTATTATGACCAATCACCCCATGCACACAAACAGCGACACAAAAGAGACGAAAATTATCACGAAAAAATAGGACTGCGCGTCCCCAGAAGCACTGCACTTATGAAGGCATTATTCAATTATTATGACCAATCACCCCATGCACACTAACAGCGACACAAAAGAGACGAACATTATTACGAAAAAATAGGACTCCAATACAGATCGGATGCTTTAAATTAAAGAGGAAGTTCAATTTAATGGATTATTACGTTAAACAACATTTGAATCAGTTTTTCTAAATATTTCAAAATTTATCCAACATTTTGAACTTTTTTCAACTGCAATTCATTTCTGCTACGGAAACTTATTCAATCGTCTTCATTCAGTCAATGGCATCGAGCTATACTACTAAACCGCTCTAGCGCCCCGGTCGTAACTGTCAAATCACTCAAGCGAGATAATTTAGGCGTTTTTTTCGATTCTAGCACGTGGAAACCGGCGAGGCGGATTGTGCAAATCGATACGAAACACACGATTGATGGCAGTGAAACATATAAATCAAGCTCGGCTCAGCTAAACAATTGAAAATTGTGGTTTTGTGCGGGGGTGGACAGGAAGAGGGGTTCGGTTTCGGATTTGTACCGAATAATTTGAATATTTCTCCTTCACGGCACATTTTGAGCCCAATGCATCGTTTTAAACGTATTCGAAAAACTTTTTTTTGTGTTTTGTCATACTTTACACAAAAAAACAAACACAGAGTTTTTCAGAACATTAATTTACCACACACATAAAAAAAAATCAAATTATTTGTTTTAAATATTTTTGTAAGATCTTTCCAAAACTTTGATAAAAAACAGGAGAAAATGAAGAAATCCAAAATATATATAGTACATTCCTTTTTTTACGGCAAGTAACTTTTCGCGGTTTCACGGAGGCAAAAAATAAAACGTGAAATTGTGCGAAATTAAAAATAAAACAATAAAAATGTAGCTTTTATCTGTTTGGA